>NC_062966.1:28546142-28708410 GCF_023119035.1 Salvia hispanica | reverse complement strand
TAGCACCAGCACAATCCGTAATAAATTTTTGGTGTACTGGATCAAGTTGACGATTTAATCTCATGAACTTCTGGTGTTGTACCAAAACCATGGGGTGGTTGTGTTCTTCGTTCAAGTGTTGAATGACATAACCACGGTCAGAATCGAATTTGAATGCAACCCGAGCATTACATCCACATTTTTTCGATTTACGTCGTCGTTTGGGTTGTTCATCGCTAAATTTATGCTCACCTTCTCTGTTACACACCATGTAAAACCATATGGTGAGATCATCAACCTTCTTTGAACCGTTCTTCCTTGTGTCAAAATTGACACGGCGCCCATAGTTCTCGTAGAACTCAATGGCGTTGTCCAATGTGGGGAAGCTACGGCCAACAAAAGGTTTATGCTCTATAGGGCATTCTGGTGTATTTAAATCTGAAATAATTCATAATCAAAACACACATAAAAACTAACGATGAAGTAAAGACAAGTTTCCATCTACTGGATTTAGAATGATAATAGGTCATAATAGGATGAAATCGCGGCATACAACAAGTTCAATTGTCTTATACGAAAATGGGTCATACTAAACACAAATCGAAGCATAGCGGAAAAATCGATCAAATAATATAGGTGAAAAGATTCATACAACAGAAGACAATGTCAGTTCATAAAAACAAATATATAAATTGGAGCAACACAAACAAATGAAAATAAAAACAATAACCATAACTTGTATTATCAAGAACGTCATCGGAGTATGATCAATTATCTACGTGATAAGTAGAATGGGTGTCGGATTCCATCGACGATGATATAGAATTGAAAATGGAACAGATTAATCTGGAACACGATTGGAGTTGGGATCTGCCAACGACGATGATATAGAATTGAGAATGGAACAGATTAATCTGGAACAAGTATAATGGAAGTTTGATGGTACAGTGGCCGAAGAAGATGAAGATACGAAGGAGATGATTTGTTAGTGGAACAAGTATAATGGAATGTTAACTCATAATCACGCATATGATTTGTTAGTGGAAAGAGAAATTGCAAGATTATAGGAGTTGACATAATAATCGAGATGTAGCTAATGACTTTAGTAACCTTATTGGTTTTTTAGTGAATAAAATAATAAGATTTAGTGAATTAATTGAGCCATTAGATGTTTTAATCTCAAGATGATCTCGTCAGATCCTAAGGCTGAAAGTTGGCCTGTATTTCTTTATTTAAAGTCATTTTTGTTTTGATCAAAATCCTATATATATATATATATATATATATATATAGGATTTTGATCAAAACAAGAATTGGTTTAAATAAAGAAATCAAGGCCGAATCTGGTCCTTAGGATTAGTTCAGATCATCTTAAGATTATACGATCCAATGGCTATATTAATGTCTTAAATATTATTATTCTAATCTCTAATAATCCTCTAAGGTTATTTATGTCATATCATCTAAACGTCTGTTATGCAATTCCTATAATTTTGCCTCTCACTAACAAATCATATGCGTGAGTGATGAATTATCATTCCTAACTTCTACTCTTTCATATCTTCCATATTCATCAGACGATCTTCCATTCATCTTCCATTAATCTTAATTCCAAGGAGATTTATTATTCTTGTGCAATTAGTGTCCAGGTTTTGTCGTTGTGTCGTGTTCTAGATCAATCTGTTTCATTTTCAATTTTATACCATCATCGTTGGCAAATCCCATATATACTGCAAGTTAATACTCTATACCATCGTTTCTCATATCATTTTTCATTTCAGCCGGCGGTCATAATCCTAACCTACAAATATGGCATCCGACACACATTCTACTTCGCACGTAGATAATCAATCATACTCCGTTCTTGAGAATACATGTTATGGTTATATTTTTTATTTTCAATTTTTTGTTATGCTCTGATTCATATTTTTGTATTTTTGACTGTCATTGTCTTCTGTTTTATGAATCTTTTCACCTATATTATCTATCTGATCGATTTTTCTATTATGCTTCGATTTGTGTTTAGTATGACCGATTTTCATGGAAGATAGTTTGTACGCGTTTTATGCCGCGATTTGTCTTTATTATGATCTATTATCATTCTAAATCCAGTAGATGGAAACTTGTCTTTACTTCATCGTTAGTTTTTAGGAGTGTTCTAATTATGAATTATAACAGATTTAAATACACCATAATGCCCTTTAGAGCTTAAATCATTTGTTGGTCATAGCTTCTCAACATTGGACAACGCCATTGAGTTTGAAATCTCCTCTAGTTAAGGTTGTTCATGTTGTCCAATGCCAAGATGTAGCAACGCATGTTTATGTTGCTGAGAAGAAGAAGGCACAAACAATTTTGTTGGGAGAGATTTTGGGTTTGTACCAAGCTGTATGTGTCGATATTGATCAAATTCATGAGCTGACATCTATAGTTCGTGAAGCAAGACAACAGATTTTCGTCGACGGCGTAGTAACGTTTACAGCCCAAAAGAAGAAACTAATTGAAGAAATTATGAAGTTTGATACCATGTATTTTGTTTTTGAAGTAACGACAGTTTAAGTTTTTTTTTAGTCCATTTTATTTGCAATGTCACGTTGTTTGAAATTACTCAATTCATTCAGATTTGTATTATGCATTCTGGTACTCAGTAGTTGTTTGTCATGACTTGAATATGGGATTATTATGACTCAATTTACCCATAAGTTTCCATGACCCAAATATGCATCTAGTATGACCCAAAAGAATAGATGATGTTTTGGGTATTATAACATTATTCTTGTACTCAGTAGTTTTATGTCATGTCTCGAATATTCGATTATTATGACTCAATTTACCCATATGTTTCTATGACTCAAATATTCGTTAGTATGACCCAAAAACATAGATGATGTTTTTAATATGTTTAAAACATGAGAACAATCGTGTATTTGGTTTTTTTTTAATATGTTCAAAACATGAGAATATTCTTCGGTCACACTAATATTCAGTTTATTTGATACAAACATTTTGATCAAATTGTATGAGACATTCTGGTACTCAGTAGTTTTATGCCATGCCTCAAATGTTGGTATATTATGACACAAATTAACTTAACAATGCTATGACACAAATATTCATTTACTATGACCCAATGTATCGAGTAATGCTCATCACTTGGGCTATCATCTACAAGAAACAAGAGGAAAGCATTCCAAGGTCATTGTAATGGAAGTTTATCTCATCTTACAAATAATATATAGTAACAATGACATCCAGAGGACATATAAACATGATTTAAAAAAGAGAATTACAAGCTCTAAACATCGTTTCATTAAAATAGTGGTAATCTAAACATCCTTTCGGTGCTTTTGGGATCGGCGGTATCTTCTTCTTCACGTCGTTATCTGATACACTACGCGACATCCAACCAATTGAAGTGAAAATTTTGCCAGATTTTGTCAATTTTAAGTCAATCGTTGTACGAAATCATACTAACCTTTTCCGTCATGCCTCGCCGATCCAGATGCTCGAGTGTCGACCATTGTTGAAGTAGGCTTTTGGATCACCCTCCTCGTCGATTTCAGAATCGTATTAGTATGACATAACGTTACTATCAATTATCTTTGCCCACTTTTGCCTCCAAATTCGATGGATCAAGACGAGGTTAATACTCTTCAATAAACAACAACAGTGTAGTTGAGATAAAATCACAATCAAATCAAGTCATGATTTATTTTGTCTAACATTTTCCACAATTAGTAACATCTCTTGCATTTGCTACCCCTTTTTCACTTTTTGCAGTTTTTTTTTGTGATGCTGTACATGAAGCATCAATAATTTAGTGTTTAACATTTACACAAACAAAGCAGATTATGAAAAAACACACGAACAAAAAACAGAGTGCACAAAAAAGAACTAAAATTTCATTCCTTCAAATAATAACCCAGATAATGTAGTCGACATACCTTCTAGTCTTTAGGTTTTACCGGTGCCTTCTTCTTCCCAATATTTCGTTCATGGACTAGGTTACAGCCAACCATTGGAATTGAATTCTGGGTCATATTTGAGTTGAGTTTCGGTCAAATTGTAAAAAAAAAAAAAAACTTACAAACCTTTTCCATCATGTGTCGCGGTTCCAGAAGATCTTGTGTCCACCATGGTTGAAGAAGACGCTCTACAAATCGTGCTCGTCAAGTATGGGTTTAAAGTCGATTTTGATGCCCAGACGGATCCTTCGTCGCCGAAAATATAGTTTGAGTTTAGTAGGGTTTGGGTGATTTTGACGCAGAGACGATTTGGGGGATTTTGATTCTAGTCTGTAGGGTTTGCTGATTTAGTGATGTATTTTTGGTGAGAGAGAGGAATTGAATGGCGTGGGAATCGAAGAATCAACTTAATAGCGTGTGGAGTAATAATCCCAATTAATCCGCTCTTAAAAAACGGAAGCACGGTTCATTATATTTTTGATCCCTAAATTACCCTTACATGACACAGATCGCTCCTATTATGACCCACAGAAAACGTTGACCAATCCAGATCGTGGCCATTCATATCCAGATAATCTCCAAATCTAACGGTGGGTATATGGTCTGTATTTCTATACTTAGGGGCTTATTTTGATAGATGAAAACCCTATATATATATATATAGGGTTTTGTTAGGTTGAGATTATTTAGCTAAATTGAGAAATGAGATGCAATATGGGTCACTAATCCACAAGATTAACAAAATGTCAACAAATACCACATTATGTCAACAAGGGGGTATAATTGTCTTTTCATTAAATTGTGTTTGAAATCATTTTCTAAAATCATCTCTAAAACTCTAGCCGCAAAGTCTTCAAATCTTCAACATTCAAATCTTCAAATCTTCAACATTCAAATGTTCAAATGTTCAAATCTTCGAATCTTCAACATTCAAATATTCAAATCTTCAACATTCAAATCTTCAACATTCAAATCTTCAAATCTTCAACATTCAATAAAATAACACTTATAATTCACATATCAATACCGAGAATATCGAATGTCAACAACACGTATTAAAATGTCAACAACTAAAAAATAACACTTAAAATTCACATATCAATACCGAGAATATCGAATGTCAACAACTCGTATTAAAATGTCAACAACTAACAAATAACACTTACTATTCACATGTCAATATCGAAAATATCGAATGTCAACAACTCGTATTAAAATGTCCATAACTGACAAATAACACTTATAATTCACATATCAATAGCGAGAATATCGAATGTCAACAACTCGTATTAAAATGTCAACAACTAACAAATAACACTTATAATTCACATATCAATAGCGAGAATATCGAATGTCAACAACAAACATTATTTATGTCAACTACAATGTCAACAACAAACTTTATTTATGTCAACTACGATGTCAACAACTTCATTTATGTCAACTATTATGTCAACAACAAATATTTTCATGTCAACGACGTATATTATTTATGTCAACAACAATGTTTTACTTATAATTCATGTCAACAACAATGTTTTACATATAATTTATGTCAACAACATTTTTCATAAAATTTATACCAACGATCTATATAATTCATGTCAACAACAAACGTTATTATGTCAACGAGCTATATAATTCATGTAAAAAATAAACATTTTCATGCCAACAACTTATATAATTTATGTCAATAATACTATTTTAGGCAATATCACAAACACCTTATCTACACAACTCAAAAATTCCAGCAACATAATCTAATTAAAAACTGCATTCATATATTTCACAAATTTCATCGTACAATTAAACACACGCAAATTTAAATCTACAAATATTGACAAACACCAAACCCAGCATGGCTCCGAACAAATACACAAAAAATACAACCTAAACTCAACCCTTCTCACCATCACCCACAACTCCATCTCATCCACAACTCCCACACCTTCCACAACATGACTCTCCACATCTTTCTCCACCACCAATCACACTATTTCTATTCAATTTTTACAGTAAACAAACACTTCATTTATTGCTCAACATATGAACACAACAATCACTTATTATCTCTTTGCATCATCAACAATCATATACCACAAAAGTAGATTCTCTTTGCATATGTCAACAACTAAAAAATAACACTTATAATTCACATATCAATACCGTGAATATCGAATGTCAACAACTCGTATTAAAATGTCAACAACTCACAAAATAACACTTATAATTCACATATCAATAGCGAGAATATCGAATGTCAACAACTCGCATTAAAATGTCAACAACTAACAAATAACACTTATAATTCACATATCAATACCGAGAATATCGAATGTCAACAACTCGTATTAAAATGTCAACAACTAAAAAATAACACTTATAATTTACATATCAACTACGATGTCAACAACAAACATTATTCATGTCAACTACGATGTCAACAGCAAACATTATTCATGTCACCAACAAACGTTATTTATGTCAACTATTGTGTCAACAACAACATTTTACAAATAGTTAATGTCAATAACAAATATTTTCATGTCAAAGACCTATATTATTTATGTCAACAACAATGTTTTACATATAATTCATGTCAACAACATTTTTCATAAAATTTATGCCAACGACCTATATAATTTATGTCAACAACAAACGTTATTATATCAACATCTCATATTAAAATGTCAACAACTAACAAATAACACTTATAATTCACATATCAATAGGCAGAATATCAAATGTCAACAACTCGTATTAAAATAACAGTCTTTCTGCTCGTACACGTACTCCTGCGCCGATTTATTCAGCAGCATCACAAAGATCGAGTGATTCAGCAGGAATTTCTTCAAAATAACAGCAGGAATTTTCAGCTCTAAACTAAAATTTAAAAAACATTGCTATTTATTATAACTTTCGATGGTTGAGAATCGGAGAAGCAACTGAAAAGGGGAAAAATTCCTAATTCACTGGTTAGGAGTATCTAAGATCATAACCACACAAGCAATAATTTCATCGATCGATTGAAAATTCTCAAACACAAAATCAAAATAAAAAATGAGGAATCATGTGGATGCAAAATTAAACATGAACTCCACATTTGAAATCAATTTCGGCTGGAGAACGTCACCTTATCACCGGTGGTGGCGGCTTCCTTCTTCGACGCCGTAAATGAACTCTTATCTTTTCTCTTATCCTGATTAATTTGTTGTTGCCTACTCTATAGACTGCAGAAACAATATCAATAAACACAAAAAAAATATTAAGATGATCATCAATTGAATATAGATATATGTGATTCGGATTAGTAGATCGCGAATTTAAAAAGTGATTATTTGATTAAAAGTGAAGTAAACTGTACCTGCACATGAAGATATCGTGGCCAGGGATGAGGCGGCTGTTGCAGAAGGAGCAAACCCTCAGAAAACTAGCATAGATTTCCTTGGTGGCATGAGCAGGAGCCAATTCAGCAGCCTTGAACTTCTTACTCTCTGTTTCCTGAAAACATCCAGCTTCGTCTTGAACTGAATCATCGATGACTTTCTCACACTGAAAAGCATCTTCTTCGAATCCGTGCTCTCTCCTCTGAAAGCCTCCCTTCTCCTATGCGCCGTCAGCAGCTGCACCGTCCAGATTTAGATCTCATCAATTGATTCACAATCGATCAATCCAGATTTAGATTTTATCGATCCAGATCTAGAATGGATCAATTGATCCAATCGAAATGTTTGATCGATTGATTTAGAAAATTGAGATTTAGATTTGATGAATTGATCCAAACGAAATGATCGAGGTATAGATATGATCGATTGATTCAGAAGAAGATTGAGATTTAGATATTTGATGAATTGATTGGAGATTTACCTTCTGCTGGAAGGTGATGATAGAGTTGCCGGCGGCGTCGAGCAAGATGCGGCGGTCGTGGAGGCTGAAGACTTTGCCTCTGATCTTCGAGCGCGGACTGCAGCTCCAACAATCTACCGGCGAGATCGAATTTCTCGTCCTTGACGAGGCGACAGAGCTCTCAAGTGGACTGATCGACCACCGCCACAGAGGCGCAGCAGAGGCAGTGGCTAACGGTGGTGGCTCCGGTGGCGGAGGGCGGTGCGGAGTGAAATTTGTCGAAGATTGGATCCAAACTCCGTCGATTCTACCTCCGTCTTCCCCGCCCCGTTGACCGGCGCCGGATCCTCCTCCTCTCTGGTGCATCACACGGTGGCGCCGACTGTTTTGATCTCCCTCCCTGAGAAGGCTCAGATCCAGGCCACGCCGGCGGTGGTGTCGACGGCGAACATGTGCTCAGCGTGTGGGAAGAAGGTCGGGTTGCCCTTGTCCATCTACATTGATCAGAATTGATCGATTCAGTGAGATTTGGATTTTGATTTTGATTCTAGAGAGAGAGTACCTTTTTGGATTTGGGGAGGTGGAGAGTGAGCGGCGTTTCTCGGCTTCTGGAGGCAGGTTTTGAAATCAAATTACCATTATGCCCTTTCATAATAAATTAATCTAAAATTAAAAATCTGGACCACTCATTTAATAAAAATGAGTGGCTGATATTGCATCTCATTTTTCAATTAGCATAAAAAATCTCAATTGATCACAATCCTATATATATATATATAGGGTTTTCATCTACCAAAAGAAGTCCCTAAGTACAGAAATACAGACCATATATGAACCGTTAGATTTGGAGATTAATGGCCATGATTTGGAATGACTCATCATCTTTGTTGGGTCATAATAAGACGGATTTGTGTCATGTGAGGGGCAAATTAGGAATCAAACAAATTAGGAACCGTCACCTACTGTTTTAATGGGCGGATTTTATGGGATTTATTAATATTGACAGCAATCTACATTTTCATTTCCTACGCTAGATATTAGGTGAGAGAGAGAAAAGGTTTATCATTTCTTCAAAGCAAATAACACAAAATCATTCACTCCTAAACAAAAAAACCCCAGTAATTTATTTCACACGCTTCAACGAAATCGGCGATATCTCTCAACAGCGACGCTTCTTTAGCGATGACGACCACTCGCTCTGCCGGAGAAGGGATCGTGGATGGTAAAGGTTATTAAACATTCTAATAATTTCTATTTTTAGTTTTGGGTCAAAATTAATTCACGATTTCTGGTATTTTTATTCGCTATCCATAAGTTTATGAAAGGATGAAGGTGAACAAGAAAGAAACACAAAACAACCTCCGAAAAATGGTATTTGGCCACCTAGATTTGGGTCATTTCGGTGTCGATCGTTTGGATTTTTAAATTTTGCCCTAATTTTCTAACCTTGTTGTGTTTCGAATAGCCGCTCAATCTGGTTGGCGAACTTTGAAGAACAATTGAGAGGGAATCATTAATGGCAAAGGCGAGGCCTAAGCAAATATGAATGGTCCTGAAAAAGATACTTACCGATATGTCTTTTTCAGTAATGGAGAAATGTGAACTAAACTTTAATATTTTTTGTTGGAAATGGGTAACAGAATTACCTAAGAATGTCTCTCAAAAATTTCATTTCATATACATGAAACGTATTAGGTCATATATGTAACAGTTTTGTGTCATGTTTACAAACTGTTATTGTTTCTATAAGTTGCATTCAATTTGGAATCACCTAAAATAAATGTATGGTCACTGATTAGCATTGGAATAGTTTTATGGGTTATGTAGTATAGCAATATATGAATTAGGTCATGTTTGTATCACTTTTATGTCATAAGTGAAATATATGAATTAGGGCATGTTTGTATCACTTTTATGTCATAAGTGAGTGAAATGTTTATTTTCTCAGATGGAAGTCAACATGGGTGAGAGAAGGCTATTGGAATTGTGGACTATCGACTAGATATAAGGGCGTGCTTCAGTATTTAAGAGCTAAAAACTATTGTGTTGAAGTTAGCTGAAAATAATCACAGCTCCCTTTCCAATAAAACATTGACATCCAAAAATTATGCAACGGACAACAAGAAAATGATGATCGATGTTGAAAAGATGGTAGCAAGCTACAAAGCTTTTGTAATGGCCATGTCATAAATTTTGGATTTAAAGTATGTTTCATTGATATAATTATGTGCGTATTTAACATATGGATTTTCAAACATTTTATTTCATCAATGGGTGATACTTTAAAATGACATTGGATTTTATTGTTTCTTCAAATTAGATTTTCATATGAATTATTTTTCAGACTCTATGACCAAGATAAAATATGATGGTTGTTTGATCTCTTCTAAAAAGTAAAAACACAGTATAAGATGACTCTATGTCATACTTCGTAGATGTTAGAGTCATTTTTGAGCAAAAAAGATAAAAATAAAAATCATTAACTTGTGAGAAAAAATTGATTATGTAAATTAGCAGTTCATGTCATAATATATGCATGTAAAAGTCATAATGAGCATAATCAGGAAAAAAAATAATAGTATCTGAGAATTCATACATTGGGTCATAATAAATGAATATTTGGGTCATAGCATCGTATGGTCAATTTGTGTTATAATAAACCAACATTTCGGTCATTATATAATAGAATGTTCATACAAATGCCAAAACCATGGGGTGGTTGTGTTCTTCGTTCAAATGTTGAATGACATAACCACGGCCAGAATCGAATTTGAATGCAACCGAGCATTACATCCACATTTTTTCGATGTCGTCGTTTGAGTTGTTGATCGCTAAATTTCTGTTCACCTTCTCTGTTACACACCATGTAAAACCATATGGTGAGATCATCAACCTTCTTTGAACCGTTCTTCCTTATGTCAAAACCAACACGACAACCATAGTTCTCGTAAAATTCAATGGCGTTGTCCAATGTGGGGAAGCTACGACCAACAAAAGGTTTAAGCTCTATAGGGCATTCTGGTGTATTTAAATCTGTAATAATTCATAATCAGAACACACCTAAAAACTAATGATGATGAAGTAAAGACAAGTTTCCATCTACTGGATTTAGAATGATAATAGGTCATAATAGGATGAAATCGCGGCATTCAACAATTATAACTGTCTTATACGGAAATGGGTCATACTAAACACAAATCGAAGCATAGCGGAAAAATCAATCAAATGAAGACCATGACAGACACAGATACAAATATATGAATTGGAGCATAACAAACAAATGAAGTAGAAAACAATAACCATAACCTGTATTCTCAAGAATGTCATCGGAGTATGATTGATTATCTACGTGCGAAGTAGAATGTGTATCGGATTCCATTTTTGGTGTTAGGATTTGCCAATGACGATGATATATAATTGAAAATGGAACATATTAATATGGAACACGCTTGGAGTTGGGATCTGCCAACGATGATGATATAGAATTGAGAATAGAACAAAATAATCTGGAACAAGTATAATGGAAGTTTGACGGTACAGTGGCTGAAGAAGATGAACATACGAAGGAGATGAAGTTGAGGAATGTTAAATCATAATTCACGCATATGATTTGTTAGTGGAAAGAGAAATTGCAAGATTATAGGAGTTGCCATAACAATCGAGATGTAGCTAATGACTCTAGTAACCTTATTGGATTTTTAGTGAACAAAATAATAAGATTTAGTGAATTAATTGAGCCATTAGATGTTTTAATTACAAGATGATCTCGCCAGATCCTAAGGCTGAAAGTTGGCCTGTATTTCTTTATTTAAAACCATTTTTGTTTTGAACAAAATCATATATATATATATATATAGGTTTGTGTTAAAATGACAACTCCTCTTAAAATGACACCGTGACACCAATTATACAAGCAATATTATAAACGCTACACAACAATATTCAATACGGTAGATAGCAATCTATAGATTGCTATCTAGCGTGTTGGATATTGCTGTTCAAGAAAAATTGTTGTATAAAGACCAGCAAATTGTTGCCCGTCTTTTTTGGGGGTCTTTTTTTTGCCACGCGGCAGCTTATTAGATACCCAATCCCCTGTACCAAAGGAACGGTCAATCATATACTCCCTCTCTCCCACAATAAAAGTCTAGTTTTGTTTCTGTCCATTCTATAATAAGAGTTCTATTTCACTTTTACCATAAGTAGACCACATACTCCACCAACTTATTCCACTCACATTTTATTACTCCTCCATCCCACATTACTTGAAACATTTCTTTTCGCCACGGGATTTAAGAAAAGTTGTGTTTAGTGTAATTAAATAAAGTAGAGGAGGGAATAAAGTAAGAGAAAGAAGAGAGAGTAAAGTTAAAGAAATAATAAAGTAAGTGTGATTAGATGTTTTGTTTTTCGCCAAAAAGAGAAATGACTCAAGTAACTTGGGACAATCCAAAAAGGAATACGACTCAAGTAACTTGGGACGGAGAGAGTATAAAACTAATATACATAAGTGGGACCCATATTTCACTAATGTATTCAACTCACTTTTTCTTATACCTGTCTCCATAAAATGAGTATACTTTCTCAAGCAATCCACCACAATAAATATAACGGACTTGCCACAAAGTTTTAATTTGAATTGTTAAAGTAGTGTAGCCAATGCTGATCAATTATGTTCACTTGTGAAATTTTGTGTTTTTCTATTTATCTTTCTCTCTCCAATGTGGCATGAAGCTCTACATATAAATCTAGAGATATAGTATTGGTGAAGTGGTGATATTTTGATTAAGAATGTATGTGAATTTCACAATTTAATTTTATCTATGATTTGTTTTGGTGATATTTATTTCCATATAATATTAGATTTGATTTGGTAATATTTATTTCATACTACTCCTCAATCAAAAATACAGAAATAAAATAGTGAAATTAGCTCTATAATCCTAATAAAATCTCCTCAATCTTTATCATTATTTTTTAAATATTTCATACAAACTAGTAATATTTATATTCCAACTACAAATCATTGTTATTACGGTTCTATAGACAAATTTTCAAAGAGAAAATTCATATATATTATTTACCTTATTATATTACTTAGTATTTACTTGAGTAAAAGCCAAAATTGGTCCTGAACATATGGCCATTTTGGTTTTTAGTCCAAAACATTATCTTTTGAATTTTTTGGTCCTAAACATATGGAAATTTTATCATTTTGGTCTTGGACTAACTGTTCCGTAAAAAACTAACGGTCAACTGGTTTAATCCCGATTTTGACGAAATTAAACTTTTAATTATGATTTTTAACTCCCTAATTAATTCCCTAATTATTTTTATAAATATTTTTATAAAATTAAAATTAAATAATATATAAAAATTGCTCCCACTAAAACACAAAACACGATAAAAATTGCTCCCACTAAAATTAGAACTGCCGTGGCGATTTCCAGTCGGAGGAGGCAGATTTTGAGTCGAGGGACCGGATGTATTTTCATCCGAAGGAGCTCCATGCCTGTGTAGATCCTCCTTCCTCTTCTCGAACTTCCACTGTGAGTCGCGAGGCAGCGTGTTCAATAGACAAATTTTCAAAAAGAAAATTCATATATATCATTTTACCTTATTATATTACTTAGTATTTACTTCTTTAAACTAATAGTACTAGTATATTTTCAATCAAAGGGGAGAGATCAATTGCTAACTCATCATTTAATTGCTAACTACAACTAATTTAAGGCCATAAGATTTTAGAAAACGTGTGGTCTACAATTTGCCACGTGTAATTTTTATTTTTATTAATTAAATTGAAAATGATTAAAAAAAACTCCAAATTAGGGTTTTTGATGAAAATGTGAATATAGTGTTTCGAAAATATCAACACAATGCTTTGAGAATGTCAACACAATTTAGGTTTGACATTGTATATGCTTTATATTGACATATTATCTTAGCTGCATTGACATTAACCTGTGTACGAAAAATACGAAAATTCTAGATTTTTTTTTCAAATTTTGACGTCGGAACATATGCATGTAGTATATTGTTGGAATCCTTATAAAATTATCTTTAATATGATATATGTTATATGAATTTAAAGTTTTGGGATTTCTTTTAAAAGTTAGTTATAACTAACTTGACATTAATACCCCTATTGATATTTTTTGGAATTAATCATATGGCCTTATTGACGTTTTTTTTTATCGTATTGACATTTTGTGGTTGATGATCTAGGTCTTTAATTTGAATATTTAATGGCTAGTTGTAGTTAGCAATTAAGCATTGAGTTAGCAATATAACACTCCCCTTAAATCAAATGCATGATTTACGGTTCCAACTAAAAATCACGATTCTATATAAAATCATTTAAATTCTTTTCACACTCCATAATCCATTAATTTGTCTTATTAAATATTTCCTCTCAATAAAAATGGCTGCGTGTTCTGTAACACACTAAATCTAGAATTTTTCCGGCAGAGACGACTGCTACCATCTTCGGCGCTTTATTAATTGGTAATATGTTTTTTGTTTTTCATCTGGCAGTTTTGTATCTCTCTGTTTTAGTAATTGTTAATATGTTTTTTGTTTTTCGAAATTTCTTAGTAATGAGTTAGGGTTTTAGCTTAGCCCAAAATCAATTTTGCAAGTGTAAATAGTTATTGAAATCACAAAGTTTGGTCAAAATCTGGTGTATCCCACAAAGCTTGAAATCCACTAATTAAATCACGTTTTTTCTAGTTTATCCCATTTGTCAAATTTTAGGTGGAATTTTTATTGACATGGATTGAGATTTAAATCACTAAAAAGATGTGTGGATAATCCTATATCTTAAAGTTGACTTGAAATTTAAAGATGGATTTCAATGTAGAGATGCAAAGATTCCACCTAAAATTCGACAAATGGGATGAATTATAAAAGTTGAAACTTAATGATTTAATTAGCGGATTTTAATCTTTAAGGGTAGACCAGATTTTGACCAAACTTGGTGATTTAAATGGCTATTTACCCATTTTGTAATTACCATTGTTTTTTTTCTAGCGTGAAATGAAGAAGACAGCAAAATCCGAAATAGGGGAAGACTTGTTTCGAAATCTACCATCTGAAATCGTATCAGATATCCTATCACGACTCGATGTTCGTACTGCTATGAGTGGCAAGTGTGTTTGTAAGTCATGGCTCGATCTGCTCACTACACCTGAGTTTGTCAAGTCCCATCTTTCTAAATCCGTCCCATGCCTCACTATAACCGAGCTTAATCTTAAATTGAAATCAGTGACGTACAAAATGGTGATTGAGCTCGATTTCAACTGTGATTGGCATCGTTTGAATACAGTCTTCCACTTTGATCTCCCTTTTCGCATACTAAGTCATTGTTCAATCAATGGTTTGATATTTTTGAAAAACAACCTTGATTGTATCCTGTGCAATCCAATCACTCGTGAATATATAAAGCTTCCTTGTCCTAGACAGCCTTCCACCGTAACTAAATGGGAGATTTATGGATTTGGAGTGAGCAGAATGAGTGGCCAGTATAAGTTGGTTAGGACTTCCGTGCTACAAAGACCTCCGCATTTAAATTTTGTTGAATCTGAGTGCCAAGTATACACTCTTGGAACTGGATTGTGGAGAAGAATCGGCGAATGTGGCCAATTTGAACATCTTGTGGAAAATTCAGTGATGGCACTTGTTTGTGGAAATCTTCATTGGTGGTGGAAAGGTACAGGTGCTTTAGTCCCCACACAAATTTCTCATCTTGATCTTGAAACAGAATCTTTTGGTGCTATTTCATGTCCTTCTAGTGATGATGGTTACAAAGAAAGGTGCCTATCTAGTCTAAGGGGTTGCCTATGTGTTTGCGACAATAGGAATCTGGTGATTGATATATGGGTGATGACGGAATATGGAGATGAGAAATCTTGGACAAAACAGTTCAGAATGCTCAAAGATAATGTTTGGGGTAGTTTAAAACAACTTGACTCTATTCAAGTTTACAGAAATGGTGATATGTTAATGACACGTAGAACGGGTAAGCTGTTATACCACTCCAGCAACACTAAAACTGTTAAACAAGTTAAGTTTGATTCCGACTACAAACTTATCTACCAGATTAGGCTTTACACTCCGAGCTTTCTTTCTCTCAAGACTTTTGCTACCGAAAATGTAAGAGCGTTTACAATGGAGTTGGGAGGGGGAGGCGCGCCCGGTGAGGCGCCGCTGCGTTTATTATAATTATATCTGATTTTTGCAGCTTTCTCTCATGATATGAAAAGCCATATAAGATGGAGACTGGTGTGAGAGTATTTTAGTTTTAGTTATTACTGTATTTGAATTACTTGTTTTAATCAATTTGCCTGTCCTTTTTTAATGTTTATTGCTCTACTTGACTTAAGGGCTTAGCATGCTTTTGATTACTCTATAGTGATAATTTATAATTTTGATAGTCATAAAAATTGATACCCACCTAATTGATTGAATGAATATTCATAAATTTCGGTTTATATGGTGTTGTAATACTTAGTTGTCAATGAAGAGTATTAGAGCATCGGTAACAGTGCCCGATTCAACAGGACGGGACACCGTTTATTAAAAAAATTGATCCACCTAATTGATTGAATGAATATTCATTAATTTCGTTTTATATGGTGTTGTGATATTTAGTCCTCAAGTGGATACTAACTCCCACTCCTTTGCTACTCTACCACGTCAATTGTAGTGAAAAACTAATAACTTTATTTATTCTTGCATGCTCTATCCATGCATAAAAAATTGACAAGTTTTACCATTTTAGATCGTCTATTAAAATTAGACTAATTAGTTTAAAAATAGAAAGTTTTTAACAAATATTGATCCTACACATCATTCTAAATATGCATCCAACAATTCACTAACACTACTTTCACCATATTTTTCCTGTATCTCTTATTTTACCAATTATGTATTAAAACTCGTGTCATTTACAACTTTGTCTATTTTTTTTTGGACGGATGGAGTATTAATTAATAAATTTTCATTTATTCTATGTTAATTATACTCATTTTTATAAACTAAACTTAAGAAATTTTTGGGCCTACCGACACAAGCAGAGCAGAGAAGATAAAAGGAAAATAAAATATTTAATGAATAAAAAAAACTTTATTTCAATTGAAAAAGATAAAAGTAAAAACTGTAATTGGAGAACTTTAAATTTCATCACATTTCGACACAAGCAGAGCAGAGACGAGACGACTACCCATCTTCATCGCTGCAGCGGTACCATTTTGTTTCTTGCCTTACTGAATTTACTTAATTAATTTTTAATTACTGAAGTTTTTATTTTTTAATATAATGAGATGTAAATAAGTTTTGAAGGAAATATATTGTAGGGTAGATTCCCTAAACAGAAATTGATACATTCCTAAATAAATAAAAGTGGGCGTGTCAAAGTTTTTTCGTTGTTTATGATATTGATGAATGTAAGTGGTGGTTTAATATTAATCAACTTTGAGAAACGCATAGCTAACATTTAAATTAGTGGTTGATCATATTTTTCTTGATGTTGGACTTCCCATCTTCTTGATATCATATCCGATTTGAAATAATACAGTTTCATACTAATATTTCTTTTGTTGATCATATTTTCCTTCACATCTTCTTGATATTATTCTATCCGATTTGAAATCATACAACTGTTTGGGTCTAAATAGGGAATACTTTTTCATTTCTAAGTCTTACGTTTGGATAATTTTAACCAAAATTTAGTAAAATTCTAACAACCACAGCATATATACCAAAGAACATGTGCCAGTAAAACCCAAATTATTAAACTCATAGCTTCAAGATCAAAACAACCCAAACAATGAAAAGATCTCTCGCTAAAAATTTGAGATGCCATTAGTTGCGTTGGAATATTTTAAAAAGAAAAATGTTTTAGAGACATAATGTCTCCGAGCCATAATGCCATAATGAGGTTAAAATTATAATCTTATACTATATTATATTTTTAATTAAATCTACCATTTTTTACATCAATCTTTTTGCCCTTACATCTTAAATAAGGATGTGGTAGCTTAATTATGGAATATATATAAATGTGAAAGATATGATTTAAAATTAAAATATATACCTAAAGAAGTAGAATATTAGAGAAATGGGAGATTTATTCATAAATATTTTATTCAACGTAATGTTCCAAAACTAAGGGAATAAATTATGAGATTTGAACTTAATGAATAAATTATTAATTCATTTTATAAAAATACTAATCCTATATTATTTTCTTCTTTTTTCTTATATAAAATATTAGAGTTTTAAGCTCCATTCAGTATATCATTAAATAAATTAATAATAATAATAATAATAATAATTGACTTTATAATTTTTATTATACTACTTCTTTCCTTTCCAAAATTTTAATTTATTTAAATTTTTTATTCTTAGAACATTGCAATCGAACTTTTTATAAATAAATAATTACAAGGCATTTTCTCTTTTGCTTTATAAATAATTGAGTTATTAGCTCAATTCACTATATCATGAAATAAAATTAAGAAAATATGTATAATATATTAATACTAATTGGGTGTAGCTTTTTTTATATCATACTTACTATTCTAAATTATTCAATTTTAAAAATTTAATTTATTCAAATTTTTAATTTTTGAAAAATTATTGTCGAAACTTAGTCAAAATAAATACAATACTAATTGAATTTATTATTTTTATTTTATGTATTTTATAATATTAGTACTCTAGTTTGATTTTTGAGTATTTATTTTTATGTTATTCCTATGTAAAATATATAATATACTCTATTGAATTTCACCGTTAGCTTTATTATTTATTATAGAAATTAGATCACCCCCTAATGATTAGGGCTGGGGAAAAATACCGAAAAATGATATATCGCTCGTATCGTATTGAAAAATATCAAAAAATTATCGAATTTTCGATATGATACGATATTGTATCGTAAGTTTTCGATACGATAACGATATGAATTTCCTTATATCGCGATATATCGTTTTATATCGAAAATACTATATATATCGAAAATTTTCGATATATATCGAAATTTTCGATATATATCGATATTTAACGATATATCGAATTTCGGTACGATATATCGAAATATCGATACGATAACGATATGAAATTTTTTTATATCGAAATTCGATATATCGAAACTTTTGATACGATAACGGTATGAAATTCTTTCATATCGATATTTTCGATACAATACACGATACAATGTTTTCGATACGATATATCGTATCGACCCACCCCTACTAATGATCATGCTAATTGATTTTATCCAAAAATAGCGTTTGGTTATATTTTTCCACATATAAAATATAATTATGGCATAAAGACATGAGAGTATTATGGCATGATGACATTATGTCTCTAAATCACTACTCTTTTAAAAATTCATAAATTAGAGAGGCAAATAAAAATTTCCTTAAATTAGAAATATATTAAAAATTGTTTCCCATAATAACTTAAATCAAAGAAACATTATATATTACGTCCCAAAATTACTTAAATTAGAGGAGAATTGAAAATTGCATCCCAAAATTTCAAAAGCAATTTAAAATAGGAATAAAACAATATAAACATTAACATTGCGTCCCATCATAGCCTCTGCCTTCATCCACCCCATCTCCGCCGCCGTTCCTTCACCGTGATCCACCGCCGGTAACGATCGCCTTCCCTGTGTTATCCAAACATCTCCGCCACTTAAGCAAAACGCTTATTCACTAAGCTTATGGAGAAAAAGGTGAAATTTTTCATTCTCGATTGGATTGGTGTGTTGAGATCGTTTTTGTTGTGTTTGGCATCATAAATGTTAAAACGATTGAGATGAATCGATTCAATTCGGGAAATCGAGCTTGATCTCATGTTTCAATTATAATTGATTTCGTCAGATGAATTAGGTTCAATTCGTTCAATCAGGTTCAATCAGGTCGAGCTTAATCTCATGTATCAATTTTTGGGAATACAATATGATGCTTCAATTGTCTGATCTACAATTTTTTATTCAAGTTATGTAATCATAATTTGTATAATAATTCAATGGATATTCCTCTTGCAAAAGGAGACATGTCAAAATTGTGGAGTTTCTCATTAAACATGGTGCTAGAATTGGTTTAAAATACTGAGGAATTCGCTAAGTTGCACTTTGCAGCTCTAAAAGGTAAGTTATTTTGAAAGACTTTGGTAATATTGTTATATGCTCTATTGTTTCATTGTTTGACATGATAGGGAGCTTATATACTTATTTATGAACTAACTTTCTTAAATCATTAGATTTGCGAATGTGAATAATAGTTTGATTTGTTTAGATATCAAGTTTGGTGATTTAGTTAATCATACTGATATGATATTGAGTTTTTGTACTCCCTCTGTCCCGCTACAAGTGAGGCGCTCCAAATCGGACATTGTTTTGCAAAAATAATAATAAATAGTTAGAGTAGAGATAAAGTAAAGTAAGTAAGATAATAATGTATGAACGACTCTCTTCTATATTATTATCTATCTTACTTTAATTTTTTTCAATTCTAACTATTTATTATTATCTTCATAAAAACACGGCCAGAAAGAAACGCCTCACTTGTAGTGGGACAGAGGAAGTAGTAACTTATGTGTTATGATACATTTCTTATATCAACCTATGATGTAATCTCGTGAGATTAATCCCTTCATTGCTTTCCATTTCGCAGCCAATTTTTTTATTCCTAAAATCAATTTTATAATTACCACTATTTTTTTTCTAGTGTGCAATGAAGAAGGCAGCAAAATCCAAAATAGGGGAAGACTTGTTCCAATATCTACCATCAGAAATCATATTAGATATCCTCTCACGACTCGATGTTCGTACCACTAAGAGTGGCAAGTGCGTTTGTAAGTCATGGCTCGATTTGCTCACTAACACCCGAGTTTGTCAAGTCCCATCTTTCTAAATCCGTCCCATGCCTCACTATAACTGAGCTTAATCTTAAATTGAATTCAGTGACACACAAAATGGTGATTGAGCTCGATCTCAACTGATTGGCATCGTTTGAATACAGCCTTTGACTTTGATCTCCCTTTTCAAATGCCAATTCATTGTTCAATCAATGGTTTGATATTTTTGAATAACGACCTTGATCATATCCTGTGCAATCCAGTCACTCGTGAGTATATCAAGCTTCCTTGTCCTAGACAACCTTCCACTATAACTAAATGGGAGATTTATGGATTTGGAGTGAGCAGAATGAGTGGCCAGTATAAGCTGGTTAGGATTTCCGCGCTACAGACACCTCCGAATTTGTATTCTGGTGAATCTGAGTGCCAAGTATACACTCTTGGCACGGGACATGTGGAGAAGAATCGGCAAATGTGGCCAATTTGAACATCTTGTGGAAAATTCAGTGATGGCACTTGTTTGTGGAAATCTTCATTGGTGGTGGAAAGGTACGGGTGCTTTAGTCCCCACACAAATTTCTCGTCTTGATCTTGAAACAGAATCTTTTAGTACCATTTCCGGTCCTCCTAGTGATGATGGTTACAAAGAAAGGTGCCTATCTAGTTTAAGGGGTTGCCTATGTGTATGCGACAATTGGAATCGGGTGATTGATATATGGGTGATGAAGGAATATGGAGATGAGAAATCTTGGACAAAACAGTTTAGCATGCTCAAAGATAATTTTTGGGGTAGTTTAAAACCACTTGACCCCATTGAAGTTTACAGAAATGGTGATATGTTAATGTCACGTAGAACAGGTAAGCCGTTATACTACTCCAGCAACACTAAAACGGTTAAACAAGTAAAATTTGATTCACGCGACAAACATGCCTACCAAATTAGGTTTTACACTCTGAGCTTTGTTTCTCTCAAGACTTTTGCTACCGAAAATGTAAGAGCATTTACAATGGAGTTGGGAGGGGCGCCTCCTTAGGAGAATATCAGCCTCCAATGGCCATATATATCTGATTTTTGCAGCTTTCTCTCAAAGCTATATATTAGATGGAGAATGTTGTGAGAGTATTTTAGTTTTGGTTATTATGTTTATTTTAATTACTTGTTTGATATCCCAAAAACAACTTGTGCTACGTCATAAGGACATCCCACTGCACAATAGCAGACATCCCCAAGGACATCCCGGCGGACAAAAACAATATCAAAATTCACAAATTCACAAATATGCAATTTACGGAATTAAAATTTCGACACGGATACGAGGAAAATGCAACTATTTTATTTCAAAAACCAAAATCGGAAATCGGGATGTCCGCTGCATCACCACAATAGTGGACGTCACGACGGACGACCCGACGGACATCCGTGCTCAGCCGCAAATGAGCTCTCGTCCTCCCCCGACTTCTGTGTCCGCCTCAAACATCGCAATAGCGGATGTCCCGTGCGGACGACACGCTCGCCAGTCGGAAGTCCGCCAGGACATCCGCTATTGCGGATGCTCTTATATTGTGTTGTGATACTTAGTCATCAAGTGGATACAAAGTCCCACTCCTTTACCACTCTACCACATCAATTGTAGTGACAAAAATAATAACTTTATTTATTCTTATATAGTCCATTTGTCCATAAAAGTAGATAAATTTTACCATTTTGGGATGTCTATTAAAATTGGACTAAGTCTAAAAATAGAAAATTTCAAACAAATACTGATCCTACACATCATTCTAAATATGGACGCAACAGTCCACTAATAATACTTCTACCATATTTTTCCTCCATCTTACTTTACCAAATATACATCATTTACCACTTTGTATATTTTTTTTGACGACTATGTTAACTATACTTATTTTTGTAAACTAAAATTAAGAAATTTTTGGGCCTACCGACCATGATTTTATTTACGTAATTTTCAATATTTAGGATTCAAATTATTTAGTTTTTAATTTTTATGATTTAAATTATATAAATTTTTAACTTTTAGGAATTTGTAATGTTTTTTAAATTTTTTTAAATGAAGTTTAATCAATAAATATATCCAATATGTCATATGTTACTCGCATTTTTTTTAATATTTTGATGTCTTAAACTACTTCATTATTTTTATTTTAAGTACGAATTAGGGCCCTTTTTTTAATTTACTTCTATTAGAGTTAATTAAGTGTATCCTTATTAATTTATCTCATTATACTTAAACACTAAAAACTTAATCACAAATTTACGACCTAAAAAATGCGAGTAACATAGGACGTGAGAGTATTAATATGATAATAAAATATGAAATACTACCTCCGTCGCTTAAAAATAGAACAATTCAATTTTTGTCGGTCCCTTAAAAACACAAACTTTCTATTTTGAAACTACTTCTACTATTTTATCTCTTTACTCATACTTCACCAATTGTGTATTAAAACTCGCACCGTTTCAAAAGTTTCTATTTTTCAAGGACAGGGGAAGTACTCCCTTCATCCATGAGACTGGCATAAGTTTTAAGAAATTTTTTAACTTTATAAAATAAAATGGATAGAAAAAGTTAGTAGAATGTGAGATCTACTTTATATATTCCTTTTGGGCCACTCTAAGAGAACCATTTTCCTTTTTGTGATGTCCCACTCTAAATAATAATCCCCCCGTCTCAATTAAGTCGAGTCGTATTCCTTTTTGGGATGTCCCAACTAAGTTGAGTCATTTTCCTTTTTGACAAAAAACAAAATATATAATCATTCTTACCTTATTTCATCACCTATTTTACTCTCTCTTTATTTCTCCTATTTTATTCCTCTCTTTTACTTTTCAACACAATATCTTAATCTTTGTGCCCAAAAGATTTGTCTCAACTTAATTGGGACGGAGATGGAGTACTGCATTTCTAGTTCTAAAATCTCGTGCCGATCTAAAATGTTCCAATTAGAGTGAGACGAATTGAGTATTGATTTTATAAAGAAATATGAGTAGAATCAATTAGTAGAATATGAGGTCCACTTATCAAACCTTCTAAATATGAAGTGAAACATTTCTTGGTGGATAAAAAAAAAAAGGAAAAAGAAATATTTAATGAAAAAAAAACAAAAACTTTATTTCAATTGAAAAAGATAAACGTAAAAACTGTTTTTTTCGAAATTTCTTAGTAAATTGTTGCTTGTTTTGCTCAGTACTTGGAATATAGTAGCATCCATATATCTATTTTGTTTCTTGCCGTACTGAATTTGCTGAATTAATTTTTCGTGTGATGAGTTAGGGTTTGAGCTTAGCCCTAAATTCAATTTTAAAATTACCACTTTTTTTTTCTAGTGTGAAATGAAGAATGCAGAAAAATCCGAATTAGGGGAAGATTTGTTGCTAAATATACCATCAGAAATCGTATTAAATATCCTCTCACGGCTCGATGCTCGCACCGCCACGAGGGGCAAGTGTGTTTGTAAGCCATGGCTCGATCTGCTCACGACACCCGAGTTTGTCAAGTCCCATCTTTCTAATTCTCTCCCATGTCTCGTTGTACGTATTCAAAAAATCAAGGAATTAGAGATGGAAAAAATCGTGGATGGGCTTGTTGATCTCAATCGTTTGAATACATTATTCCACTTTGAGCTCCCTTTTCGCATGCTAACTCATAGTTCAATCAATGGTTTGATATTTTTGAAAAACGACATGGATCGTGTCGTGTGCAATCCAATCACTCGTGAATATATCAAGCTTCCTTGTCCTAGACGGCCTTTCTGTAAAACTACATTTGAGATTTATGGATTTGGAGTGAGCAGATTGAGTGGCCAATACAAGGTGGTTAGGATTTCCGAAGAAAGACCGCTACAAACACCTCCTCCCCATCAATATTATAGTGAATCTGAGTGCCAAGTATACACTCTTGGCACTGGACTGTGGAGAAGAATCAGCAAATGTGACGAGCTCCAACATTATGATGGAAATGCAGTGATGGCACTCTTTTGCGGAAAACTTCATTAGTGGTGGAAAAATACGGGCGCTTTAATCCCCACACAAATTTCTCGCCTTGATCTTGAAACAGAATTTTTTAGTACCATTTCGGGTCCTCCTTGTGATGATAGTTACAAAGACAGGAGCATATCTAGTTTAAGGGGCTGCCTATGTGTATGCGACGGCTGGAATCCGGTGTTTTATATATGGGTGATGAAGGAATATGGAGATGAGAAATCTTGGACAAAAGAGTTAAGGATGCTCGTGGATAACTATTTGGGTTGTTTAAGACAACTTGATCCCATTGAAGTTTTCGAAAATGGTGATATGTTCATGTCACGTAGAACGGGTCAGCTATTACACTACTCCAGCAACACTAAAACTGTTCGAAAAATTGATGATGATCTAATTGATTCGGACGATAAGATTTTCTACCAGATGAGGCTTTACACCCCGAGCTTTCTTTCTCTCAAGTCTTTTGCTACTGAAAATGTAAAGAGTGTTTACAATGGAGTTGGGAGGGGGAGGTGGCGCGGCCACCACCCCCCTCCGTTGGTGCTGGCTGGGCCGGGACAGGGGACGGGAGTCGACGGGTCATGGGTCTCTGTTGTGGCATCGCGATGGCCGCTCACTACGCCCGTTGCGGGAAGGCACACCATGACAGGAATAGGGTTTTCGTGCTTTAAATGTGGGGAGAGAGTGTCCATTGTGGGAGTTGTGTTCTGAGACAGAAAAATAGGAGAATGATAACGTGGTGGGAGTCTTGGCTTAGGGAGAAGCCTAAAGTTCATTATGATTTGTGACTATTTCTTAGAGAAAAACCCCATTTACCAAATCTGATTTTAGGTAGCTTCATTCGTGATATGAATATCAACATATTTGATAGAGATGGTGTAATAGTATTTTAGTACTCCTAGTTATTAGTTTATTTTGATTACTTGTTTCAATCAATTTGCCTTTCTTTTTCTTTTTTTTTATGTTTGTTGCTTCACTTGACTTGAGGGGTTGGCATGTTTTTAATTACTCTGAAGTTTTTTATTTTTTAATATAATGGGATGTAAATAAGATTTTTGGTTGTTTATGATATTGATGAATGTAAGTTGTTAATTTCTTTGTAAGTTGTAATTTCTATTCTTACAATTGGATAATTTTAACCAAAATTTAGTAAAATTCTAACAACCACAGTATATATACCTAAGAACAAGTGAACCATATAGCCCAAATTATTAAACTCATAGCTTCAAGATCAAAACAATACAAGCAATAAAAGGACCTCTTACCAAAAAAATGAAGTGTATGTAATAGTTTCAACTTTGACAATAACATAAAAAGCATATGCCACACTACCTTGTTCATGCAACGTCTTCGTTATGTATCAATGGCTCGGGTGCTCTTGTTCGAAGGCATCCTCATCTTGATTCATCTTGAGCGAGGGCATCCTTGTAGTTTAACTGGACGAGGTGATACTCAAACGGAATCTTTAATCTCCCATTATACGAAAAATCTACAGCGTTAGGTCTTTAGGGTCCTCGATTATCTTGGCCAGGGTTTGCAAGAAGGCTGCCAGATCAGCACCATATATCACGCGATGATCTGCTGTTACATTTACCTAGCAGAGTCGAGAAGTTCTTAGTTTAGGTTAATCACATTTAAAGTTTCAATATAACTGGATATCACGAGCGTGATCTTACCTGCATCTGAGTTTTCAGTCCGATCCGGCCATCCTTTGTACCAACAAGAGACGGTTCAGAAGCACCGACAGCCATGATTGCACCCTATGGAAATCACATATATGGTTCGTTATTTCCTAATATGGTGCAGCAAAATGATATTTCTACGGGCAACACAATAAATTCTTTCTCGAATTATGTATGAAAAGCTTACAGTTCCCGGTGGCAAAATAGCATCAAAACGATCCACGCCAAACATTCCGAGGTTAGACAGTGTGAAAGTTCCTGTGAAGCAATGAGACAGCCATGGTAAGTGTAAATCAACTGCAACGAGCGGATTTCAACCAATGAGGTTAACAAGTTACCCGAATTATATTCTTGGGGCTGGAGCTGCTTCGCTCGTGCCTTATCAACCAATTCCTTCCACTTTCTCGATAATGAATAAATATCAATCTAAGACGAAAGGGGACGACAAAAAGGATGAGCAAAAGTGAAAGAAGACAGCCAACACAAAAAACTGTCCAGGAAACTTGATAAAAGACAAGAGAGTATTATGGACCTTGTCAGCATCTTGAAGTACTGGTGTGATCAAACCACCGTCTATGGCTACTGCTACTGCAATGTTGATATGACTGTTATACGTAAAGCTCTTTCCGTCTCTGCAGCTGGAGTTCACAACAGGGTGCTGGACCAGAGCAAGTGCCGTTGCCTTGGCTAGCAATGCTGTCATAGTCACTCCTTTAGACTTGATCTGATAAGGAATCGGGAAATATTACAACAAGCCATACAATCTGATCCACAAAACCGAGAAAACAAGCATTTCTAAGAAGCAAACCCTATTGAAATTACACCAATTCGATCAATTCCCAAACCGATTTTGTCTATGCTGCAAATTATTCCCTCTTGTGTCATTTTCATAAAACTTGTTTCTTCAACAAAAAGCAAATGAGATCATGTCTTATATCATCTATATAACTGCTCAGTCTTATACTAACTTCAACAAACTTATCTAATCCATCAAAAACTGAAAAGACAAGCATTCCTTTGAAGCAAACCTATTGAACAACACCAATTCGATCCATTCCCAAACCAATTTTGTCAAGGTCAAAAGAACTGCAAATTATCGTAACCCTGAAACTCATTTCTTCAATAAAACTGCAAACGAGGTCATGTTTTATATTGTCTATATAAACTTCTAAGCATTTCATCACACATTTTCTCAAGAACTCCTACTAAACTTCTAAATACTCTTCGGCTCTTCCTCTTATTCAATTTACGAACTGAGTTAAGCTCCTATTCACATAGAAATTATCTAAAACCTCCACAAAATCGAAACTTTAATAGTAATTCACCAAGAATTGATCTAAAACCTCCACAAAATTGAAACTTTAATAGTAATTCACCGAGAAAACGAAAAACTAAGCAATGAAATGAAACACCATTACCTTCTTGTATAAAGCATCAAGAGCATCTGTTGTGAAAGTATACCCCACTCTGAATGTCGGCACGGCCAAGCTCTCAACCATGTTCCTACTCACAGCACTCTGCATCGTCGTGAATGGCACCACGGAGCCCAATTCCACGCCACTCGGTGTAGCCACCGCAGCTGCAGCAGCCACCGTGGCAACCTCATTCACAGCAGCCTCCACATCCTTAGCCACCACTCTCCCATTTGGCCCGCTCCCAACAATTCCCTTCAAATCCACCCCCAAATCCTTCGCCAGCTTCTTCGCGTAAGGCGACGCCACCACCCTCTTCCCCCCTTCAGACGCCGGATGCACAGCCGACCCCACAGCAGCCGAATTGCTGCTGACACTAGCTACAGCAGCAGAAACTGGGCTCGGCATTTCATCAAGCACCGTCGGGGCATCGTTGCTGCCAGCAGCGGCGGAGGCTGCTGAAGGGGCGGGAGAAGACGACCTTTTCGATTGGGCGAGGGCGATTTCTTCCTCAGTCTCGGCGAGGAAAGCGATGGTGGATCCAACCGCAGCTGAGAGGCCCTCGTCGACGACAATGGCGGCCAAGTACCCATCGTAAAACGACTCCACGTCCATATCCGCCTTGTCGGACTCAACCACGACGACTGATTCGCCCTTAGCAAGCTTATCCCCTTCCGATTTGACCCAAGACACGATCTTTCCCTCCGTCATCGTGGAGCTGAGCGCCGGCATGAAGATTTCGCGGATCTTGGATTGAATCAGATGGGCCTTTCGGGGGAGGTGGGCGGCGCCGCCAAGGCGGCGGCGGAGGGCGGGACGAGCGGTGGGGACGAAGGAAGTGTGGAGAAGGTGGGAATGAGCCATGGTTTTAGTGAGAGAGAATTGGGGAGAAGGCAGAGAATGTGTTTGATGAAATGGGTGTTAGAGTATTTGCTGTGAAGAGGGAAAAGAAGAGGGAAAAAAAGAGGGTATTTTTCTTGAATTCATCGAAGGAAAGGAGGCGGATATTCCTAAGCTCAACTAACTTTACCGGTAATGTCAAGAAATAATGAAGAGAGTGTGTAATCTGTGTGTTCATTTTTTATTTTTTAATTGCAATTTATTTTATTTTGTTCATTAATACTCTCTCTGTCGGCGAATAGGAGTCATGTTTTGTCATTTTAGTCCATCCGCGATTAGGAGTCCCAGATCATTATTACTATAAATGGTAAGGAGTCATACATTCTACTAACTCATTGCACTCATATATCATTTAAAACTAATACACACAAGTGGGACCCACATTCCACTTATTTTCTTCCATCCATCTGTGTCGGATGGAAATGAGACTCCTATTCGCGGACGGAAATTGTAGGTTGAGTGTGAAGTAGATTATGGTTTACCTAACTTTAACTTTTGGGTTAGAGCATATGAACTATTCATAACATCTTTTTTATTCCGATAATTGATTGATTATAATCGAATAACCAATGAAAACATTAGGTAATGATCATGTTAGTTTCTAATTTAGACTATGGTCTCTAATTCAAAACTTGGTGCTCTACAAAAGTATTCCATGAGCATTAATGAGTTGATGAAATGAAACTCCAATACACAATTGATGTAGTAATTGAGAAACTAGAGCAAAATTTGAAACATTTGTAACCGTAGAAGGTACAAAGTTGCACGGTTGCACCTCCTTTTACTCGACCACGATGGGAGTGAAAACAGAACTACGAGTATTTTCTATCCTATTCTGCTGTAATTTTATAATTGGTTAATCGACAAATTAATTCGAATTATTAACCGAATCGACTGATTACTTAGTGTTAATGTTTCTAAGCACTTTTGTATTTATAAATAATATTTTATATTTCTATTAAATATTATTGTTTTCAATAAATTTGAGGATTATGAAAGTTTTTCATTTCATAGCTTTAATCATATGATTAATTTTATAAATCAAGTTTAATTTTTATTTTGTGTTAAAAAATACCTCACTCAATAAGTAGTGAATTTTTTTTTGTGTCAAAGAAAATAATACGAACATAGAAGATGAAAAGACCTTCTTTTGAAAGGCATAGTAAAGGGCTCTTTTCAAACATGCTATGAATCTCATTTAGGTTCGAAATTGTGCTTGATATACTAGTTTCACGAACTTATAAAATTGAATTATCAAAAATGTTTCACTCAAAAGTGGCTAAACCTAGATGACACATTTTAATATTCAACTTAAAAGAATTGATCATGACACAAGAAAATGAGGAATTTAAGCCCACCAAGCAGGCGCAGCAAGTACCATGAAATAAAAGACGTATCAGAGTATACAATTCCTAATTGGATTTGTCAAACCAAATTCAATTTTTTTTTATAAATATAGGTTTAATATATAAATTGTCTAGTACGAAAAATATGGCACCATATGACTACCCCAACTTGAATATAATGTGAATTTAATTGGATTGCTTTGAAAATTAAAACGCACGTGGATAAATAAATAAACATGCCTATGAAAACTCCAAAGTGGCACTTTCATTTTGATTTTTATTCCGAAAATAAAATCTCGAAAAGGGTTTTCGATATTCTTGATGAAATCTTATCCACCGACAGAATATTTCTTTTTACCTTCGAAAAATAGAATACATTTTCTCATGTAATACTATGAACTTGTTAAAATGAATATTTAGTCGATAGAGTAAATGAACTTGCAATGATAGTGGAGTACTATTAGTTTGAAAGTTTGCGTAGTACTGGAATATGTAAAAAAAAATCAATTTAAATTGTTAGAAATTTGGAACGTGAATCCTATTTTTTTTAAAAAAATTATGAAAATTATGTGGTTACAAGACTAAGCTAGAAATTTTATATGCATTGGTGTCAAACAATAATGCTTTGGTTTTTGGATGTTTTTGTTCATCCCAACTCTTTTAAGCATCACCGGTCCCATTCATTAGAATTTTTGGTATCACCCTATTTATTTTCAAATGTCCCTTTATGCGAACTTTGGCTTCATGCCAATTCATATGTTGGATCCGACATGGTGCAATTACAAAAAAAACTTTTAATTAACTGATAACAGTATATGATGGCAGACGTTTCACTGTATTAAACCCTACAAATCATATTATCGAATCGAACTATTGTACAAGAATTGTAGCTCAAAATAAAATAAATTGATGAGAGTTACTTGAATAAACACATAGATTTGGACTTAACATTATTCCATCATTTCAAATTCCCAACGAAGTCAATGGTCGCAATCAAAAGAGAAAAAGTCTTGATCATATTGTATTAAATTCATCCGACTTAAATGAAGTCGTTTTCAACCCCCACTTGTATTATTCTAATACATACAAGCTGTGTTTAATTTTCTTTTAATGATCAAATTTACCTTAATTTTTTAGTGATTTTTCTTTCTATTTTTGATTAAGTTAATTTACTTCATATTTTGTAACTTTGTCAACCATATCCCAGTAATTTCATTTTATTAATTCTAGTTTAACCTATGCAATTTGAATTAAATTTATTATTGGAACTGTCAAAGATATGACACGGTCTCCAAATAAATTTAATGTCAAAATTATAGAAAAGACTTTATATTTACAAGAATCGATGGAGAGAGTGAGATTTAGAGAAGCATCCAGGTTGGTTGGAAGATACCCACTCCCAACTCAAAGTCAAGATCGCAATAATTCAACTTTTTAATACACAAAATTACACTAAAATAGAGGCAAAGTATGAATAGATTAATTAAATGAAACTAGCAAATAGTTAAAAAGAGTAAAGATTCTCAATTTCGATTTCAGAAAATTTTTAATAATCCGGATATTTTTCAGATAATGTGTCCAATCAATTACAATTACAAGCAATGACAAATTAAAAATTCTCAATTTCAATTAAAAAAAAAAATCAATAATTCAAATATTTATCAGATAACGTGTTCAACCAATTACAATTACAGAATAAATATCCAAAATAACTAAATTTATAATCGATTTACAGAGCCCAAAGAGTGGTAGCAAGTGGTAAAAATAAATAAATAAATAAATAAATGGTGTATTAATTTATTGAGCCAAAAAATATAAAATTTGTGCAAGAAATTAAGTAATGAATTGACATCCATGGTGAGAGATGAGATGGTGATATATATATATGGATTGACTTTCAACTTAGAAAGGATCTTTCTCAATTTGCATCTGCCTTCTCTTTAATCTAGTGAGTTTCTATCTATTTTTAGCTGTCTTGATTTTGTTGGATCACTGCTTTTCTGCTACTCCTTTTTGGGTTCTTGATTTTATGCTTTGATTCAATTGCTCTTGAATTTTATGCTTTGAATTTTCTTGATTTGTTAGCTTTGATTCTTGAATTGCTTTGCTCTGAGCTGAATCCCCTGATTTGATCGAAAAAGGAATTAGGATGTGACTCTGAGTTCTCTGAGAATGTTGGGAACTAATAAAAAAATAATCTTTTTCTTATTTAGAGAATAAATATATGAAATCTGTTTTTCTATGTTTTGTTTGGTGATTTGGGATTTCTTGTAGTTGAGAAAAGAAACAATGAAAAACAGAGATCCTTAATTTCCTCTTATTAAGTTGAAGCAAATTTACTTCTATTGGTGTTTATCTTATAGCTTGGCAGTAGAAATCAATGATTGAATAAGTAATATAAGTTCCTAATTACAAATTGATAGAATATTATTTGGATTTAGCAGAATGATTTACTTTCTCTTTATCTGGTTTTGCTGAGGGAGCTGATTTTAGGTCATTTTGATTCTAATTGGGGATAATTTGTCAAACATGGTAAAGATGCAAGCTTGATTTGTGGATAACACCCTTCACTAGGTAGAGATTATTAGTTTTTCTCGAAGCTCTTCTCGTTCGTGTCGTTCCCCATCAATTCGAAATCTATTTGCTTCCAACTATCTGCATCTTTGAAAGGCTTGAAATTCATGCTGCTGTGGTTGTGGAAAGTCGTTGAGGCGTGCTTGTCGTGTATGCTATTCATCGCCGTGTTGGTTTTTGGTTTGTTTATCACCTGACTTCTGCTAAAGCTTTTGCACCTTTCCTACTATGATTGCAGATTTAGTATCTCACGTTGCGAATTCTAAACTTAATATGGACCCCGACGAGAGGCTATGTGCAGAAACGTGGGCAAAGTCTTCATCGGGTCATGAATCACTCAACACGGATACAAATAACCGAACGTTCACAGATTTTGATAGACACCACCCGAAGTGGGAAGAATCCTCGTTCAATGGCTGCGTTGTAAGGACTTCAGGCCAACAATTTTCTGGTTTCGAAGGGTCATTTGCGTCTGACGTTGATAGCCAGAGGCAAAAGAAGGATCTTCATGGTAAGCAGATACCCGAGGCTCATGGGTCGGGTAATATGCAGAATTGGGATCCGAGCGCCATGCTGAACAATCTCTCATTTTTGGAGAAGAAGATTCATCAGCTGCAGGATTTGGTCCAGTTAGTTGTCGGGCGCAGAGGCCAAGCTATGAACCAAGCTGACGAGATCTTGGTTCAGCAACAGCAGCTTATCACGGCTGATCTCACCTCGATTATAGTTCAGCTGATATCCACCGCAGGGAGCCTTCTCCCGTCTTTGAAGAACTCCGAGAGTTTGGCAAGCCAGCTCGGCCAATTTGGTGGGATCACGACTGACAATGTTGTCCATAACAAGATGGAGGAACGCCATGATCCAACGGGCGTTTCTGAGGATCATGAAATGAAGAGCGATGACGATGCTGAGGAAGGAGAGAATCTCCCTCCTGGCTCGTATGAAATCCTGCAGCTCGAGAAGGAGGAGATTCTTGCGCCTCACACCCATTTCTGCACGATCTGCGGGAAGGGGTTCAAGAGAGACGCCAATCTACGGATGCACATGAGAGGCCATGGAGACGAGTACAAGACTCCGGCAGCCCTAGCCAAGCCCCATAAGGAATCGAGCTCGGATCCGATCTTCATCAAGAGGTACTCCTGCCCTTACGTCGGCTGCAAGCGCAACAAGGATCACAAGAAGTTTCAGCCTCTTAAGACGATCTTGTGCGTGAAGAACCACTACAAGAGAACCCACTGCGACAAGAACTACACCTGCAGCCGCTGCCATGCGAAGAAATTCTCGGTCATTGCAGATCTGAAAACGCACGAGAAGCATTGTGGGAGAGACAAGTGGCTTTGCTCGTGTGGCACGACCTTCTCTAGGAAGGATAAGCTCTTCGGCCACATTGCCCTCTTTCAAGGCCACACCCCGGCCATCCCTCACGAAGGAGCCGGACCGTCTGATCAAGGGCAAAGCAAGAGTGAAGCAACAAATAAAGTCGAGCAACTGGACTTCAACTCGTGTCAAGGTTTAATGGAGGTAGAAAGGTCCCGAGACGACCCATCAAACTATTTCTCGCCTTTGGGTTTTGACACGAGTAGTATGGCCGGATTTCAAGAATTCCCCCGACCTCTATTTGAGGATGCAGAGAGCTCCTTCTCGTTCTTTCTCTCTGGTTCTGGCAACTACTCTCCGAAGAATGGAAGGTACGCTGCTCCAAACGATCTTGAATGAGCCGTTCTCATTCTCGGTTAACGTAGCTTTAAGTACTGTGTATCAATGTGTTATTTCTTTGACATCAAATAAATCTTTCTGTAGAATTATTTCCATGGTGATCTACCAATTCTGCTCTTTTCATCAATGAGAAAAGCATTTAAATTCATAATTTTGCAGATTCTTGTAATTATATGTATAAAAATGCTTTGTGACAACAGATCAAAGTAAAACTTCCATTTCCTTATATCTATTACGAAAATATAGTAACATACATTGAGCAATTGAGAAGCACTCAAATTTAGGGCATAAACTCTCAGCAGCCTAAGCTCTCATCTGTCTGAAATTGGAGTTGTGCAGCAGTATCAGCTTCAAACCTTTAGCTCCGTCTCCCGATCTTGTGGCCTTCTTCATGGGGCTCGGGTAGTATTTCTCCTTAAGGACTGGTGCGAAATTCTCTTGGAGAGCTGTCGGAATACAAGAACCTCGCTGAGAAAGGGTTGACAAGACTGGTGCGAAATTCTCTTGCTGTTTCGCAGATGACACCCTGCAACGGATCATAATCAGTTGGACGCGTTTGCAAGCTCAAACAGACTGTTTAAAGGAACTGTATATAGATAGAGACGCGCTTACCTCGGCCATGGCTTTGATCTTTAAAGTGACATCATCGCTGAGAAGGACAAGTCGCCGGTCCATTGCTTGCTTAAAGAAGAGAGCAGATTCGAGGATGTGGTCTGCAGCGGTTGGAGTGACGATTTCTTGCAGAGTATAGGGAGAGAAGGGGACTGAGCCAACAGAGAATGCACATTTTTCCTCGCTTAACCAGCGGGCAGAGGCAGCAGCAGGCGGAGTTGGTGGGACGAGCCTGCTCTCCTCTGCTGAGCTCTGCACGTGAGTCCAACACGTTGTTGAAGCCATACATTCTTCAATCCATTGCAGCGCAGAAGAAGCCTCTGTCATCCTTGATAGGAAACTAGCACGCCTCACCATGCAGTCGAGCTCCCTCAAAACTGAGATTCAGAAGAGAAATGCATAATTCATCTAAATCGAAGAAAAGTTTCATTTTTACAAAGGAGAATGCTGGATCAAATCATACCGATTCTTGGAATGACCAACGAAGTTCCTCGGAGACCTCTCAACAGCTGCAGCTCTCTCCTCGACTTCTTGTTCAGCAGACAACCAGTGTCTACTACAATAATCCACCTGTTCCCACTCGCCTTGGAGTGATCAACACATGTTCCTTCTCTCTCCGTGCATTCACGAACTGGAGGTGTCGGTGTGGACTTATCATCACCGCTGGAAACCACAGGCAGCGGAAGAAAAGGTTCCCTTTCTGCTGCCTTGAAATCACAATGGCTTTTGGAAGCTGATTTCAGTTCCTGTAGAATAACGCGACGATCTATCTTCAAGGGCTAAGGTTTATGCAAGTTCGAACGCCTAACTTCTCGAGAGATCCCAACATTCTTGATGGACTTAAGCAGATGGTTGTTCGGAGTCATGTTCTCCTTGTCTGAAGTAAAACTTTCATAGTCTGAGACTGATTCACTCTTCAAAGCCTGGTCGAATTTCGATCCCAGGGATCTAACTAGACAGGAATCGGGGGAGGCGTTCTCCTTCTTCGGGGTGAAGTTCTCTTCATCCTTATTCTGACTAGAACCACATTGATCTTTCACCATTGGTTTATTCACACGATCTTCATAGAGAAGTGATCTGACCTGCGTGCTCATATGAATGCTCGTGCAGGCCGCCTTGGTTCTGCTGGTTCTGATTTCACCAAATGTTCATACCTAACCTTTTCTCCGAGTTGATCTCAGAAGCCTCCACGATTTCCGTCAATGGAATGCGGCCTTGCTGACTGCTGTAGAATTCATTCTCATCGTTGCATATCTCAGACGGACTGACAACCTCCACTTCATCTTCTGGCCGTGGAGTCGTTGTTGCCTCGTCACATATCGGCCGAACCTCCATAGTTTCACCTAGATCATTCCCTTCATTATCCTGAAATTCAAAATGCATAATGCATAAAAGATTAAATCTTGACATTTACAAAAAAAACCACATCCCTAAACCCAACCATATTACATGATCTCTCACCTCTTCTGCTTCTTCATCACCAGAAAATGATGCATCCAACGACAACAGCTGACCACCGGAGATTTCATTTTCATCATTGAACATTTATATGATTTATATCATTGAACATTTTCATCATCCAACAGCTGACCAACGGATGAAATGAAAGTGAGGTTGCAAAAGAAGAGGGAAACTGAAGTAGTTGGGTGTATGATTTATTATTCAAAGTTAGGCGATAGGCATTTAACTCTATTTATTATTTACGAAATAATTTATAATATTTTATATGCGTGCTATAATGATTGAGATCGTCTCATAAATCAATTAAAACAGTAATCAACAGTAGCATCAAAGTTATTCAAAATTGACAATATTCGGTTGAACAGATTCAGCTGCACAGCCTACACTAATCCATAATTTTTAAAAAATAATGCGAAAACCTGAACAAGCATATCATCGATCAAGTTATGTGCAGTGAATAGCGATTTCTCAAATACAAATGCAGCAAACAACCAGCACTTCCAAATATCCACTACAGCATTACTCAGGCAGCCACAATTACTCAACAACGCCAGAAAACGAAACAAATTCGAGCTCTCTACTTTACAAAAATTCGAGGCAAATAGCTAACCTGAAACGCGTTCAGTGGCGGTAGCTGAAGAGCTGAGTCCGGCGACGGTGGTGGAAACTGGAAAGCGGGCCGGGGGTGTCGGATTTGGCGGTATCCACCGGCGCCGACTGAAGTACTGTGAATTGAAAGCTCCATTTTTTCAATGGATCGAATATATCTGTCGGTGACCCGACCCGACCCGACCGGATTGGGAAATGGGGTATATGGAATATTTACAAACAAAGGCCCAAAACCTTGATAATAATAGGCCTACTGCAAATTCCTATCATATTTTAACCAGTGTAAATTTTAGTTTTATTTTCTTAGTGCGAAGCACTTTGTCTAATTATGTTCGACTAAAAATGATAGTAGTATGAGTAATTTTTTATGAAAGTGTTGATAGATACGGTCTCCTTTACTCAAGTACTTATAATGATATGTTCATAACAAAAGTACTAGCTATGGTCTAGTATGTAATATTAATATGTTCATAATACTAGCTAATTTTTATTTATAAGTATGGATAACTCTTCTCCTTATCAGGTTTTTAAAGAGGATAAGTTACTAATAACTAATATTGTATGGGCTGGTAGTAGAGCGGGTCCAAATTGAGAATGAGTTTCTTTAATCCTACAAATGGAAGTCCGATGTTTATTCAAACCCACATCGATGATGGATCTCTTGTCTCTAGTCTTGTCTATCTCACGTTTGAAAGTCCTATGTATTCCAGCTCACACATGCGCTGGAGCGTGTTAAAGTGAGTGACCCATTTCTAAAACTCCCTCGGTCCCACTTTAACTCGCACGCGATACCAAGTACCACTAGTTTATAAATTCATTAGAGGCCACAATTCTTCAGTTAGCTCATCACAATCAAGCAATACGGTTGTTCTCGCTGCGGTCATCACACGGCATATAGTGTTTGTTTTTATGTGAACATATAATTGTATTTTGATAAATGCTTTACATTTTGAAATTTGAAAGTTACAAGTTTGGAATTGAATTAAACGCATTTTGTTATTTTGACCCATTTAATATAATTAACACATTTTTTTTCTTTTATTTCTATTTTATATACTCTAATTAGTTGAGCTTTGTAGTTATTATCAAGACTATTATTGTATTACCTAATTAGGGTATATATTATTGTATTACCTAATTAGGGTATATAATTGTTTTTTAGAATTTATTATCACTTTTAACAAATAATTTTTTTGAAAAGGTTTATTACATAAAAATTGATTGTTAGAGTTGAAAAAGTCTAAAGTAGGATATATAATTCTGATTTTTTTTTGTCATTTTCAGAATTATTACTATCAAATATGATGTGTTATAATATACTAATAACTTCTCAACGTATATTTTGGTCAGATAATTAAGTATGTATTTTAATTACTACTACTATATAGATTGATGCATTATGTGTGGTGTAGAGCTATATTGAAGTAGTCTTGAAAGCATATAAATTGTATTCATGCATGCCATTGCGTTGACTTCACTCACCCGAAACAGACTCGACCTTTGTTTGTGGAAAATTCATAATAAAACAAACGATGATATTATAGCTACCATACAACTAAAAGAAGTTGATAGATTGAAAGCTAAATATGAATATCTTATTCACTCACAATAAATTTAGTTTTTAACGTACAAATTACAGCTTAAGTACATGTACACCTATTGCTAGGAGTATAATGATCCTACCAACTAAACTACCATTTGTTGCCATAAGATTAATTAGATTTGGGTAGGATACTTGTCCTTTTTAACTAATCTAATATATATAATTGGACCCATATTTTCTTGATAGGAGTATTATTTTTTTACTAAAGTCCATAAGTCCTAGATAAACATTAAATGTGTTAGCTTCTTGTTATAATCATATGTTTTCTTTCATATTTAACGATTCAATCATAAATTAACGCTAAACCACGAGTTAAATATGGACCAAAAACTAACACAGTTAAAATGTGTAGGTCCAAATAGGTGTCTTGTGATGTACGAGACCAATTTTGGACTTTAAATTGCGACTTACTATTAATTTTTGACAGAACCGCAAAACATGGACAAAAACATATTATTAAGAAGAGTAAAGGTCAATTTTGGTCCTAAACATATGACCAAAATACAAATTATGTCCAAAACATTCACTTTATGAAAATTGGGTCCATAACAAATGAAATCTTTGTCAAAGTGGTTAATTTTTTACGGTTCCGTCAAAAAACTAACGGTCATGCCACTGTGTAATTAGCGTCGAACGATAGTTTTTTGACGGAACTGTCAAAAAAATGACCACTTTGACAAAGATTTCATTTGTTTATGGACCTGTTTTTCAAAAAGTGAATGTTTTGGACCAAATTCGTATTTTGGTCATATGTTTAGGACCAAAATTGACCTTTACTCTATTAAGAACCAAACATTTTTTAGAGCAATACTAGCCAATTATGGACTTTAGTCCATATATAGTCATTTCCATATCCACTACAGTTACACAAAAAATCTATCACATGAAACCATCCATGGAGATTTGCATGTTTTATTTTGGTGTTTTGTTGTTGATGTCAAGCTACTTATCCCTCACCTCTTCCACATCACACTTCAATCTCACCACCGATCAATACGCTCTCACTATTTTGAAAAACTCCTTTGTTTCCGATCCTAATGCCATCTTGCATAAAAATTGGTCAATTCACACTCCCATTTGTGGATGGATTGGTGTGTCTTGTGGCATCAAACACCAAAGGGTTACTGCCCTAAACCTCTCAAGCTTCGAGCTCCAAGGCACCATCCCTCTGCATCTTGGAAACTTAACGTTTCTTCGGGTTTTAGACATCAGCTCCAACAGTTTCACGGGCGTCTTGCCATCTGAGCTGTCTAAGCTGCGACGTTTAGAACTGATAAACGTCGCAGCTAACAACTTCACCGGAGAGATACCACCATGGTTCGGAGCCTTATCCCAGCTCCGACACGTGGATTTGAACAACAACAGCTTCTCCGGCAGAATCCCTTCTTCTTTATTCAATATTTCGAGGCTTCAGAGTCTGAATATGAGCCTCAATCTTCTCGATGGAAGCATCCCAAACAACATATGCAATATTACTTCAAGATTAAGAGAATTCAATGCCTATAAGAACCAACTTGAAGGGGAAATTCCAAGAAATATAGGCAAATGCAAAGAGCTTGAGGTGCTGCAATTGCAAAACAATAGTTTCAACGGCGATATACCGAGTGAAATTGGAAGTTTGAGTATGCTCAAGATTTTGTATCTAGGGGAAAACGAATTCAAAGGTATATCGCAATTAATTCTTTAAATACACTCTTTTGTTTCACATGACTATATGATTTAAATGCAATTTCATGCATAAATCGTTTGATGATTTGATGTTTTCAGGTGGAATACCAGAGCAATTTGGCAACCTCACTTCTCTGAGAGTGCTACACCTTGGGTATAATCACTTGACAGGCATGTTTTCGAATTGAATAAAACACCAAAGAATTTTATTTGATGTTTAATTAAGTTTTACCGAGATTGGCTTTTTTAGTATTCATCAGTACCTTTGATATAATGACTTTTATGTCTCATATAGAAAATCAGCTAAAATTTATTTAAATTAAGTTACTAATTTTGCATATTTATAAACTTTTTTTAAAAACTTCTGTTTTTCGCAGCTCAGTTCCTCTTTCGTATTAATGCGTAGTTGTGTACCTCTCACATTAAGGGTCTTCACAAAATTACATTTTAAAATTTTGAGCAAAAATCGATTTTAAACCTATTACAAATCCAGTATGTTATTCTTGTTGTGAGGGCAAACAATTCCCACATTAGAAAATGAACAAGAGTTACAAGCATGTAAATGGGCTACTGCAACTCTATTAGTATTAGGCCTTTTGGGGAGTACCCCAAGAGCAAAACCGTGAGAACTTTGCCCAAAGCGGACAATATCATACTAATGTGGAGTTCGGGTGTACGCCACCAATCCCCAACACTCGTAAATATATATTTAATAGCCAAAGTCACAATATTTTCAGGCAATTTATTGATTTATTATGATTTTATGAATCGTTTTTAATGTTTTCAGGACTTTATGGATTGGACTTTATTTGTGTTTTCATGATTTTGTAACATTTTAGTTAATCGAAAGTTTTGACTCTCTAACTATTAAGTGAATAAAATTTATATACTCCCTCTGGCCTATTATAAATAAATAATTTATTATTGAATGAAATTTAAGAAAAACAATATTTATTGTGATTATTAATTTTTTTTACACAAGATTTAAGAAAAACAATATTTATTGTGTTTAGTGTAAAAAAATAAAGTAAGAGAGATAAAAGAGTACTCCATTCGTCCAATAATAGATGACATAATTAGAAGATGACACAAAATTTAGGAGATGTTATTTTATGTGTTAAGTGGAAAGAGAAAATATTATATTTATATTAACGTGAGAGAGAACCTTTTCAAATAAAAGAAATGTGACATCTTTTATGAGACAAAGTAAAAAAAAAAACGGGTGACATCTATTATGGAACGCGGGAAGTATTAAATATGAGAAATAAAATAATAGAAAATAAATACGTTATTTTTAAAAAATAAAATAAAAACTAATCATTTATAATTGAATATAAAGAGTATATAATGGACACAATATTTTTTCAATTCTCAGCAAATTACAAGATTGCCCAACTTTTTGGCTAAAGCAAAACGTTTAAACGTTTTAGTGCTTTTACTGTCTATCATCTTATTTTGATCATGCCCTCCGCCAGCATAGAAAAGGGGGTACAATTGAACCCCAAATCAGTTAATATTACTAACATAGTATTGAGATCAATATTAAAAAACTCATTGGTGGTGCATTGGATGTCGTGGTCTCTACTCTAAGTGGATATCTAAGTTCTATTCTTCCTTGTCTCATCCGTCTATGTTCCTATTTTTCTATAGTTTATCGTTCTGTGTCTCTATTTTTGTATAATTATCTGCTGTAGATTTGTTTTTAAGTTATTTTTTTTATGTTCTTTCTTTGTTACTATTTTGTGGTAGTTTATATTTAGTATATAATTTATTTTACCTTATTTATATTTTAATGTACTATTATTTTTGATAGGTTGTATGTTTATTTATTATACAATTTGTACTCCAATTTAAAATGTTTGGATCCGCCACTGTCCGTACTGCGATCAGATTCCAATTATGTGGTAATTTGACGATTTCAGGTGGAATATCAAAGCAAGTTGGGAATCTCACTTCTCTGATAAAGCTAGTCCTTGCAGATAATCACTTCACAGGCATGTGTTAGTTGAATAAATATAATATTGCTTCTCTTCACTATAATCTGACATATTATATCATTTTGAGTTTGTTGTAGTTTAATACTCTCTCCGTCCCAGAAATTTGTCACCTATTTCCGATTTCGTCTAACCCTAAAAATTTATCACCTTTCACTTTTACCATTTTTCGTAGTGGACCCTACATTCCAGTAACTCATTCATACTCACATTTTATTATAAAACTAATATATAAAAGTATGACCCATGTTAAGGTTATTTCCCTCAACGAATATCGACGGCGATGCTCGTCGACCTAAAGTAACGACCGACGCCCTTCGTGAAGGGACGAGCAACGGAAGCGTGCGTGTAAAATATCAATTCAATTAAATCAAATAATCAAGATCTATTTAGTCGATTATTTAGACAAATTCTATTCGCGCAATTATTATATGTATCATACTCATAACTCAAATAAATCATGCTTTAAATTAATTAAAACCTAAAACATGCTTTTCTACGGTTCAACTATTTTACCTTGATGATTCTCCAAAGAATCGAAGATAGGTAACGCCTTCTCCATGTGAAGATCTTCAGTATTAAACCACAGATCTTCTGTCTGTTTCCCGGACTGTAAAATGATATCAGGGTGGACGAATCTCACCAGTGTACTAGGACTTAAATAAAGAAGACGGTAAACCTATCTCACGGAGGAGAGAAAAATCGCCCCTTTTCTATGTAGAGAAGGGTACGAAAATTTTGGAAGGAAACAAGTGTGTTTTCTGTCTCCTTTATTCTCCTATTTATATTAAGTCACATATTGGGCCCAAACAGAGATCTATGGAAGGCTTTGGATATGGCCTCCTCCAATTAGCTGTTATCTAATTAAATTGCACCCCTACTTAATATAAGCTTTTAATTGGAATATTACAAGCAGCCACTACAGAAGTAATATTGCACTCCCCATCCAAATCCGAAATTATAAGTAATCCGGGATTCCGTTGCTTGTTATTTATTTCTCACGCTTAAGATAGAAACAACCATTAATTAATTAATGTTTGCTATGGACTTAATTAATTAATATCTTATTAACTCCAACTAGCTAGGTTCCGAATAATAAAACCTTATTTCAAGCTCCTCTTGGGGATGTTATGAAACGAGACTCACATCGCGCACGATTCAATATAATAGCAATTCTAGCACCGCTAGATATTAATCACCACTACCCAATATATCAGGCTTATTGGGTTGCGAAAAACCCGCACCATTTGGTAAGTCAAAGTAGTGCATAATCAATTCCGTATTCTCAATGCTAACGTACATTGATTAAGAAATAATAATTATCAAGACCTCGTCTTTCAGTAGATAGCATAAAGACACGTCTCGCTGGTAGATCCAATTCAGTGCTATACCACACCAACGTCTACTTATTTCAATAAGGCTTAGAAATAATCGGACTGAAATTGCAACTTTTCACGATAGGTAGTCTAAGCCTATCTAGGTTGTGAAATACTTCTTTTTCTTTATTCAGAACTGACCGTGTTACCTTAAAGTGGGCGTCGCCCACAACCGGTCTACTAAAACAAAGACTTAGACTTTGTTAAGTTACTTATACATTTAATCATGTAATAAACATCCAATAAATGTAAAATATAACAACATTATGATAAAAATAATCTGTTATTCATTGGAAAATAAAATAAGAGTTTTAACAGTATTCAATCACTCGAAAGGTGATTTATAGTATACAAACTCTAACACTTCGTTGGGTCGTCGGTGATAGAAGGCGGTTGTGCGCGGGAGATCCTCCCGTCGGGCAGCGACAATCCTAGGTTTGTGGTATTTGCTTGTCTCGCAAGTTTAGGGCAAAAATATGTAATTCTTATTCAATGAATTCCTTTCTCACAAAATCCCTATTTATATATCTAAGGATCCTAGGGTTGGTTCGACCTCCTAATCATCTAGGGAAAGAACCAACAATGAAAACCCGAAACATAGTTTATAATTGCGCTCGACTCTAATTGGCAATAAAATAAATAATAAAAGTAATTAATAAATATAACTACTTTGGAACGTAGTCACCGAATCTATTCGGTTGACGTGTGTTCCGCTTTGGTTTAGTCTTCGCAATAGACGCCGGAGCTTGCGCCGACATGACTTGCGCCTCTGTTGATGTGCTCGCCGCTTCGCTGGCTGCTTCCTCGTCAAGCTCCTCCTCTACCGGCGTGGTTTGGATGACTTCCTGTCGTTGAGGCGTATCAACTCCCTCCCCGATAGAAACCTCCTTGTCCTCAAGGAGCACATTTGGAAATTTATGACGGACTACTTCTAGAGGTTCCTAAGTTGGCGACTCTGACCCATCTAACCACCGAACTAACATATGCTCCTTCGGTTTGCCGTTATGCCATAACACACGCGTGTCCAACACTCGCACCGGGTAAACTAGTCTGTCGCCGACGAACTCTGTCGGAAAACTCACCACTGGTTCCTCGTCCTCCACAGCTACAAACAGTCGCAGCAAACTAATGTGAAACACATTATGAATCCAGCATCCCTCCGGAAGATAACCGGGCCGATGCAGTAAATGACCTCAAAAGGACCATAAAAACGACGTGACAGCTTCGCAGAGAGGGGGTGTACCACCGAATATTGCCTGTAAGGCTGCAACTTCAACCGCACCATGTCGCCCACCTTAAATTCCACATGGCGACGATGCTTGTTAGCACTCTCACGCATTCTTTGCTGCGCTCTCTCCAGATTGCGGCGCAACTGTACCAGTAACTCGCCGTGTTGATGAATTAACTCAGTGGCTGACGTTGGAGTAGTGGCTGATGGTGGCGCAAAAATCAATGGTGGCGGTTCCCTACCATACAACGCCTTAAACGAGGACATTTTCAACCCTTCGCGATAAAGCAATTTAGGGCCAGTTCCGCCAATGGAATGAAATTCGCCCACTTACATGGCTGATCTGCCGTAAATGCTCTCAAATATTGTTCGAGAACCCTATTTCTCACCTCCGTCTGCCCGTCCGATTGTGGATGATACGTTGTCGATAAATTTAATTTTGTTCCACTTAGGCGCATAATGTCCTCCCAAACTTTATTCAAAAATATCGGATCTCGACCGGAAACCAGTTTCTTAGGAAATCCATGGTGACGAACCACCACATTAATAAACAAGTGCGTTACCCTCAATGCGTCGAAGCTTGCCCTCAAATGGGCAAAATGTGCGTACTTCGACAACCTATCCACCACGACCATAATAGTAGTGTAACCTCGCAACGGGGGTAAAACTGTGATAAAGTCCATCGATACTTCCTCCCTTACCTGCGACGGAACCGGTAGCGGTTGCAGTAGCCCGGCGGGCTTCTGAGTTGAGTACTTGGTCGTTTGGCAGGTGACGCAAGCCTCGACAAACTGTTTCACCTCCTTCCGCATATTGGGCCAATAAAAACTTGCTGCCACCAGCCTGAAAGTGCGGAGGAAACCCGGATGTCCGGCTGCCGGAGAGCAGTGATACTCTTGCATTATTGGGCTGCGAGCCAAGCATCTTGAGCCCACAAAAATTCTCCGCTTGTGATAAACTAACCCGTCCATAAAGGACAAGTGTGGTGAATCCTTGCCTTCCCGAATGGATCCTGTGATCTCCCGCATTTCTGGCAAGGACTTTGTCTTGTTTCGCAACACTTCTAGCAGCTATGGTACCGGATGCGCAGCTGCCGTTAGTAGAGCGCAATCGTTCAACCCGGCGTTCGCATCCTCGGCTGCCAACAATTCCTCACCGAACCGTGTACCGAACCGGGCGTCTTCACGTCGCGAGAGCGCGTCTGCTGCACGGTTCGTACTCCCCTTCTTGTACTCGATCTTGAACTTATAGCCCATGAGCTTTCAAACATAGAGTAGTTGATATGGGGTCTGCACGACCTGCAGGAGCAACTCTTTCAAACTCTTCTGGTCGCTCCTAATAACGAATTCGCGGCCCAACAAATATTGGCGCCATATTTGAATGGCCTCCACAATAATACTCCCTTCGTCCCGGCTAAGATGACACATTGCTTAGCCGGCACGGGATTTAGGAGTTATTAGTTAAAGTGTTTAATTGAAGAGAGAGAATGTGGGTGGAAGTATTAAAGTAGAGAGATAAAGAAAGATGAATATTTTAATAGGAGTGAGAAAAAGTGGTTGAGTGTATTTATTGGAGAGAGAAGGTTACCAAAAAAGGAAATGTGTCATCTTAGTTGGGACAGACTAAAATGGAAAACGTGTCATCTTAAGCGGGACGGAGGGAGTATATAACTCTTTGTGGTATTTAGACGCGACACGGCGTCGAGGACCCAACCTTCTGCTAAAATAGGCGATAGGATGGTTGTCTTGAATGAGAACCGCCCCAATCCCCACATCAGATGCATCAGTTTCGACGTAAAAAGTCTTCTCGAAATCTGGTAAACGCAGAATTGGTGCCGTGGACATGGTCGTTTTTAGATTTTCGAACCCCTCATCGGCCGCTGCTGACCACTCAAAAGCATCTTTCTTGAGCAAATCCGTGAGTGGTGCGGCAATCAGCGCATACCGCGAAACAAAACGCCGGTAATAACCTGTCAACCACAAGAATCCACGCAGTTGCTTTACGTTTTCCGGCTTCGGCCAAGTTGTCATAGCAACTAACTTTGTCGGATCAAGTGTCCCAAATACTCAACCGTCGACTTGCAGAACGAACTCTTAGATAATTTCACAAAAAACTTGTTGTCGCGAAGGATAGTTAATACTGCTGCTAAATGTTGGCTGTGGAGTTCCTCATCTGGATTGTATACGAGAATGTCGTCAAAGAACACGATTACACACTTTCGCAGCATCGGTTGAAAAATCGCGTTCATGGCTTCCTGAAAAGTAGATGGTGCATTCGTCAATCCAAATGGCATCACCAGAAACTCGAAGTGGCCCTCATGGGTTCGAAATGCCGTTTTAAAAATGTCTTCATCATGCATTCGGATTTGGTGGTATCCCGCGCGTAGATCCAGTTTCATGAAGACCCTTGCCATGCCCAATTCGTTAAAAAGTTCATCCTGTTAGAGTTTGTAAACTAGAAATCACCTTTCGAGTGATTGAATACTGTTAAAAATCCTATTTTATTTTTCAAATGAATAAACAGACTATTTTTGTCATAATGTTGTTATGTTTTACATTTAATAGATGTTTATTGCATATTTAAATGTATAAGTAACTTAACAAAGTCTAAGTCTTTATTTTAGTAGACCGGTTGTGGGCGTCGTCCACTTTAAGGTAACACGGCCAGTTCTAAACAAAGAAAAAGAATAATTTCACAACCTAGATAGGCTTAGACTACCTATCGTGAAAGGTTGCAATGTCAGTCCGATTATTTCTAAGCCTTACTGAAATAAGATGACGTTGGTGTGGTATAGCACTGAATGGATCTAACAGCGAGACAGTCTTTATGCTATCTACTGAAAGACGAGGTCTCGTAAATTATTTCTCAATCAATGTACGTTAGCATTGAGCATACGGTATTGATTATGCACCACTTTGACTTACCAAATGGTGCGGGTTTTTCGCAACCCAATAAGCCTGGTATATTGGGTAGTGGTGATTAATATCTAGTGGTGCTAGGATTGCTATTATGTTGAATCGTGCGCGAGGTGAGTCTCGTTTGATAACATCCTCAAGAGAAGCTTGAAATAAGGTTTTATTATTCGGAACCTAGCTAGTTGGAGTTTAATTACTCTATGAATAATAAATAAGATTTTCTTGCTGAGTCCTCTCTTGGAATAAATAAGATATTAATTAATTAAGTCCATAGCAGACAATAATTAATTAATGGATGTTTCTATCTTAAGCGCGGGAAATAAATATAAAGTATTGGAAACCCGAAGTACTTGTAATTTCGGATTTGGATGGGGAGTGCAGTATTACTTCTATAGTGGCTGCTCGTAATATTCTAATTTTTAGCTTATATTAAATTGGGTTTAATTTAATTAGTAAAAAGCTAATTGGATGAGCCCATATCCAAAGCCTTCCATAGATCCCGACCCAATATGTGACTTATTATAAATAGGAGAATAAAGGAGACAGAAAATACACTTAATTGTATTCTCAAATTTTCGGTCCCCCCTAGTCCTAGGAGTGGTCGAATTCTTCTCCTCCGTGGGAAAGGATTTCTGTCTTCTCTATTTAAGTCCTAGTGCGCTGGTGAGATCAGCCCACCCTGATATCAGTTCACAGTCCGGGAACCAGATTCAGAAGATCCGTGGTCTTGTACTAAAGTTCTTCACGTGGAGAAGGCGCTAGCTATCTTCGATTCTTTGGAGAATCATCAAGGTATAATGGCTAAACCTTAGAAAAACATGTTTTAGGTTTCAATTAATTTAAAGCATGTTATTATTTGAGTTATGAGCATGATACATGTGATAATTACGCGGATAGAATTTGTCTAAATAATCCGCTAAATAGATCTGAATTATTATGTAATTGATTTATGTGAGCGCTTCCGCTGTCAGTCCCTTCACATCCGCAGTTGCATGGGAAATGGTCCGGCATTGTCTAATTATTCAAAGCTCGGTAATCGATGCAGAACCTGAAGGTGCCATCTTTCTTGCGAATCAGCAACACTGGTGATGAGAATGGATTGTTACTTCGTTGGATGATACCCTGTTCCAACATTTCGCTAACTTGCCTCTCTATCTCGTTATTTTGGAAGTATGGGTAGCGATACAGACGAACGTTAATGGGGCGTGTTCCTAGAAACAGTGGACACGTTGATCAAATGGGCGACTAGGAGGCATTCCGGCCGGAATGCTGAAAACCGTCCGGAAATCCCCCAAAACGGCAGCTACGCCCGCGGGTAGACCCTCTGGAAATTCGTCGTTGCTGCCTTGTGATGGTGTTGCTACCGCCGGTTCCAATAACACAATCTCATAACACTCTTGCGTAGGGATTAGCGAGGATAAGGACTGTAGGGATACCCGACGCGTCGGTGGATGAATGCCTTTCAGAAGAATCGGCTTGTCCTCATGTTTGAACTCTACCTGCAAAATCAGCTGTGACCTTACCCAAAGATTCTAACCAGTCCATCCCCAAAATAATGTCGTGGCCATGCACCGGCAGAATATGAAGGTCAATCTTAAAAATAGTGCCATGTACTTCGAGTGATGTCTGCTTCGATGTGTGAGTACACAATAGCGCCTCGCCGTTTCCTACGTACACCCGAAACGAAGTGATGGGTGAGACCGGAAGGTGAAGTCGTTCCGCGATTGCCGGGTGCATGAAGTCCCTATCACTTCCTGTATCAATCAATATACACACTTCACAATCTTGTATTAGCCCCACAACCTTTAATGGTCTCGAACGATGGCCCGCATCCATCGCGTTGATATGTTATATATCCGCATACACAGTTTCGTACAACCTCTGTTCCACCAATCAACCAACGTCCTAATACTTTTCATCGTCCTCATCTGCGTAGCATAATAAACGCTGCTTGCATACATGGCCAACGATCCATTTTTTCGGGCAATGCCAAGGCGTGAACGTTCCACTTTCTCTGCCGGTGAGACTCAGATTCTTGGCAAATGCGGTTGTTCTGGGGCTCAGTTCGCCGATCCTGTGGTACTGCACCCGGGGTAACTGTATGCGAGTTTGGCTGTGCTGCTGAGAATCCAGACTATCCTCGAGTATCGCGTTGCTGCCATGTGCGATGATTATTATTTGTCGTTTGCTGTGACGATCTATCGGGCTGTGTTGCCGCGAACTCCAAGGTCAGCGCCATCGCTTCAGCGAGGGAGGACGGCCGATGCAGCCTCAAACACTCCTGCAAATCCGGTTTGAGGCCGGCGACAAACAGGGTGAACAGCTCGGACTCCAGTATCCCCTGAATCAGAGGCGGACATATGCAGTGCCATGGGGGTCCCATGGAACCCCCAACATTTATATGTTTTACTATATATATTTTAGGTTCATGCGTTAGTGCAAGTGGCTGAGAATCCAGCCTTCAACTTTTGAGGTTTAGGGTCGAATCTTGTTAGGGCCACAGTTTCTTCACTATGTTTCCCATTAGATTTTTTTTATTTTGTCAACTCTACCTTTTTCTTCAAATAGACAAGCTAATAGTTTTAAATTATACACACTACGCAATAATTATTTTATTTTATTAACACTTACCATTTTTCAACTACTTTTAACGATTATATGTATAAGTAGTTATTGTCATCACCCTTTTAATATTCTGCAACTGTTAATACTCACTTTGTTCAATAGTAGTGGATGCATTTTTTTCCAGCATGGAGATTAAAAAAGATTGTATTGAATAATTTAAATAAACGAATAATACAACACGAAATGAAAAAGGTTGAGAGATGAAGAGAGAATAAAGTAAGAGAAAGTACAGTTAAGTGAGAAAAAATATGTGACTTTTACTAAAAAGAGAAATGACTTCACTACTTTGGAACGTACCAAAATGACAAAATAACTATACTACTATGGAACTGAGGGAATAGTAATTTGGACCCCCAGAGTCGAAATCCTGCGTCCGCCACTGCCCTGAATTCAATTTTGTTTAAGTATTTCTCGAATGTGTCGTGATAGTCCGCTACTAATCTTGTTTGTGTAAGTTTTGCCAGTAGACCAAAATAATTTTGAAAACTCTGTGGGTCAAAGTGATGCCATACATCCTCCAGAAACTCCTGCCATGTGGCGAAATCATTGTCTGCACAATAATTGAAAACCCATTCCGAGGCAGGTGGGTTAAATAGATAGCATGACTGCGTAATGTAAACGATGGGCCTGAGGCATCATAACGTGATCGAAGTAGTACTTAACTCTGGAGATCCAATTCGCGGAATCGGAGCCATCGAACCTTGGCAGTGCCATCTTCACCTTATAGGGTTTATCTTACCCCGATGCATGTGGGTTGAAACGCGAAGGAGGGTCCCAACACGACGCCTGACGGTTGATTGGCTAATCGTAACCTCCAAATTGATGACGATTATTATGAGCCTCCGGTGGATCTCAACACGACGACATCCGCTCCCTTTGCTCGCGGTGACCCCAGTCGTCTGAATGATGATCGCGCGGCCCATAACTAGGGTTCCTGTTTCGTAAACCCTTCTCCAAAACTCTCATCCGACGGGCTTCCTCACCATCCGAATCTTCCGCGTCATCAATCCCTTATCATATATCTTGGAAGCGTGTAGCGGTTGGGTCAATATTATCGAACTTGCGATCCGTCTCCTCCCTCCAAGATTCAAACTTATCCAATCTATCCAATACACGATCTAACTTTCCCCCAATAGAGTCATCTGTTATCTGATCATCCGTAGGTCGGCCAATCACCACCCCATTGTCCTGATTAGCACGGTTGAAACCCCCTTGATCGCGACGCCCCTTGGGGTAGTTGCGACCTGACGATCCATTCAAAAAAGTATCCGGCCGGGGCGCCCAGGCCGATTTTTCCGTTATTGTAGTAACGCTTCATGAGTACACAGGTGAAAGCACCAGATGTTAAGGTTATTTCCCTCAACGAAGATCAACGGCGATGCTCGTCGACCTAAAGTAACGACTGGCGCCCTTCGTTGGGTCGACGGTGATAGAAGGCGGCTGTGCGCGGGAGATCTTCCCGTCGGGCAGCGGCAATTCTAGGTTTATGGTATTTGCTTGTCTTGCAAGTTTAGGGCAAAAATATGTACTCCCTCCGTCCCATTAAATATGCAACATTTGCTTTTCGGCACGAGATTTTATGTAGCGTTGTTTTGTAAGTTAATGAAGAGAGAGTAAAGTAAGAGAGAAGAAAAAAGTAGAGAGAGTATTGTTTCCATTTTTAGAAACATTTTATTTTTAATGGGACAGACCAAAAAGGAAAACGTTTCATTTCTAGCGGGACAGAGGCAGTAATTCTTATTCAATGAAACAAAAGCCCTATTTATATATCTAAGGACCACCCTAGGGTTTGTTCGATCTCCTAATCATCTCGGGAAAGAACCAACAAAGAAAACTCGAAACGGAGCTTATAATTACGTTCGACTCTAATTGGAAATAAAATAAATAAAACTAATATCCAAAATGAATTACTCAAAATAAATAATAAAACTAATTAATAAATATAACTACTTTGGAACGTAGTCACCGAATCTATTCGTTTGACGTACGTTCCGCTTTGGTTTAGTCTTCGCAATGGACGTCGGAGCTTGCGCCGACGTGACCTGCGCCCCCGTCGATGTGCTCGTTGCTTCGCTGGCTGCTTCCTCGTCAAGCTCCTCCTCTACCGGCGTGGTTTGGATGACTTCCTGTCGTTGAGGCGGATCAACCCACATGCCACCAACTTTTTCAACCCACTTTCTATTACATTTCTTAAAACATGTGTCGAGTCAAATGGTGACGAATTATTAGGGACAGAGGGAGTACTATTTTTAATAAGTGGACATCATACTCTACTAATTCATTATAATTAAAATAAAATGAAAAGTAAAAGAGAGAATAATATAGAAGAGAGTCTATTCTACATTATTCTCTCTCTTATTTTGTTTTTCTCCCCATATAACTACTCCATTTATTAACATTTTCACAAAACACGTGCAAAAAAAAGAGTGTCATTTACACCAAGACGGATGGACTATTATACAATTAATATATACTGGTATGACATATCGACTAACTTTTTCAATCATTTTTTCTATAAAATTAAACAATAATGATCTTATTCTAACCATTCTCATTCCCATTAAATTTTATGTTTTCAATTCTGTGTTATATGTCAGGTAAATTACCAGAAGGACTATTTAATTTCGCTTGGCTGAGTTTGCTTGCTGTTCCAATGAATTCCCTATCTGATGCTATTCCACCACTCATCTTCAACATATCAACCTTGCAAACATTAGACCTTTCATACAATCAGTTTTCAGGTACCCTTCCTTCAAACATGGGACTATCACTTCCCAATCTCCAAGTCCTTGCTTTACAAAGCAACAAACTCACCGGCCCCATTCCTGCCTCTATCAACAATGCTACTCAGCTTCATATCTTAAACTTGCAAGTGAATTCATTCAGTGGCTCCATTCCCAGTTTTCCTAGTTTAAGGCTCTTAACCATGTTTGTACTCAGCAAAAATAACTTGAGTGCAACCCCGGAAATGAAATTTCTCTCATCATTAACTAATTCCCAGCACCTAAAGGTTATTGAAATAACAGGAAATCCACTACTGGGTTGTGTTCTACCAAATTCCATAGGAAATCTATCCAAGTCCCTTGAGGCTTTCTTGGCGCACAACACAAGTATGAAAGGTGCCATTCCTTCTCAAATAGGAAACTTGACCAATTTGATAGCTTTACTTCTAAGTGAGAATCAGTTGAGTGGACCAATTCCGACAACAATAGGAAATTTGCAGAAACTTGGGAGATTATCCCTTTTTCTGAATCAGTTGCAAGGATCTATCCCGCTCGATCTTTGTCAGATGAGTGAGTTAGCAGAGGTGTACATTGGCGACAATGAGCTCGAAGGTCCAATACCAGAATGTTTGGGAGGAATGCAATCGCTGAGAGTTATTCGCTTTGACTCAAACAAGTTGAATTCCACCATACCTTCCAATTTCTGGAATCTCAGAGACCTCATCTTTCTAAACTTGTCCACAAACTATTTGAGCGGTCAGATCTCACCCCAAATTGGAAAATTGGAGGTAATCAACAATGTAGATTTCTCGTTTAATCAATTTTCCGGTGATATTCCCAGCTCAATCGACCGTTGCCAATCATTAGAATATCTAAATTTGTCGAATAATAACATCGGTGGTTCCATGCCTCAATCACTGGGAAATATGAAAGGCTTGACAACACTGGAATTATCTAATAACAGTCTTACTGGATTAATACCCAAATCATTACAAGATCTCAAATTCTTGGAGTATTTCAATGTGTCATACAACAGATTGGAAGGGGAAATTCCAAATGGGAGCTGTTTTTCCAGATTTACTGCTCAATCATTTGTGCACAACTCAGCTCTTTGTGGTCCAACAAGATTTGAAGTGCCGCCTTGTCCAGAAGTTGATGGAGGATCAAAATCAAAGGGTGTTGCTCGATTAATGAAGTACATTATGCCTCCTCTCGTTTCAGCTATGGCTGCAGTTATCATTGTAGTTATTCTCATAAGACGATGCAAGCCTGTGAAAGTGAAAATTCCAGTTTCGACTTCGTTGGGTAATCCTTGGAGAAAAATCCCATACATTGAACTATCGAGAGCAACAAATTCCTTTAGTGAGACAAATCTACTTGGGAGAGGAAGCTTTGGCTCAGTGTTTAGAGGGGTATTTGATGATGGACTGGATTTTGCGGTGAAAGTGTTCAATATAGAGTTGGAAGGAGGTAACAAGAGCTTTGAAACTGAAAGTAGAATACTAAGCACCATTCGGCACAGGAACTTAGTTCGAGTTATTGGTTGTTGCACCAACATGGATTTCAAGGCTTTGGTTCTTCAGTTCATGCCGAATGAGAGTTTGGAGAAATGGTTATACTCGGATAACTATTGTGGAGATATTGTACAATTGTTGAACATCTCAATCGATGTTGCTTTAGCTCTGGAGTACCTTCATCACGGGAACACGTTCCCCATTGTGCATTGTGATATAAAGCCGGGCAATGTGTTGCTCGATGAAGATATGACTGCTCGTGTTGCTGATTTTGGTATTGCAAAGCTCTTTGATGAGGGGGATGCAATGATCCACACTAAAACACTTGCTACAATCGGCTACGCAGCACCAGGTGATGTTTTTATAAGATCATATAAGAATATAATTTTCTTTACTATGTATGTTTGTATATATGTATTTTCACATGAATTGTTTTTTTATAATCGTAAACTTGTGATTAGAGTATGGGTCGGAAGGAAAAGTTTCCATGAGTGCTGATGTGTACAGTTTTGGGATAATGCTGTTGGAGATGTTTACAAGAAAGAAGCCAACAGATGATATGTTTGGTGGGGAAATGAGCTTGAAGGAGTGGGTGACTGAATCATTACAAGCCAATGACATCTATCAAGTATTAGCCCCTGCTTTGCTTCCGGAACAAGATCGAAATTTCGATATGAAGATGAATTGGATGACATCGGTGTTTGAATTAGCAATGAAATGTTTGGCCATTTCACCCTACGAAAGAATCAACATGATTGAAGTAACAGCCACACTAAAGAAGATCAAAGCAAAAGTTGCAACGAGGGTGACCATAAGGTTTCATCACCATGCTTTGTGATGAGATGAGGATTTTGTTACAAATGGTTGATGGTAGCCGTTTCCATTTTTAGATGTTCTTTGTAAGTGAGTCGAGCGTGTGATAAGCTCCTTCATGGGTTTTTATTTGTTTGCATATTCTTGTAATTATATGTATTATAAATGCTTTGTGACAACAGATCAAGTAAAACTTCCATTTGATTATATCTATTGCCAAAATATAGTAAGTAGTAACATACATTGAGCAATTGGGAAGCACTCAAATTTGGGGCACAAATTCTCAACAGCCTAAGCTCTCATCTGTCTGAAATTGGAGTTGTGCAGCAGTATCAGCTTCAAACCTTTAGCACCGTCTCCCGATCTTGTGGCCTTCTTCGTGGGGCTGGGGTAGTATTTCTCCTTAAGGACTGTATCATCCACACAAGTCCAAGTAGGCCCTCTTGGAGAGCTGTCGGAATACAAGAACCTCGCTGAGAAAGGGTTGACAAGACTCGTGCGAAACTCTCTTGCTGTCTCGCAGATGACACCCTGCAACGGATCATAATCAATTAGACGCATTTGCAAGCTCAAACAGACTGTTTAAAGGAACTGTATATAGATAGAGACGCGCTTACCTCGGCCATAGCTTTGATCTTTAAAGTGACATCATCACTGAGAAGGACAAGTTTCCCGTCCATGGCTTGCTTGAAGAAGAGAGCAGATTCGAGGATGTGGTCTGCAGCGGTTGGAGTGACAATTTCTTGCAGAGTATAGGGAGATAAGGGGACTGAGCCGACAGGGAATGTGCCTTTCTCCTCGCTTAACCAGCGCGCAGAGGCAGCAGCAGGCGGAGTTGGTGGGACGAGCCTGCTCTCCTCTGCTGAGCTCTGCACGTGAATCCAACACGTTGTAGAAGCCATACATTTTTCGATCCATTGCAGCGCAGAAGAAGACTCCGTCATTCTTGACAGGAAACTAGCGCACCTCACCATGCAGTCGAGCTCCCTCAAACCTGAGATTCAGAAGAGAAATGCATAATTCAACTGAATCGAAGAAAAGTTTCATTTTTACAAAGGAGAATGTTGGATCAAATCATACCGATTCTTGGAATGACCAACGGAGTCCCTCGGAGACCTCTCAACAGCTGCAGCTCTCTCCTCGACTTCTTGTTCAGAAGACAACCAGTGTCTACTAAAATAATCCACCTTTTCCCACTCGTCTTGGAGTAATCGACACATCTTCCTTCTCTCTTCGTGCATTCACGAACTGGAGGTGTCGGTGTGGACTTATCATTACCGCTGGAAACCACAGGCAGCGGAAGAAAAGGTTCCCTTTCTGCTGCCTTGTAAACACAATGGCTTTTGGAAGCTGATTTAAGTTCCTGTAGAATGCCACAACTATCTATCTTCAAGGGTGAAGGTTTATGCAAGTTCGGACGCCTAACTTCTTGAGAGCTCCCGGCATTCTTGATGGACTTAAGCAGATGGCTGTTCGGAGTCATGTTCTCCTTGTCTGAAGTGAAACTTTCATTGTCTGAGACTGATTCGCTCTGCAAAGCCTGGTCGAACTTCTCTCCCAAGGACCTAACTAGACAGGAATCGGGGGAGGCGTTCTCCTTCTTCGGGGTGAAGTTCTCTTCATCCTTATCCTGACTAGAACCACATTGATCTTTCACCATTGGTTTATTCACACGATCTGCATCGAGAAGTGATATGACCTGCACGCTCATATGAATGCTCGTGCAGGCCGCCTTGCTTCTGCTGGTTCTGATCTTGACGCCTTCGGATTTACCCCTCCTCGACCAAATGTTCATACCTAACCTTTTCTCCAAGTTGATCTCAGAAGCCTCCACGATTTCCGTCAATGGAATGCGGCCTTGCTGACTGCTGTAGAATTCATTTTCATCGTTGCATATCTCAGACGGACTGACAATCTCCACTTCATCTTCTGGACATGGAGGCGTTGTTGCCTCGTCAGATAACGGCCGATCCTCCATAGTTTCACCTAGATCATTCCCTTCATTATCCTGAAATTCAAAACGCAGAATGTATTAAAAATCAAATCTTGACATTTACAAAAAACCACATCCCTAAATCCAACCACATTACATGATCCCTCACCTCTTCTGCTTCATCATCACCAGAAAATGATGCACCCAACGAAAACAGCTGACTACCGGAGATTTCATTCTCATCATTGAACGTTTTAGATGCTTCATTTTCATCATTGAACATCTCAGACTTCATTTTCAGCGTTGAACATTTCAGGTGAGTGAGTGTTGTCTACCTCTGCAGCCGTTTCTTGCACGGACAAACCTAGATCCTCCTCAGAGAATTGCCACCTTATAGCTTCTATTTCGTCACTCAGATCCCAGCCACGAGACAGATGATTCTCATCCTGAAAATCAGATACCAAATCAGTCAGATATCCCAAATCACAATAAGAACATCCATGTTGAGATACAACTATTTAAAGTAGACTTTTAAGCTGCCTGATCTGCTCCTTGTGTGTCTTCATCGACAATGTCCAACGCATCCAGCTGAGGTACAAACGGGTCGTTTACCTCATAAGCAAAGCTGATCGGAACCCAGTCAAGTCTGTACAATCTACTTGACTCCCCGAGCTTCAGCGTGTCGCCTGGAACTAGCTCCATTGTGACCCCCGGCTCGATTCTTTTCCCAGAAATGCAAGTCCCATGGACTGATTCAAGAAAGGCAACAATTCAATAACGAATACAGAATAATAAACACAACAATCATATCAATTCACAAACTGTAGTGTTAGATTGTTTCTATAGAGATTAGGAAACCTACACGCGCACACAATTGGAATCTCTACAATTATCAAGAAGAATTTAGGGCTTTCATTTCAAGAGTTTACCAACAAAAACCCAAAACTAATCAAGATTAAGAACACACACACACACACGACAAGATTATGGCCTCAATTATAGTTTAGACACACACAAATAACCTTCTGCAATTGAAATTTTCGATCAAATCAAAACCCCTAATTTTCCCCCCAAAAACAGAGCATTGTGATCAAAATGTTTCAATTCAACTAAAGAGTTTCTAAACAAGTGAGCAAAAACTCAATACCACCAAATTACACAAACAGATTTAATCAGTTTCAAACACCAAAACACGCAGTGGAGGTTTACTCGATGATAAATCGGTGACGAAAAGAGATCGAGAATCAGGCTTCGAGTGAATGCGGAGATGGAATCTGCTGATACTCGGGTGCTCTAGCTTGATATTGCAATCGGGGTGCCTCCCCACCAGCAATACCTCTTCAATTTCCGATTTCTGACCGGAAATTTCCCCCGAAGAAGATGAAGAAATCGGAGGAGGATTATCCAAAACGAAGATATTCTTCAGTATGCAGTCGTTCTTTATGACTGTGAAAACCGGGATTTGCCTCTCCTTTGGCTTCAGTTGTTCTTGATTCTCCGCCATTGTAGAGAGTAGGAAGCTGAGTGAAAAATGGGGTTTTTATATAGTTGGGAATTTGAAATGAATCGTTTGAAAATGGTTACCGTAGGAAATTATGATTTCTTTGACTACAATTTTAGCTCTAATTTTGTGCTATTTATAATTTCATTATATTTCTTAAATTGAAAAAAACAAAAGTAAACTGTCATTTACTAAGATTTATTTATTTTAATATTTCGTGGTCTTCAATTTTCTTATATTTATGATAGTCCAAGTTCGTAAATTTCGTTCCAAAAACAGCTTATATATACTTGGACATTGTTACTTTGTAAGTAACAAGTTTGAATTTGTATGGGAGTAGTAATATTTATCTTTTTTCAATTATTTTAAAAAGACTAAAGTTCAAAATCAATCTCTTATATTTGCTCAAAAAATCTTTTTTGTGTCACGATTGAGAATAAAAAACCAAAGATTTGCGAGAATTGTGTGGCATATGTGTTTTCCAAATGGAAAGTTGAGGATATGGGCAAAGGCAGACATTTTATGCTGGGTTCAAAATTGATCTCCTATATTTGTGATAGGTTTATGAGGGTTTAGGGTGGTTTAGGGTCAAAGTATTGAAACATGATCAAATAATTATTTGATATCATAACAATAATCATTTTAGTCATAAGAACAATAATCATTTTATATTCGTAACAATAATCATTTTAGTCATAAGAACATTACTATTTCACAAACTATCTCGGACTATAAAAAAGAAACTAAACTAAATTATAAATATTGGTATTTATAGACCACGAATATAGGTATATGTCATATTCCCACAAACTTTAACATTAGTCTAAAATATCCCACATTTCGATATCACGTGTTTCTTAGATGGCAGACTATTCTTCGTCTCCTAGGAAAGAGTTCAATTTCAATTTAGATACTTTAAAAAAAAAATCTATTACTGATATTTATACACATTACCCACAACATATCTTATACTCAATATATTATTAACTCTACATATACATAAGACGGTGTTTACTTTTATTTGGCAAGTGTATTAAGAGTATTTTATACTCTTTGATGTTGTTCAGTTTACAACTCTTTGTTTTGTAAAATTATATCTCGAGATTAAATATGTACTATATTGCATTTAGTTTATGAAATTTACAATATAAGCTTAGACAAATAATCATATGATAATTAGTCATAGTCACTCTCCTCCAACTAAAATAATCTCGCAACTCAATCATAGACCACATCTCATGATTATTTTGTATATCAAACTAGACATCACTTATGTCTCTAAAAATAATATTTTTTTTTTCATTTTAATTAGTACCTTAAAATTAGTTCTTTTTCATTTTTGAAACTTTTTCACTATAGTATTATACTACTTCCTCCGCTACAAGGTAGTTGAGTCATTTCTTTTTTGCACCCGTTTTGATAAATAATGATGAAAAATTAAAATGGAAGGATAGTAAAGTAAGAGAAAAAATAATGTGTAGATGACTTTTCTCTACATTATTTTCTATCTTAATCTATTCTTTTTTCACTTTTACTATTTATTATTATTTTTTTAAAAAATAAGTGAAAAAAATAACGACTCAACTATCTTGGGACATAGAAAGTATACTATTATCGGACTATTTATGAATATTATTTGTACTTTACAAATTTTATATGTATAACTTTTCCTGAATATTTGAAGTATTCAAACACAACTGTTTGGTGATAGTAATTTGATTTGACAATTGAACCTTCGGACAATATCGGTCCCCAATTTTCCCATATGTTACGTAAACTGAAATACAGCTTTTCATGAATGGATTTTAATTTAAATGTTTCTCTAAATAATTTATTTATTTATATTGATCGCAAGCTAAAAGTTTCTACTGCCATACATAATTCTTGCTTTCATTTCGTATGATTTACACTCCACGACCTTGACTTCACAACAGATTATAAATTGGTTTGAGTTTTTGGAATTTTGAGATAGTAATAGTCGAAATTAATTTGAACCTCTCCTTATATATATGGAGTATAAACCATTCATTTACATACCCACAATTGTTATACCAAATAGAACTAGTACATGAAACCATCCATGGAGATTTACTTGTTTTATGTTGGTGTTTTAATGTTGATATCAAACTACTTTTCCCTCATCTCTTCCACACCACTCTTCAATCTCACCACCGATGAATACGCTCTCACAGTCTTAAAAAACTCCATTGTTTCCGACCCTAATGCAATCTTGCACAAAAATTGGTCAATTCACACTCCCATTTGTGGATGGATTGGTGTCTCTTGTGGCACCAAACACCAAAGGGTTACCGCTCTAAACCTCTCCACCTTTGAGCTCCATGGTACGATCCCTCCACATCTTGGAAACTTATCGTTTCTTCAAGTTTTAGACATCAGCTTCAACAGTTTCACAGGCGTCTTACCGCCTCAACTGTCTAAGCTGCGCCGTTTAGAACAGATAAACGTTGCAGCTAACAACTTCTCTGGAGAGATACCATCGTGGTTCGGAGCCTTATCCCAGCTACAACACATGAATTTGTCCAACAACAGCTTCTCAGGAAGAATCCCTTCTTCTTTATTTAATATTTCGAGGCTTCAACGTTTGAATATGAGCTTCAATAATCTCGATGGAAACATCCCACCAGAGATTGGTGACCTTTCTTCACTAAAAGGAGTTACTTTAGAAAGTAATCAGTTGAGTGGGTCCATACCGTATACTATCTTCAACATTTCTTCGTTGATCACAGTCAATATTGGATATAATATGCTTTCAGGAAAGCTCCCAAACAACATATGCAGTAATACTCCAAGATTAAGAGGACTCACCGTCTATTGGAACCAACTTGACGGTGAAATTCCCAGGAATATAGGCAAATGCAAAGAGCTTAGGGTCCTGCAATTGCAAGTCAATAATTTCAGCGGAGAAATCCCGAGTGAAATTGGAAGTTTGACGATGCTCAGAGCTTTGTACCTATGGAGAAACCAATTCAAAGGTATATCATCTTGCAATTAATTCTTCTTTTCGTTTACTTGATAAAATTTGATTGCCAATTCATGGATATCGATTGGTGATTAAATTTGATGATTTCAGGTAGAATACCAAAGCAAATTGGGAACCTCACTTCTCTAACAGCGCTGTACCTAGAGTCTAATCACTTGACAGGCATGTTTTCTAACTCAACTTTGATTGAACCCAGAAAAAATAATCTTGGCTTAATAAAAGGCGGTCTTGTTTTATGAATTTAATTTCTGTTAGTATGCTTTGAATATGTTGTTTGCCGCTAGCCAAGCGAGGTTTAATTGTCTTATTGTCTTAGGCCTTAATTGTCTTATTGGGCCTAGCCCGTAGTCTGTATCCCTATTTATATAGAAGTAGGGCGCATAACTCAGTAATCCGACACAACGTTGGTGACCCATATAAATCTATGTCTCTTTACGTTTTCTTGATTACACAATTACTCAATTCTGTCACAACAGTTTCCTTCTTTTATCAACATATATGGAGTATTAGTTTTCTATTTTTTTTTAATTACAATTCACTTAACCTAAACTTTTGCTTTGTGCTATTAAATGTACAATATATGACTAGAAGGCCAATTCTTTGGTGTGAGATGAGCGATCACCAAAAAATATTTATGGCAGGTGAATTGCCAGAAGAGCTTTCTAATTTGGCATCCCTACGTTTTCTCATTTCGGGCAATAATTCTTTATCCGGTGCTATCCCACATGCCATCTTCAATATATCAACCTTGCAAGCATTAAGCCTTCAAACGAACCAATTTTCGAGCACTCTTCCTTTAAACATGGGCGATTCACTTCTCAATCTCAGACGCCTCGCTTTACATGCCAACAAACTCAGCGGCCCCATTCCTGCATCTATCAATAATGCTTCTCAGCTTAGTGAATTGATATTGCAACAAAATTCATTCACCGGCCCCATTCCCAGTTTCGCTAGTTTAAGGTTCTTAACCTTGTTTGTACTCAGCGAAAATAACTTGAGCGCAACCCAGGAAATGGAATTTCTCTCTTCATTAACTAATTCTCAGTATCTCCAGGTTCTTCAAATATTAAACAATCCACTATCGGGTGGTGTTCTACCAAATTCCATTGCAAATCTATCCCAATCTCTTGAGTTTTTCTTGGCGCAAAACACAAGTATTAGAGGTGTCATTCCTTCTCAAGTAGGAAACTTGTCCAATTTGATAGAACTAAATCTATTTGGCAATCAGCTGAATGGATCAATTCCGGCTACGATTGGAAATTTGAAGAATCTTGGGAGATTAGCCCTTGTTTCTAATAAGTTGCAAGGATCTATCCCCGTAGAGCTTTGTCAGATGAGTGGTTTGGCAGAGCTGTACTTGAGCTACAACAAGCTCGAAGGTCCAATACCAGAATGTTTGGGTGTAATGCATAGTCTAAGAGTGGTTGAATTTGACTCAAACAAGTTGAATTCCGCCATACCTCCCAATTTCTGGAATCTTGAAGATCTCGGGGGATTAAACTTGTCCTCAAACTATTTGAGTGGTCAGATCTCATCTCAGATTGGAAACTTGAAGGTAATCAACGAAATGGATTTCTCCTTTAATCTATTTTCCGGTGATATTCCCAGCTCCATCGACCATTGCCAATCATTAGAAAATCTCATTTTGTCAAACAATAAATTTGGAGGATCCATCCCTCAATCGCTGGGAAATATGAAAGGTCTGACAAAACTAGATTTATCTAATAACAGTTTTACTGGATCGATTCCCAAATCATTACAAGATCTCAAATTCTTGGAGTATTTCAATGTATCTTACAACAGATTGGAAGGGGAAATTCCAAATGGGGGCCATTTTTCTAACTTTACCGCTTTATCATTTGTGCACAACTCAGCACTTTGCGGTGAAGCGAGATTAGAAGTGCCACCTTGTGCACAAGTTGAGGGAGGAGCAAAATCAAAGAGTGTTGATCGATTAATGAAGTACATTTTGCCTCCTCTCTTTTCAGCTATGGTTGTAGTGATCATTGTAGTTATTCTCATAAGACGACATAAGCTTGTACAAGGGAGAATTCCGGATAATACTTTGCTAGGTAATTCTTGGAGAATAATCTCATACATTGAACTATTGCGAGCAACAGATTCATTTAGTGAGACAAATCTACTTGGGAGAGGAAGCTTTGGATCGGTTTTCAAAGGGATATTTGATGATGGATTGAATTTTGCAGTGAAAGTGTTCAATATAGAGTTGGAAGGAGGTAACAAGAGCTTCGAAACTGAAAGTAGAATACTGAGCACAATTCGACATAGGAACTTAGTTCGAGTCATTGGCTGTTGTACCAATATGGAATTCAAGGCTTTGATTCTTCCGTTCATGTCGAATGGAAGCTTGGAGAAATGGTTATACTCAGATAACTATTGTGTAGATATTCTACAATTGTTGAATATCTCGATTGATGTTGCTTTAGCTTTGGAGTACCTTCATCACGGTAATACCTTCCCCATTGTGCACTGTGATATAAAGCCGAGCAATGTGTTGCTCGATGAAGATATGACAGCTCGTATTGCTGATTTTGGTATTGCAAAGCTCTTTGATGCAGGGGAGGTCATCATCCACACTAAAACGCTAGCTACTATCGGTTATGCAGCACCAGGTGATGTTATAAACAAATAATTTTCTTTACTCTGTATGTTTGTATATATACATGTATTATCATATGAATTCATGTTTTTGATAATTATATACTTGTGATGCAATTAGAGTACGGATCACAAGGAAAAGTATCAACGAGTGCTGATGTATATAGTTTTGGGATAATGTTGTTGGAGATGTTCACGAGAAAGAAGCCGACAAATGATATGTTTGGAGGCGAAATGAGCTTGAAGGAGTGGGTCAGTGAAGCACTAGAAGCAACTGAAATCTATCAAATAGCAGCCCATGCTTTGCTATCAGAAGAAGATCGACAGTTTGATATGAAAGTGAATTGGATGAAATCTGTGTTTGAATTGGCAATGAAATGTTTAGTCATTTTGCCCGATGAAAGAATCGACATGGTTGAAGCAGCAGCCGCACTAAAGAAGATCAAAGCAAAAGTTGAAACAGCGTCGCGCAAGTAATTTTCACGACTAATGGTCAAATATAAATAGTTTCTTTTTATGTTTTTTGTTGTTTAAATGAATCGAGCATGTTAGAACTCTTTATAGGTTCTTCTTCTTTTACTTTTTCCAATGTTGAATTGTGGGAAAAGGACATAATTTTATCTATTATTTATACTCCCTAGTCCCTCCGTCGCACCTATTGTCCCATCCAAAGTGACTCGTTTATATAAGCATGCTGAAAAACTGAACAAGCATTTCATCGAACAAGTTATGTGTAGTGAACTTCATATTATGGTTTCTCAGGCAGCCCCAATAATTCAAACAGCGCCAGAAAACGAATGAATTTCGAGCATTAATTTTAGGGAAACAACTAACCTGAAGCGCAACTGGAGACGGGCGAGTCGGAGTCGGCGGTGAAGTGAATTGCGAGCTTCCTTTTTACTACTTCCTCTGTTCCTTTAATATTGTCACATTAAAAATAGTAAAAATTGAAAATATTTGTATTGGTTAATCCGAACTTGACCCGACCGGGTTTGGGTAATGGGCTATAAATAAATTTGGAGGCCCATTTTTGAAGTGTTGGACTTGCAAATTTTCAGAGGCCCAAAACCTTGAGAACTAACCTACTGCACATTCCTATCGTATTTTAACCACTTCCTATAATTTTATTTTTATTTTTGTTAAATTATAATCTTAATAGAAAACATGAGTTCATATATAAATATTGTTAAAATAAATGAAAGTACCGCTGATATGAAAAAATGACCACATATTTCAAATAATTGACATTTCTTTTATGGGACATCCACATATTTGATCTCAGTTCCACACAAGATTCCACATTCCTTGAGTGGCAGTGGGATAAGTAGAGAGGAATTTGAAATGATCTCATTTTGTTGTTTTTGGATGTTTATAAAAATAGTTCCATTTCTATAAATAGAAAGTTTCTCTCTTATACTTTAATAATTTTTTCTTCATATCTCTGATTTTACCTAATTTTTCGTCTTATTTTTTACCGTCTAATTTTTTTTAAACTCGTACCGTTCACAAATAGGACTATTTTTTGTGGACAGAGAAAATAGTATTGATATGAAAAGTGAAATCATACTTATTTAATTGTCGGATGAGATTGGGTATCTACTATGGTGGTGTTCGGTTTTCTAAGATAAAATAATACCAAGATACAATCTTGGATTTTGTGAGATTATTTTAGTTATATGGGTTAGAAATGACTAATTATCCTATGATTATTCATTTATGATTGAATTGTGGTGTTGAATCTCATGACCAAATATACTACAAATTTAATCCCGGATACAATCTTGCAAACCGATCACCCCCTATTTGTATCACATTTATCGCATGCACAAGCACTTAATTAATTATTTTAATAATATTTATTATGACAATGCATTATAAATTAATACTAACATTTATAAAAAAAAAAGTTATAGTATATCCTACTTAAAAATTTATGAACTCTCATAATCATTTTTTGTAAATAAAGTCATAAAAGATAATATATATACTAAAATAACAATCTTGATAATAAGGAGTACAAAGTTGAACTAATTAAAATACTCTCTCCGTTATAAGGTAGTTGAGTCGTATTTCTTTTTGAGTTTTACTAAGATAGTTGAGTCATTTCTAATTTTAACATTTCATGTGATCGTGTTGACATTACAAATATCATTGTTAACATATTGTACAATATCTACTAAGTTTACAATGTCAACATGAGAATTAGTAACAGATCACACCCCTTCAGTCTAATTTCCATAAAAACTGTTAGATACTTGTCACTTTAAATAAAAAAAAAACATCATTTTACAGGCTTCTAAAATACAAACAAAATTTTGATATTGGGCCTTCAAAGATTTATAAGCCCAAAAACATTCCCAAATTGGGCCTTCAAAATATTCCACTCCCAATACATTCTATCGTCGCTGCCGGCCTCAGCTCGTCTGCCAGCGCCACTATTCGCGCATCAGGTTAGTTGTTTTCCCTAAATTAACGCTCGAATTTTGTGTAATGTATTGATCGAATTTATTTCGTTTTCAGGTGTTGTTTTGGTTATATGAACTTTACTGCACACAATCTGTTTGATGAAATGCTTATTCAGTTTTTCAGCAGAGTTAAAAAATTATGGTCGTCTACCGATTATTTTATCTGAGTCGGTTTAAATATTGTTATGAAAAAGTGAATCTTTCATGTTACCATTGATTGTTATTTAATAGATTTATGAGATGATCTCAATCATAATTTTTAAATTTAGAAGGAAACGATTGATATCGACCATTAATTGTAAAAACGGATAAGAGTTTGAAACTAAAGTACATATTGTGTGACAAACTATTTTCTCAAGTGATGGTAATTGCATGTTGTTGACTCCTTGTCACTCTTGTTTCAACTTTTTCTTTGATCTTCTATAGTGTGGATGCCGCCTCAATCATGTTGATTCTTTCGTCGGGCGAAATGGCTAAACATTTCATTGCTAATTCAAACACTGATGTCATCCAATTCATCTTCATATCGAAATGTCGATCTCGTTCTGGTAGCATAGCAGGGGCTAATACTTGACTAATTTCATTGGCTTGTAATGATTCAGTCACCCACTCCTTCAAGCTCATTTCCCCACCAAACATATCATCTGTCGGCTTCTTTCTTGTAAACATCTCCAACAGCATTATCCCAAAACTGTATACATCAGCACCCGTGGACACTTTCCCTTCCGATCCGTACTCTAATAACAAGTTTACAATTATAAAAAACCTTATTCATACATAGTAAAGAAAATTATTTTCTTATATGATCTTTTATAAACCTCACCTGGTGCTGCATAGCCGATTGTAGCAAGTGTTTTAGTGTGGACCATGGCCTCCCCCTCCTCAAAGAGCTTTGCAATACCAAAATCAGCAACACGAGCAGTCATATCTTCATCGAGCAACACGTTGCTTGGCTTTATATCGCAATGCACAATGGGGAAAGTATTGCCGTGATGAAGGTACTCCAGAGCTAAAGCAACATCAATTGAGATGTTCAACAATTGTAGAATATCTCCACAATAACCATTCGAGTATAACCATTTCTCCACACTTCCATTTGGCATGATTTCAAGAATCAAGGCTTTGAATTCCATGTTGGTACAACAACCGATTATCCGAACTAAGTTCCTGTGTCGAATGGTGCTTAGTATTCTACTTTCCGTTTCGAAACTCTTGTTACCTCCTTCCAACTCTATATTGAACACTTTTACTGCAAAATACAGTCCATCATCAAATACCCCTCTAAACACTGAACCAAAGCTTCCTCGCCCAAGTAGATTCGTCTCGCTAAAGGAATTTGTTGCTCGTGATAGTTCTATGTATGAGATTATTCTCCAAGGATTACCTAAGGAAGTTGGAACTTGAGTTCCCACTCTTACATGCTTCCATCGTCTTATGAGAATAACTACAATGATCACTATAGCCATGGCTGAAAAGAGAGGAGGCAAAATATACTTCATTAATCGAGCAACACTCTTCAATTTTGATCCTTCATCATCTTTTGAGCAAGGCGGCACTTCAAATCTTGCTGGACCGCAAAGAGCTGAGTTGTGCACAAATGATAGAGAAGTGAAGTTTGAAAAACAGCTCCCATTTGGAATTTCCCCTTCCAATTTGTTGTAAGACACATTGAAATACTCCAAGAATTTGAGATCTTGTAAAGATTTGGGAATCATTCCAGTAAAACTGTTTTTAGATAAATCCAGTGTTGTTAAGCCTTTCATATTTGCCAGTGATTGAGGAATGAATCCTCCAAAGTTATTGTTCGACAAAGATATGGATTCTAATGATTCGCAATGGTCGATGGAGATGGGAATATCACCGGAAAATAGATTAAAGGATAAATCTATTCCGTTGATTATCTTCAAGTCTCCAACTTGAGGTGTAATCTGACCGCTCAAATAGTTCGAGGACAAGTTTACAAAGACGAGGTCTTTGAGATTCCAGAAATCGGAAGGTAAGGTGGAATTCAACTTGTTAGTTCAATCATTTTCAGCAACTGCATTCCACCCAAACATTCCGGTATTGGACCTTCGAGCTCATTGTTGCTCATGTACAGCTCTGCCAAAGAACTCATCTCACAAAACTCGAGCGGGATAGATCCTTGCAACTGATTTTCATAAAGGGATAATCTCCCAAGTTACTTCAAATTTCCTACCGTTACCGGAATTGATCCACTCAAGTGATTATTATGTAGTTGGATATCACTCAAATTTGCCAAGTTTCCTATTTCAGAGGGAATGACCCCTCTGATACTCGAGTTGTGCGCCAGGAAAATCTCAAGCGATTGGGATAGATTCCCTATGGAATTTGGTAGAGCACAGCCCTGTAGCAGATTTCCCGATATTTCAACGACCTCTAGGTGCTCGGAATTAGTTAACGAAGAGAGAAATTCCATTTCCGGGGTTGCGCTCAAGCTATTCTGGCTGAGTAAAAACCTGGTCAAGAGCCTTAAACTAGGGAAACTGGGAATGAAGCCAGTAAATAAATTATCTAGCAAGAATAGTTCTTCAAGTTGAGAAGCGTTGTTGATAGAGGCAGGAATTGGGCCACTGAGGTTGTTAGTATGTAAATGGAGGTATTGGAGATTGGGAAGTGAAAGCCCAATATTTGAAGGAAGAGTACTTGAAAAGTTGTTCCATGAAAGGTCTAATAGTTGCAAGGTTGTTATGTTGAAGATACCAAGTGGGATAGAGCCAGATAAGTTATTACCTGACATAAGGATACCACTCAGGTATGCCAAATTAGAAATCTCTTCTCGTAATTCACCTGTCGATTTGACATGTGACTTAAATTTCTTACTTGAACTAAATATTCTAAAATTAATTAGACCAGTCACGACTCATTTTCCACTGTCAAAATTTTCTTTCTATGTCTCTCTTATTTTATCAATTTTGCATTAGGACTCGTGCCGTGCCGTTTCAAAGGTTACTAATTTTAGGGGACGAATGGAGATATATATCTATATATATAGAAAGAAAAAGTGATTGAGTATTATTAGTGAAGAATGAAGCAACCTTATAAAAGAGAAAAAACTTATCAAAATGAGAATGAACTTTTTTTGTAACATGGACCATAATGGAAAAAGAACATTATTCTTATGGGACGGCAAGAGTAATATTTTTAGAGTTATATATTTATATTCAATAATAACAAGTACTACTCCTTGTTATATAAAAATCATGTGCGTGATATTATATAAAATATATAAATACATATAGTCATCATTTTTTTATGGTTCCGTCAAAAAACTAACTCCCATGCCTACTGTGCAATTAGTGTTAACCGTTAATTTTTTGACGGAATCGTAAAAAAATAAACTACTTCGTTGACATTTTTATTTGTAAAAGACCTGTTTTTCAAAAAAGTGATGTATAGAATCAAACTTGACCTTTACTCTAAATTTAAATTAATAAAATATTAATGAATTTAGGCTAACTATGCTTTCAAAGGATCTCTAGTAAAATGAGAAAGGAAAAGTTGAGAATGATCTAAAATATGATATTTTTTTGAGTTCAAGGATTTAAAAGATGCAAGCTCTATTTTACAGGGATTAAATTTCAATTAGAAAACATGCCTGTCAAGTCATTATACTCAAAGTTTAGCACTTCCAGCAAGGTAAGGTTCCCAACTTGTTTTGGAATGCTACCTGAAATGGCAATATAATTATACTCCCTCCGTCCACAATTAAGTGTCCAATTTCTAAATGGCGCGAATTTTAAGAAATGTTAAGAAAAGTGGGTGGAAGAAAGTTAGTGGAATAGAGGTTCCACTTGTATATATTAGTTTTGAATGATATATGAGTAGAATGCTTTAGTGGAATGTGAGATCTCTTAACCTTGGAGTATTACTGCATATGTTGTTTGGGAGCTTTCCTGATAGCATGTTTCTTCTGAAATTGACTATCATCAACGAAGAAATGTTGAAGATAGTATATGGTATGGATCCCTCCAACTCATTGCTTCGTAAACTAACACTTTCCAGTGAAGAAAGCCCGCCTATCTCCTCTGGGATGTTTCCATCGAGAATATTAAAGCTCAAATTCAGATTCTGAAGCCTCGAAATATTGAATACAGAAGAAGGGATTTTTCCTGAGAATCCGTTGTCTGACAAATCCATGTGTCGGAGCTGGGACAAGGCTCCGAATGGTATCTCTCCTGAGAAATTGTTAGCTGCGACGTTTATATCTTCTAAACATCGCAACTTAGACAGCTCAGATGGCAAGATGCCCGTGAAACTGTTGGAGCTGATGTCTAAAACTCGAAGAAATGATAAGTTTCCGAGATGTGGAGGGATGGTGCCTCGAAGCTCGAAGCTAGAAAGGTCTAGGACAGTAACTCTTTGGTGTATGATGCCACAAGAGACACCAATCCATCCACAAATGGGAGTGTGAATTGACCAATTTTTATACAAGATTGCATTAGGATCGGAAACAATGGAGTTTTTTAAGACAGTGAGAGCGTATTGATCGGTGGTGAGATTGAAGAGTGGTGTGGAGAAGGTGAGGGAAAAGTAGTTTGATATCAGCACCAAAACACTAAAATAAAACATGCAAATATCCATGGATGGTTTCATGTGATGATAGTTTTTTTTTAACAATTGGGGGTATATAGAAACTGTTGAAAAGTAAAATGCGAAAAATAAAAGATTATTGCAAAAAGTGAAAGACAGGGGAACTATAAGACTACATTGTGAGACTACATTGTGATTGACTTGAACTATTTTTCTGTTCAATATGGTTAGATCATTTGATTCCAAACTTGATAAGGACTTGAGTGCTTTTATAATTATATAGACATCAGTTTAGAGGATTGGAGATAAATTATAAATCTACACCCTACTTTTGAATTTATGAACTCTAATAATCAATTTTGATTCCAAACTTGTAACTTTCAAATTTGATAATTTAAAGCATACACATGTGCCGTGTGATGACCGCAGCCTGGAGTTTAAATAAACTCAAGAATTATGGCCTCTAATAAATACATTAATTTATTATTGTCAACGCGTCTTGTAGCTTAGACAATACAAAAAGGAAAATTGTGTATATACATACTAGAATTCCTAAATGTAAAGTGACCTCAATTTATTAAACATTACAATTTGCAGCAGCCCCCTCTCAAGTTTGTGGTCTAATATCACTAATATTAGTAAATATTACCATTACACCTAAAGCTTGTCCCACCAGTTTCTGTGTCAAATATGTGAGTGAGAATAAAAATAGAGAAGAGTAATAAAAAAGAATCATAGTAAGGATATATAATTTTTATTTAATTTCTTAAGTACTCCATTTCTTAAAATAAGCACATATACTAAAATTATTATCACTAATAAAGCAATGTTTTTAATCACAAGAAGATTCAATTACATGCGATCAAAATTTTCATATCAACTGTACTTTTTTTCATTATAACAATATTTACAAGGTACACTTCGCACTAACGAAGAAAAATTAAAATAAAATTATTCACAGTGGTTAAAATACAAGGAGTTTGCAATGGGCTTGTTATTCAAATTGTGGGCCTTTTAAGATTAGTAAATCCAAAACAACACCAAACTGGGCCTCTAAATATTCAACTAGCACATTACCCAATCTGGTCGGGTCGGGTCGGGTCGAGGTCAGTCAATAACCGACATATAATTTCGATTAAATATATTTTTTTTTTTAAAAAGGAGCTATTAATTTGCTCCGCTGCCGTCACGGGCCTCAGCTCCTCATTCACCGCCGCCATTGATCGCGCTTAAGGTTAGTTCCAATTTAATTCATTTTCAGGTGTTTTTTTGCTTAGATTTGTGAGAATGCGGTTGCTTTATTCATTGCAATACAAATTTAACCTATAAAAATGCACGTATTGACTGCAGATTGTTTGTGTGTTGTAGTTTTATAGAATAAGAAGTTATAGACTGATCGCCCATAACCTGCTTGTCAAAATGACCCGGATTTCTTGAATAAAATTTTAACTAATTTGAGAATGCTAAACATAATCAAACTAGGAAACATAAACTAAACATTCTAATAGATTACTAAAGAAAAATTTGAAGGAAATAAGGAAATTGTTTGACATCACTTTCAGTCTCTTAATGTGAACACTCCCGCTCAATTCGAGCAAACAGAGAGTACAAATTCCCAACTTATTCCGGAGATTCGAGAAGAATTGATAGCTTAATTTTTTCATAAATTATATGCCATCTGATCCACCGAAGCTACATGTCTCAATTCAATTTCTTTCACCACCACCTTGTCCCGAACGAAGTGAATGTCGAACTCAATATACTTCGTTCTCTCGTAAAACTCTTGGTTGGAAGCAAAGGCTATCGTACTAAGGTCATCCACCCAGATCTCCAGAGCAATAGAAGGCTTCTTTTTTAGTTCAGAGAGGAATGAAGTGATCTAAGCAGTTTCGGAGAGATGCTGGATTGATTCTTAGAACACCAAGGAATCATAATCTTTCCATAATAAGTTAAGTAATCAAGAGCATTCGAGAGAAGCTAGAGTTCGGGAGAAAGGAAAGATTTTGTATTGAGTGATCATAATCTTTTGCAAGATACATCCCTTTGTATAGACTCCCGATTTGGTTCAAAGACTACGACATGGGAAAAGAACCAAACAAAGAAAAACCCATGAAGGAGCTTATTACACGCTCGACTCATGTACAAATAACAACTAAAAAAAGAAATGACTACCATCAACCATTAGTAACAGAATCCTCATCTCAAGTAATGGTAATTGTATGTTATTGGCTCCTTCTCGTCACTCTTGTTTCAACTTTTGCTTTGATCTTCTTTAGAGTGGCTGCCGCTTCAATCATGTTGATTCTTTCGTCGGGTGAAATGGCCAAACATTTCATTGCTAATTCAAACACTGATGTCATCCAGCTCATCTTCATATCGAAATTTCGATCTTGTTCTGGAAGCAAAACAGGGGCTAATACTTGATTGATGTCATTGGCTTGTAATGCTTCACTCACCCACTCTTTAAAGCTCATTTCCCCATCAAACATATCATCTGTCGGCTTCTTTCTTGTAAACATCTCCAACAGCATTATCCCAAAACTATATACATCAGCACTTGTGGATACTTTTCCTTCTGATCCGTACTCTAATAACATCACAAGTTTATGATTATCAAAATAACCCAATTCACAAGAGATTACATACATACATACATTCAAACGTACAAAGTAAAGTAAATTAATTCTTTTATGTAATTCGAAAACATCACCTGGTGCTGCATAGCCGATTGTAGCTAGTGTTTTAGTGTGGATCACGGCCTCTCCTTCATCAAAGAGCTTTGCAATACCAAAATCAGCAACACGAGCATTCATATCTTCATCGAGCAACACATTGCTTGGCTTTATATCGCAATGCACAATGAGGGAAGTATTACCGTGATGAAGGTACTCTAGAGCTAACGCAACATCAATTGAGATATTCAACAACTGTTGACAATCTACGCAATAGTTATCAGAGTATAACCATTTCTCCAAGCTTCCATTTAGCATAATTTCAAGAATCAAGGCTTTGAATTCCATGTTTGTACAGCAACCGATAACTCGAACTAAATTCCTGTGTCGAATTGTGCTTAGTATTCTACTTTCAGATTCGAAGCTCTTGTTACCTCCTTCCAACTCTGTATTGAACACTTTCACTGCAAAATTCAGCCCATCATCCAATACCCCTCTAAACACCGAACCAAAGCTTCCTCTCCCAAGTAGATTCGTTTCACTAAAGGAATCTGTCGCTCGCGATAGTTGGATGTATGATATTATTCTCCAAGGATTGCCTAACCAAGTAGAAATTGGAATTCTCACTTTTATAACCCTCCTTCGTCTCATGAGAATAACTACAATTATCACAACAACCATAGCTAAAATGAGAGGAGGCAAAATGTACTTCATTAGTGGAGCTACATTCTTTGAGTTTGATCCTTGATCAACTTTTGGACAAGGTGGTACTTCAAATCTTGCTGGACCGCAAAGAGCTGAGTTTTTCACAAATGACAGAGCAGTAAAGTTGGAAAAACAGCTCCCATTTGGAATTTCCCCTTCCAATCTGTTGTAAGACACATTGAAATACTCCAAGAATTTGAGATCTTGTAAAGATTTAGGTATCACTCCAGTAAAACTGTTATTGGATAAATCCAATGCTGTCAAGCCTTTCATATTTCCCAGCGATTGAGGCATAGATCCTCCAAAGTTATTGTTCGACAAATTTACGTATTCCACTGATTGGCAACCATCGATTGAGTTGGGAATATCGCCGGAAAATAGATTAGAGGAGAAATCTATTTGGTTGATTACCTTCAAATTTCGAATTTGAGGTGAGATCTGACCGCTCAAATAGTTTGAGGACAAGTTAAGAAAGACGAGGTCTTTGAGATTCCAGAAATTGGAAGGGATGGTGGAATTCAACTTGTTTGAGGCAAGTTTAATCACTCTAAGTGATTGCATTACACCCAAACATTTTGGTATTGGACCTTCGAGCATGTTGTTGATCAGGTTTAACTCGGCCAAACTACTCATCTGACAAAGATCGAGGGGGATAGACCCTTGCAACTGATTATGAGCAAGGGATAATCCCCCAAGTTTCTTCAAATTTCCTATTGTTGTAGGAATTGACCCGCTCAACTGATTGCCATTTATATGTAAAAATATCAAATTGGTTAAATTTCCTATTTGAGAAGGAATGGCACCTCTGATATTTAAATCTTGCGCCGAGAAAATCTCGAGAGATTGAGATAGATTCCCAATGGAAGTAGGTAGAACACAACCCAGTAGTGTGTTATTTGATATGTCAATATCCTCTAGATACTTGGAATTAGTTAATGAAGAGAGAAATTCCATATCTTGGGTTGCTCTCAAGTTGTTGATGTTGATGAAAAACTTGGTTAAGAGCCTTAAACCAGGAAAACTGGGAATTAAGCCAGTGAATGAATTCACTTGCAAGATTATTTCTTCAAGCTGAGAAGCGTTGTTGATAGAGGTAGGAATGGGGCCGCTGAATTTATTTCTATGTAAACCGAGGTATGTGAGATTGGGAAGTAACAGCCCCATATTTGAAGGAAGAGTACTAGAAAACTTGTTCCAAGAAAGGTCTACAACTTGCAAGGTTGATATATTGAAGATGACATGTGGGATAGCTCCGGATAAAGAATTATTTCCCAAAATAAGGAAACGCAGGGATGCCAAATTAGAAAGCTCTTCTGGCAATTCACCTGCCATAAACATTTTTTGGTGATCGCTCATCTCACTCCAAAGAATTGGCCTTCTAGTCATATATTGTACATTTAATAGCTTTAAGCAAAAGTTTAGGCTAAGTGAATTGTAACTAAAAAAACAGAAAATTAATACTCCATTTTATTAAGCCAATATTATTTTTTCTGGGTTCAATCAAAGTTGAGTTAGAAAACATGCCTGTCAAGTGATTAGACTCAAGGTACAACGCTGTTAGAGAAGTGAGGTTCCCAACTTGCTTTGGTATTCTACCTGAAATCATCAAATCTAATTACCAATCGATATCCATGAATTGGCAATCAAATTTTATCAAGTAAACTAAAAGAAGAATTTATTGCAAGATGATATACCTTTGAATTGATTTCTCCATAGGTACAAACCCGTGAGCATCGTCAAACTTCCAATTTCACTCGGGATTTCTCCGCTGAATTTATTGACTTGCAATTGCAGGAGCTCAAGCTCTTTGCATTTGCCTATGTTTCTTGGAATTTCCCCATCAAGTTGGTTCCTAAGGACAGTGAATTCTCTTAACCTTGAAACATTACTGCATATGTTGTTTGGGAGCTTTCCTGATAGCACATTATATCCAAAATTGACTGACATCAACGAAGAAATGTTGAAGACAGCATATGGTATGGATCCCTCCAACTCATTGCTTCGTAAACTAACACTTTCCAGGAGAGAAAGCCCACCAATCTCCTCTGGGATGTTTCCATCCAGAATATTGAAGCTCAAATTCAGATTCTGAAGCCTCGAAATATTGAATAAAGAAGAAGGGATTCTGCCTGAGAATCCGTTGTCCGACAAGTCCATGTGTCGGAGTTGGGATAAGGCTCCGAACCACGATGGTATCTCTCCGGTGATGTTGTTAGCTGCGACGTTTATCTCTTCTAAACAGCGCAACTTAGACAGCTCAGGTGGCAAGACTCCCGTGAAACTGTTGGAGCTCATGTCTAACACCCGAAGAAACGACAAGTTTCCGAGATGTGGAGGGATGGTGCCTTGGAGCTCGAAACTCGAGAGGTATAGGGCAGTAACCCTATGGTGTTTGGTGGCACAAGAGACACCAATCCATCCACAGATGGGAGTGTGAATTGACCAATTTTTATGCAAGATAGCATTAGGATCGGAAACAATGGAGTTTTTTAAGACAGTGAGAGCGTATTGATCAGTGGTGAGATTAAAGAGTGATGTGGAAGAGGTGTGGGAAAAGTGGTTTGTTATCAACACCAAAACACCAAAATAGAACACAAAAATCCCCATGGATGGTTTCTTATGCTAGTTCAATTTGGTGTAACAATTGTGGGTATGTAAATGAATGGTTTATACTCCATATATATAAGGAGAGGTTCAAATTAATTTCGACTATTACTATCTCAAAATTTCAATTTAGTTTTTTATCATAAACTTTAAATGTGGTGAAAAATATAACTAACTTTTAATTTGTACAAGTATATTTCCCACAAATTCAATTTAGTCCAAATTTTTTCCTACATGACGCATCCAGGCGTATAAGTCATCTGACCGAGACGATTCCCTTGAGCGACGCAGTTTGTAGGATAAACTTATAATGTTTTAAAAAAATACATAAACTTTAATTTGGCGGAAAATTTAATCCTAATAAATTTACTACTCCCTCCGTTTCTTATTAATAGAGGTATTTCTTTTCGGCATGGAGTTTAAGAATAGTATATTAAATGGATGGTGGAAAAAGTAAGAGGGTATAAAGTAAGAGGGTATAAAGAAAGAGAGATGAAGAGAGAATAAAGTAAAATGGAGAATTACTTTTTATCAAAAATAGAAATGACTCAATTAACTTGGAACTTTCTAAAACAGAAAAATGACTCTATTAACATGGAACGTAGGTAGTACAAGTTAAAGATTAGTGTATTTTCTTACCATAGTTAAAATTTGTGGTAAAACCCGAATTTCCCAAAAGATGGTGTATTTTTTTGCTGTTAGCCGTAATAAGTATTAATACGCACATTAATTCAGGCGTTGTTCAATTCGATAGATTAGATAAGATAGACTATTATGACTATTGTTTGGTTTGGTAGATAAGCTCGATAGTTAATCTCTGGATAATGTTTCCTAGGAATTAGTCATAGATTTTTATAATAACCAACTCTATATATTGTCAAGAAAAAAATTCAGAGAATAAATAGCCTACCGGATGCAAGGTCATTCTGAAATACAATAGGAGATGTTGCAGAAAGTTGCAACAATAAATCCAAATTGAATAAATAGAGGACTTGGTGAAATAATGTAGCTGCCAATCAATCATATTTTTTTAGTTTTATGCAACTTAGCATAGTACTCCCTCCATTCCATAAAAGTTGAGACAAAAATTTTGGACATGGAGGTTAAGAATTTATATTAAATAAATAGGAGAGATGAAAAAAGTAGAAATATAAGAGAGAGTAAAATAAATGATGGAATAAAAAAAGATTGATTAGATGCTTTGTCTTTTGTTAAAAAAGGAAATGATTCAACTTTGTTGGAACGAACTAAAAATGAATACGACTCAATATTTTTGGAACGGATGGGGTACTAATTAAAATTTTTGTTTTGTATTGAATTTTCCACAAACAAAGAGAATTCAGCGTCGAATCGGTCGTCGTGACTCTTAAATTTCTCACATGCATGACTACAAGTCTACTTCAAGTCAACACACAGTGGATATTATTTTTATGTAAGAATTCTTTTGTCTCTTAATTATCTCAAAACTAACTATGCGTTCGGAAGTTAAACTTTAGAGAATTATGCATCACTAAAATTTAAAATCGAAAAGCCGAAACCATACTTCTTTAGTTACAGGATGATATTCAGTATCCACTGCAGTCTATTGGTATCTCACTAACCTTTAACTACCGCTAAACTATTAGTACTAGTAATTTACACATTGTAAAAGGGGAATTTTGGAAAAATAATACACAAAATTGTCATTATGAATTGTTTTAATAAAATGAGAAAGTGATTTTTTTTGTGTGTGATAATTAGTGGAAGCAGAAATGAATTTTTTTTAATATAATAAGAGGGTCATTATGAATTTCTTAATAAAATTGGGGAAGTGAAAAGGTTCCATTACATTTAGATAATTAGGGTAAGTGAAAAGGTTTCTGAAAATAATTCAATCTTTAATATACATGAATGTGAAAATTTTCGCATGTTTCCAAAATTATTATTAATTAAGTGTTATGATATACTCCTGTGTCCTCTAAAAATCTAATTTTATATCATTCCATGTTCTTTTTCTAAGATATTATTTTTGCATCGCACTACCACAAAGTTTTCAACGTTATAGTTTGAAGTGATGATAATGATATTTTGTCATTTGACAATTAATATGTTAAGCTGTTATTCTAAAGTAAGATTATAATAATTAGTTTAATTTAATTTCCTATAGTTCGATTATATTTTTAGACTTAAATTTTGTTATATCCATATAATTAAAATTATTGTCAATATTAAATATGTATATTTATAAGTTTGTAAAAACATAAACACATATAAGAACTTATATGTGAATCGCACAGGTGTTGCACTAGTATTTATTATAGAGTAAATGTAATGTTAAGTCCTAAATATATGGCTAAAATACGAATTCGGTAAAAAACATTCACTTTTTGAAAAACGGTTCCATAACAAATGAAATCCTTGTCGGAATGGTCCTTTTTTTACGGTTTCGTAAAAAGACTAACGGTCATGCTACTGTGCAATTAGTGTTGACCGTTAGTTTTTTGACGGAACCGTCCAAAACAAGGCCTACTTCGGTGACATTTTCATTTGTTATGGACCTGTTTTCAAATAGTGAATGATTTGGGTCAAATTCGTATTTTGGTCATATATTTAGGATCAAAATTATCTTTACTCATTATAATACTAGTTTTATTTTTCTATTTTCAAATATAAATAAAAATTAATTTCTTATAGTGTGACTTGTTATTTTACTTCATCCATGGTTTCTCCTAGTCTCCTATATTTTACAAATTTTGCACTTAGGCTCTTGTTGTCTATTACCAATGAGGCCGTGGATGGATGTGTAGTATACTTGTTAATCGAGGTGTACTTTTCGGCGCGAAGTTTAGGAATAGTATATTAAATGGATGATAAATAAAGTAAGAAAGAATAAAGTAAAAGAGATGAAGAGATAATAAAATAAAAAGAGAAAGTTACTTTTTTTGCCAAAAATTAGAAATGACACAATTATCTTGAAACTTCGTAAAATAGAAAAATGACTCATGGAACGAAGGAAGTATTTATTGGCGATAACTATAAAATTTGAAAATTATATACCACCCACTCTTGAATTTATCAACTCGGATAATCGTATTTTAACACATAAAACCCAATATTATCTTAGGGGTGGCGAAACGGGTTACCCGCGGGTACCCGCACCCGACAAGTCGGGTACTCGTACCCGATTATAGCCATATTGGTTGTCCCAATACCCGCCCCCCGACATACCGGGATTACCCAATACCCGTGTCGGGTATCCCGTATCCGACATTGCGGGTACCCGTACCCGACCCGAAATTCTGAAAAATTTGAAAATCATAATAACCGTCAATGTTCCCTACTTTACTTTATTAATATCAATGGTAAACGTTGAATAGATTGAAAATAAAAGTGAGGGAATACTCTATAACTAGTTCCGGTGAGTTTTCAATTGTATGTTTGTTGGAATATAAAAATATTTTAAAAGAACAGTTAGATTATAAACTCTGACTATTTTGCCTTAATAGAGGCATTTCATTTTCTTCACTCATTTAAGAAATATAATAATATAAATACTCTTTTCTACATTATTATCTCTCTTACTTTATTTTTTCTCCGTTCTTATTTTAATTTTTCAAAATGAGTGCGTATATGGCTATTATTATTTACCTATTTAATTTTTTTCCCTACTTTAACTATTTGAAACACCTCTATTAATTTGGAATGGATGAAGTACTAAAAGATGGAATATGGCTAATACTAATAATAATGGGTATTATCGGGGCTAACAGGTATACCCGCGCAGGTAGTGGGTCTTAAAGATGGTAATCGAGAGAGATATAGAAAGATTGGATAGACATATTGATGTAGAAAGCAAAGAGATTGTATTTCTTGATGAGAATGATATGCTCATCTCCCTAGTATTTATAGGGAGATTTGAGTCTCGTTAAATACACCAATAAATGAGTATTGGAAACACACTACAACTTGGAACTCTACACATAATAAATGTGGGCGGCCATTTATTCTTCTTCCTTTTTCCAACACTCCCCCTCAAGTTGAGCAACGGTATCGCCGATACTCAACTTGCCCAGAAATTCTTTGAAGACTTTAGGACACAATGCCTTGGTCAGTATGTCTGCAAGTTGTTCCTCAGATCGAACAAATGGAAATTCGATGATGCCGCCTTCGAGTTTTTCTTTGATAAAGTGTCGATCAACTTCGACATGTTTTGTCTTGTACAGGATTCTCTGAAATGCTGATTGCTGCTTTGTTGTCACAAAAAAGTTGACTTCTCCGTGTCGGTGGAAAGCCAATTTCTGTTAACAATCTTCTAAGCCAAAGTATCTCCATAAAACCACTTCTAATCCCTCGAAATTCGGCTTCCGCACTTGATAGGGCTACAACTTTATGTTTCTTGCTCCTCTAAGTGACCAAGTTACCCCCAACAAAGGTGAAAAACCCTCCAGTAGACTTTCTATCGACTGGATTACTTGCCCAATCGGCATCGGTGTATCCATCGATTTCCAAATCTTCTTTCTTTTCTAAGAATACCCCATAACCAGTTGTTCCTTTTAAATACCTCACAATTCTCATGACAGCATTCATATGATCTTCCTGCGGTTGATGCATGAATTGACTCACAATGCCAACTGCATATGAGATATCGGGCCGAGTATGAGAAAGATAGATTAGTTTTCCTACTAACCGTTGATACCTTTCACGATCTGCAGGTTTAGCTCCATCCACAATTTTCAACCCATGGTTAGGTATCATTGGAGTTTCAGCAGGCTTACAGTCAAGTAGGCCCGTTTCAGCTAGCATGTCAAGTACATACTTTTTCTGTCTTAGGAATATTCCGTGTTTAGATCTCAACACTTCAATTCCTAGAAAGTACTTTAAAGCTCCAAGGTCCTTCATTTCAAACTCTTTGAATAGATTCTCCTTCAAACTTTGGATTTCTTCAGCATCATCTCCTGTGATGATCATATCGTCAACATATATGATTAGACACGTCATCTTGTCATTTCTCTTCTTTAGGAATAGTGTGTGATCTGGCAAAACCTTCCAAACCACACTCTAGGTGATTGCTTCAACCCATAAAGGGTTTTTCTTAGTCTGCACACTTGCCCTTTTCCAAATTCTTCATAAAACCCTGGGGGAACTTCCATGTATACTTCTTTATTTTTCTCAAGTTCTCCATGAAGGAAGGCATTTGTAACATCAAACTGGTATAACGGTCATTCTTTACATGCAGCTACAGATAGAAGAGTTCTTACTGTATTAAGCTTGGCCACAGGGGAGAAAGTTTCTTCATAGTCTACTCCATACACTTGAGTATATCCCTTAGCAACCAATCTTGCCTTGTATCTCTCGATTGAACCATCTGCACGTCTTTTTATGGTGAAGATCCAACGACATCCAACTGGTTTCTTTCCCGGAGGTAAAGTACACTTTCTCCCATGTTTCATTTTTTATCAAGGCATCAATCTCTTTCTTCATGGCTTCCCTCCAGTGCTTATGTTTCATTGCCTCTTCGAAAGACTGTGGAATCTCTTCTTCTTCATAAATTGCAGCTTCGAATGCCCTAGCCATTTCGGTGAGGTGGACCTGAGTAAGATTTGCCACAGAGTATTTAGATTTTCGCTCCTTCCAGTCTGGTGAGTATCTTCGAGGAGGAATGCCTCTTGTACTTCTGTTAGGCAATCTGCCGTCCCTGTCTCTTGTTCAGTAGGTGGCTCATCTGTATCTGAATTGCTTTTGGTTTCCCTGTCACTGTTAGTGGTTTCAGGTAAGGTACCAATATTGGGATCATAAGTATTTACCTCAGGATTCAAGGACTGGTCAGATAGCTTGGCAGTGCTCTGAAGTGGCATGTGTTGTTCTTGGGAATCTGACTGCCCGGTGTTACTGCTAACTTCCTCTGTTGGACCGACTTCTGTGACAGGATTTGGCTCTGGTAGGCTAGGTTGGTTGTTTTCCCTTTGAATATCCTCCCCCTGAATGGTTTCTCCCCACAAAGGTAGCCAATTTAGTGCGTCACTGTTTGGGCTTCCTGTCTCACTCTCCCCCTGACCGCTAGATTGGCTATAGAAGTATTCATTCTCAACAAAGTCACAATTCATAGTAACATACATGCGATCTGTCGACGGATCATAACATATATACCCTTTTTGATTTTTCCCATAACCCAAAAAGACACATTTGACTGCACATGGTGAGAATTTATCACGGTCATGTTTGGGTATGTGAGCAAAAACTGTGCACCCAAAAATTTTGGGTTCAAGGGCGAGAGATGATGGATCGAGTTTTGGTAAGAGAAGACTTCTAAGGGGGTTTTAAAGTTTAGGATTCATGTGGGAAGACGATTGAGGAGGAAAACAGCTGTTGCGATGACTTCCGGCCAAAAGGATTTAGGGACACTAGACTCTATAAGGAGTGCACGGGTGATCTCAAGGATGTATCGATTTTTTCGCTCGGCTACCCCATTCTGTTCGGGCGTATAAGCACACGAAGTTTGGTGGACAAGGCCCTTTTCAGTGAAGAAAGATGTCATCCTAGAGTTCACGTATTCTCTCCCATTATCGGATTTAAGGATTTGAATTTTTGAGTTATACTGGGTTTGGACAAGATGATAGAACTCAGTAAATTTCTCAAAAACCTCTGATTTTGTTTCCGAAAAATAAATCCAAGACATACGTGAAAAATTATCAATAAATAACAAAAAATATCTAAAGCCTTGTCCTCCAGTAACTGGGGCAGGACCCCACACATCAGAGTGAATCAACGCAAACGGTGATTTTTCTCTAGTATTGTTTAATTTGAAAGAATGTCTGTGACTTTTTGCCAAAACACAGGTTTCACATTTCAAAACATGTGTAGAAGAAACTAACTCGGGAAAGAGTAGACGAAGATATCCTATAGATGGATGTCCTAACCGGCGATGTAAGAGCCAAATCTCTCTGTCAGTCAGTCCGTGAGTCAGCATCGCAGTACTCTGTTGGGCTATCTCATCCACGTAGTACAGTCCATGTCGCTCAGTGCCACGCCCAACTATCGTCCCTGTCTTGATATCCTGTAACATACAAAAACGGGTTTGCATTAGCAATTTGCAGTTGAGATCTCTTGTTACATGACTAACAGAAAAAAGTTTGTGGGACAATGACGGAACATAAAGGCAGTTCGAGAGGTGAAGGGTTGGTGAGATAGTGATCGTGCCCACCCCTTTCACTTGTGCTAACTCCCCACTGGCAGTTTGAACAGAAGTTTTTGTGGACTGGGAGATATCAAGGAAATCGGATGCATCGAAGGACACGGTATCGGTTGCCCCACAGTCAAAAATCCAGTGGTAGTTTAGGTCCTATGTGGGAGGATGATGAGTACGCAAGAGGCTGGAAAGAATTTATACACGGATGGATGGCTAAAATTCAAAAATATGGGATGTAATTTTTGAATTTTCGAAAGATGGAGGGATTTTTTCAGAAATTTTGACCATTTGGGGGCTTTTTTGATATTTTTTGGACAGTTGAGGTATTTTTTGATAATTTTGGATTGATTGAGGATGTATAGTGGAAGAAGGTTGGAGGTGGGGTATATTTTGGGAATGTCTGAGAGTTTGGGGACAGACCATTTTGCAAAGTGAGAGATGAGTGGGGTATTTTTTTAGAGAGGCTTGGACTTGGGGGTGCATTTGGCAATTTTTGATGAGGGTTATCCCACTCAACCGTAGCTTCTGCCCCCATCAAAACAACTTCTGCCTCAACCACAACTTCTTCAAATTCGTGATTTCCGACGGGAAGCTGGAGACCGGTTCTGACGGAGTGGGAGATCGGCTTCTTCTTGGGGCAGCCGGCCTTCCTCCACGCGGCGCCTTGTCTTCGTCGCCGACGCTGTACAGCCTCGCCGCACAGCCTCCGCCGCCGACCCTTGGCTTTCTACCTGCATAGCCTCCACCGCCGACGCTGCTTTAGCCTGCGATGGGTGTTGCTGCCGTCTGGTGCTACTGCTTCCGCCGTTGCTGTTGTCTGTGACGGGTGGCGCTGCAGACTGGTCGCCTACTACAGCAGCCACCCGTTCACCCTTGTTTTTGACAAACACGGATTTTGCATGTTTTTAAGGGCTAGATTTGACTCGTTTTAAATGTCAATCATGCAAATTATGTTCTTAAATTGCATATGTTATACATTTGGTATTTTTGATGTGTTTGTTGATAAATGATAGAAAAAGATAGAAAAAAATGTGCAAAAAGGCCAAGGTGCAGCAGCCTCTGTTCGAGCCCATTCTGCCATCAGATTTGGAGTGCAGTGATTTATGCATATCATTCTCTTCCTCTTCGAAAGAGCTTCGCGTGGATATCTCGCACGTCTTAATCAGAGTTCTGTGGAGAAAGTTATGTCTATTCTACGAACGTTGCGCAATGCAGTCAAAGCTGGCGGGAATTTAGGCGGAAATTCACGGAAGAAAATAAATTATTATATTGGGAAGCCAAATCTCTCCCATATCTTGAAGGCCACGAAAATTAACCTTTTTCCAGCCTATAAATACCTCTAAACCTAATTTTAATCTTCATCTCAGAGCCTCAAATCCTTCTCTGTCTCTACACCTTCTTCCATCTCATATTCCACACATATATTCCTCCACCTTCCATTGGAGCGGAGCTCTGCAGATCCAGGCAAGAGAAGACTGAAGATTGAAGATTCAACCTTGGGTTTTATCTATTTCTTTCATGTCTCGTACTTTATTTGTAGTTTTACTTGTCTATGAGTAGAACAACTTTTGTGGATTATTTTGGTGAAGATATTAAATTGATTTTCCTTGTTAGCTCTTGCAGTTATTTGATTTATCCTTGTGCCTTCTATATTCAATTGATTAGCTACCTCTTGAATACATGTTAGAGTTTATTAGAGTACTCGGGAGACAAAATAGTTGACTTGGAAAAAGGATAATTCGCACTTTAATTCAATAGAACTCGGGAGAGTTGAGGTTTCACGTAAGGTCATTGGTCTTAACGACCTTTTAGGAGTTAGGTCTAAGAATTAGAAGGGGACTTCAATTATTACACCTAATCTACGGATTTCTCACCTCGGGAGGGGGTTTAATCTAGTTAAGTGACCGACTTAATAACTCTAGAGACCGTAATTCAAGGAGGTCGATTGTGTTTTGGATCCTAAAATTCTACATCATTAGCCTGCTTTGTATCATATGTTTTTATGCTTTCTTTTATTTGTTTATTTATTTTATGTCTAGTTTATAAAATCAAACCAAAAACTATGTGTCTCTAAATAGTATGTGATGCTTAGTATATGGTAGTCAGTTGCAATCTTATTCCCTGTGTTCGATATCCCGGTACTGACCTTTAGCTATACTAGATCTACCCTGTATGCTTGCAGGTATTTTTAGTGCTAATAAATAGTGCACCAGTTTTCTCCGGCGTTGGTGTCTGGTGCTGCAATAGCCAGTGGCGTTAAACCATTGTATACCCATGTTTGCATTCAACGAGGTTTGAGGCAGTAATCCTTCGGTTGTTCGCCGTTGTCTTTGCTTCAACAATGCGTTTGGACCCTACGCCGAGGTTTTTTGGTTGGTAGGAATTTTGGGTTTGGTTTTTGTTGGCTTTATACAAATCAATTAGATTTGAGATTGTCTCGATCAATAGTTCGAGATTTTGTATTTGGCTTACCTCCATTGGAGGTTTTTTATTCGTTTCCTGCTCTGATACCATCTTAAAGATGGTAATCGAGAGAGATATAGAAAGATTGGATAGACATATTGATGTAGAAAGCAAAGAGATTGTATTTCTTGATGAGAATGATATGCTCATCTCCCTAGTATTTATAGGGAGATTTGAGTCTCGTTGAATACACCAATAAATGAGTATTGGAAACACACTACAACTAGGAACTCTACACATAATAAATGTGGGCGGCCATTTATTCTTCTTCCTTTTTCCAACAGTGGGTATACCTGCTACCCGCAAAATTCTAAAACACACTACCCGATCCCGCCCTATTTCCCATCATCATCGAGTAGCGGGTACCCAATACCCGGCGGGTAGCGGGTCGAGATGGGAATTACCCATTACCCGCTACCCATTTTGCCACCCCTAATTATCTATAAATGTGGCAACACATTAATTAGGTACTCCACAAAGCAATTAAAGTAAGTTCACAGTGTAAATTAATAAAGTACTGTTATATATATTGAATGTTAAAAGAAAAAATAAAAAACATTTATAAAAAGTGAAAATAGTAGCACTACGTACATAAAGAGATATAGTGCAAAAAATGATCCAAATTCATTTAATTTCATTACAAATTTTAAAACTTTATGCACGCGTGATAACCGGCATACAGATTGTGAGTTGTGACATCACATAAAAAATAAAGGGAAAGATGATGTGACAAAAGTGGTCTAGTTAGAGAGATGTGAAGAGGAGCATTGAAATTTCAATCCAACACCACCAAGGAAGACTTATATCAACGCAATATTTTATTCATTTTATGTCACAAGCCTACCGACAACATGTATAAATATCTACTGAGTTTACGATTTACATCCATGTGCAAGACTTTCCAGTCAATGCGGGTCTTCCTTCTATCAGATTAAATCAGGGGTAAGGAAAACTACAGTAATATCGGTTTTATACAATGTTTTAAAAATTGAATTGACCGGCGACTTATGGTCATTACTGGTTCACTGGTTCAACCGGTTCACTGTTCGAACCATTGATTGAACCCAATGGCGGATCCAGAAATTAATAATCGTGAGGTCGAAATAAATGAAATAACTAATATCTATGTTCTGTTGTAATAGAGTCATATTCTTTCGACGCGAATATTAAAAAAAATGACTTTGTTATAGTAGAACATTCTAAAACGAAAAATATTTCAACTATTTGAAACGTTAGGAAATATATATTTAAATAATTATTTTAAATAAAAAATTATTAAAATTTAAATAGCACTGTGTTATGTACAGTGTTATGCTGTACATGATAATTGGATTCAACTGAGTATTCAAAATCTGAAAACAATTAAATATAATTTTATTATTAAATTTGTCATATGATAGTTTGGATATATTTAATAAAATCACCAAAAGTCAAAATATATTCAACTAAGATAAGCAAAGTAATGAAATCAATAAACAGTATATTAATTATTATGTTTATTTAAAATATGATAAAAATGAATTTACGGATTAGAGAAAAGAATAATACTTATTGATTAGTACTCTCTTACTACAAAGTTGAAAAAAGAAAATGATAAAAATTTCCTTATAGAAAAAGTAAAAATATCATATTAATGTTGAAACTTATGCTACAGTTTTCGTATTCAATGTTATGAAGAATTAATTTAACATTGGAACTTATATTAAAATACAAGGTAAAAATGAATTGGGATTTAACTAATTTGTAATGAAGAAGACCCAATTAATATAAAACTAATATAGGAAACAAAACCCCTTCTTCTCTAAGCCGCCAGAACTGATATTGACGACGGGGCGGAGATGTAGAGACTGTGGGGTCGGCGGCTGATTGAATGTGTTTTCAGGCTATTCACCGGAGCTGGCGGTGGGGTCGGCCGACCCCACCTAGATCCGCCACTGGTTGAACCGGAATAATAATAAACACGTATATTATATATTATTATATACATATAATAACATATGTGAATAAAAATAAAAAATAGCCTTATAAAAATATTAAATGAAATATTTGGGGACTGCAATCAAGATTTTTCCACGCACTACCATGCCATGCTTGTCACTTTGTCAGCTTGCATTAAAACTTGAGAGTTCAAAAACCAAAATACATGAGACCAATAGCTACACAAGTCTTGCAACAAGTCTTTAACAAAATATATGAGTTTATCAAAATACCAAACTACTGACTCAAAACAAAATACTTATCATCTCAATCACTTTCATTTCCAGCATTAAGATTAAGGCAACTAATGTCACAAAAACAATCGTTGAGGCTACTAGTATATCCATTATCAAAAAGTTTAATGATTTAGTATAAGAATATTTAGTGTTTATATTTTCCCAAGATGGCCTTGTGGTGGAGTGGTTTAACTTCTACTAATTAGAGTGGAGGTCATGAGTTCAACTCATTTCAACAACAAAAAATTTTGGAAAAAAAACAAAAAATCGATTTCCGATTCGATGTCGGACCGGTCCGACCGGCCGGTTCAGGCGGTTCTTAACGGTTCAACAGCACACTGGTTTAAATAGGTGAACCGGACCGGCCTACCTACCGGCTCGCGGTCGGACTGGTCGAACCGGCCGGTCCGGTCCAGTTTTTAAAACATGGGTTTTATCATATTGGAAAATATCAAATTTTTGGTATACCTTGATTTTTGATGCGGTATAATATCTTACAGAAATCTTTCTGTAAGGTGACAATATAAATTTTCATATACCGCGATATATCTGAAATTCACTATATACCCTACTCACGGTACATACCAAAAGTATGTTACCATATACATGGTACATACCCAATTTGCGATATACATCGTAAAAAATAAATATACTTATATTTAAAATATATTTAAGATTCTATCCGTCCAAAAATAAATATACCTACCGGCTCGCGGTCGGACTGGTCGAACCGGCCGGTCCGGTCCAGTTTTTAAAACATGGGTTTTATCATATTGGAAAATATCAAATTTTTGGTATACCTTGATTTTTGATGCGGTATAATATCTTACAGAAATCTTTCTGTAAGGTGACAATATAAATTTTCATATACCGCGATATATCTGAAATTCACTATATACCCTACTTACGGTACATACCAAAAGTATGTTACCATATACATGGTACATACCCAATTTGCGATATACATCGTAAAAAATAAATATACTTATATTTAAAATATATTTAAGATTCTCTCCGTCCAAAAATTTGAGAATTGATACGGGAGATAAAATTATTTCCATTTTAGAAATCGTTTCATTTTTAATGGACAATAAAAAAAGGAAAACGTTTCATTTTTAATGATACAGATGGAGTACGATTGACTCATGCTAAATTTGCAATCAATATGTCACCCACAAGTATATGGGGTATGTAGCACGTGGCAAGTTGAAATTGTCGATCCTCGAAGACTAAATGCCGGCTTGAGTACTACGATCCAAATTTGAACACTATCTAGACTAATAAAAGGGGTTTTTAGTTTTTCTTAAACTACGAGCTAAGAACAAAGAACAAGTAAGCAAATAAGAGCAAATTAGGAAAATAAAGCAAATAAAAGGTAGTTTTCACACAAATTGGGAAGATAGGGATATGGATCTGTCGGTATGGATCACAGGTGTCACCTAGGGATCATGCTCATCTATTGAGTCTCATGTGTGGCTAGGAAAGTCGGGTTGATTGGTTAGACCCCCTCGCGAGTGCATCTAACGTATTGATCGGCCTCTAATGTAGGAGTCTTCTCCCTACACTTCAAGACCGACTCCTAAGACCTACGGACCCAAGCCCTCTCTCTAGCTATGCATCTCTCGATAACATAAAACGCACGGAGTTGTTGATTATTTAACAATCTAATCAAGCATTTCTCAATGACAATAATTAGAACAAGAAATATCCAATTGGTAGCTAAGCAATTAGATAATGAAAAAACTCAATAACCAACAAAACCATCAAAAAAGAGATAGATAAACACAAATCAAGGTTTAACCCATGGATTCCATACAAAGTTCACCAATATCCCTAATAAAGACTTAGTTACTCATAGTGGAAGCTAAAACAAAAGAAAATACAAGAACAACAAAGGAAAACATGATCGGAATGAAAAATAGAACTCCCTAAGGTGGACTTGATGTTGGGGAGAGTCTTCTTCTTCAATCTCTTGAAGATGGAAGCCTCCTTGCCTTCAATCCTCTTGAATATCTCGATTCCTCTCTCAATTTTCCAGTGGGGGAAGTTAGGGTTTGAAAATGAGTGAGAACCCTTTTATACTCGGAGTGAAAATCAGGATTAAGTGAGCAATTATTCAAAACACCCTGCCGGGTGATCTGTAAGTGACGAAACACCCGACTCCCTGAAGCTCGACTTCTTCTTCAAAACACCCGATCGGGTTTTCCGGAAAATGGGAATCACCCGGTCGGGTTTTTCTTCTGGAGCCCGCATAGTTTCTGCAAAACACCCGACCGGGTTTTCCGGGAAATAGGAAACACCCGGTCGGGTTTTCTCTCTGGAATCCTCGTCAAAATTCAGCTTCGGCTCGTTTCAACCTGATTTCATCACAAAACTACGACAAACCCATTAACTCGCCTAATTAGTGTATATGTGGTGAAAAACCTATATTAAACACCTTAAATCATCAAAAGCACTCTCTAATCACCCATAAAACAAGCCTAAACTATGAGTTTGTCAACTCCCCAAACTTAAACACTTGTTTGTCCCTGAATAAGAAGAAGAAAATAAGAAAACTAACTCATGTTAGGATGTTGGAGTGTCATCATTGCCTCAGTAGAAATAAAGTAATCAACAAGTATCAATGGCCTCGTAGACAAGTATAACATTATAAAGTATTGCTTCAAGCTACTATCATGTAATCAACCTTGCCAATTTGCCCTCACAAGGAGAAAATGCAATGTGCATTTTAGAAATTTCATTCACTCTCAAAGTATATAGGCTCATGACATAACTTTCAAATCATCAAGTCATGCATAGTTTACCATAGGCTTGCTCGAAATCTACACTATCCTCTACTACGGTGTGACTAAAGATCTAAGGTCCGAAAGGTCTTCTCTATAGGTTGTAATGTAGGCTCTTTGGATAGGTGAGGTAATTTTTGGCTAAAGTGACTTTAATCCCCAAGATACGACATATTCAACTTCACCAACTTTCTTCCCCAATTTTAGCTAGTTCTAGGCTTTGTCTAGACTCTTCTCACCTATCAACATTCCACTTTTGTCTTTTTCAACATTCAAGGCACCATTTTCACCAAAAACCAATTATTCACCATTTTTCACTTTCATTTTTCTTTTCTTGGATAAGGCTCCAAACCACGATGGTATCTCCCCGGTGAAGTTGTTAGCTTCGACATTTATCACTTGTAAACGTCGCAACTTAGAGAGCTCAGATGGTAAGACGCCCGTTAAACTGTTGGAGCTGATGTCTAAAACTCGGAGAAAGGATAAGTTTCCAAGATGTGGAGGGATGGCACCTTGGAGGTCGAAATTGGAAAGGTCTATGACAGTAACTCTTTTGTGTTTGATACCACAAGAGACACCAATCCATCCACAAATGGGAGTGTGAATTGACCAATTTTTATGGAAGATGGCATTAGGATTGGAAACAATGGAGTTTTTTAAAGCAGTGAGAGCGTCTTGATCCGTGGTTAGATTGAAAAATGGTGTGGAAGAGGTGAGGGAAAAGAAGTTTGATATCAACACCAAAACGCTAAGATAAAACAAGCAAATCTCCATAGGTGGTTGCATGTGATAGTTCTTTTTTGTGTTAAATTTGTGGGTATGTAGATGAGTACATATAGAAGGAAATAGGTTGTATTTTTCAAAATATTTAAGATCATTGTAGCTAGTATTTGAATGAGAATAATTTTAATTGTGCATGATGGGTCCTCTCTCTTTATGTAATTTAAACCATGGAAGATGCCAAAAAATGTTGTTAGGGACTTAACTGCAATGTTTTATTTCTAAACATCAATTCAATAAAGGGTTAGATATTGTCAAAAAAAAATGGTAGGGATCTAACGTATGATTAGTCTTGGTATATAAGTTTTAGCATTCCCCCTTTTAAGAAATTAATTTCGGGCAATCTAAAGCCAATTTATTTTCAGACAATCTAAGGACAGATTAATCTTGGGAAATCGAATATCAATATACATTGATATGAAAAGCAATTATTTTAATTCCGGCCTTTTCTGAAATTCAGTAGGAGATGTGATACGGATATATCTATAGAATATTTCTCATATCTCTATTGTTATTTTATCATATCTTTTTCATATCATTATTATCTTATTCACCAAGTTAGGTTATTCATAGTAGTATTATAAATAAGACTCCATATCATTATTATCTTATTCACCAAGTTAGGTTATTCATAGTTATAAATAAGACCTATTGTTATTCTCATTAATCAATCAAGAAATACAATTACCTTTATCTTATTTTTATCGCTTATTTCAGTTCGGTATTGATCTTGGTTTGATCGAAAGACAAAGCTCTCGCGACTACCTCGTCTACCTTTTATCCCTCCGACGATCGCCTCCGCGATGCCAGAATCTTGTTAAGAGAAATCATCTCTTAACAATTGTTGCACAAAGCTTGGATAATATATCCAAATTGAAAAAAAAAAAAAAAAAAAAAAAAAAAAAAAAAAAAAAAAAAAAAAAAAAAACTACCGCCAAATTGGTTTGCAGGAATCAATTAGAAAGTTATGCTTACACTTAATCATAAAAATCATGAGATTAATACAGATTTCCTTAACATTGTAGTTCATATATATATCTTGTTAATTAGCTGTGAATTAATATAGATTTCTTTAACATTTTATCAAGAATTTCAAATGGTCATTGGTCATGGACGTTATTTATACTTTTGTTAGTTATAAGTATATTATTTGTGTAATTAATCTTATGACGATGAATGGTAGTTTAGTTAATAAGATGATTCTCCTTTAACCAATAGATTAGGTGATGAGAAACTCCAAAATTAGCCCAAGACTTGTTCTTGTAAAAGTAACACAATTAAAACTACAAGCATTACTGTAACATCCCAAAATATGCTTAAATAAAATTTATTATTTCAATAAAGAAATATCTAGATTATGACCAATAGATACATATTTTGAATTAAAACTGATCATTATTGATGGAGATTGAGCTTTATTTTAAAAATAGGAAGTCTTTGGTATTAAGAGTTGAAATTAGTGTATGGAATATTGTGAAGAGAGAACTAAAATGATTTTTGATGATGTAAATTAATTAGAAACAATACTCCTAAATTGTTGATTTTAATACATACGTCTTGTATACTCCACAAAAGTGCCGATTAGTTTTAGTGGAGTTAAGGAATTGTTTAGTTCTCAACTTATTCTTCAAATAGAAAAAATGGTCTAGAAGGTGGATAATATTCTAGTACTATTATGAAAACAAATTGAATGACACGTCAATTAAAATGGAATTATCTACAGGAAAATATATAACCATGTGTAGTAATATATAACTAGACACTTGTCTTTAATATATAACTAGACACTTGTCTTTATACTAACCACATAATTAAATAAAGAATTGTTGTACATCCAATCTGGTGCTGCCATGTGGCACAAAACATGCAATATTTTAAACACAAAAATGCAATCTAGTTGTACATGCATTTTCGCAGATTGCATTTTTGTTGTATGTAAATTGCATTTTATAGTTAGACATAAATTTCTTATTATGATTTGATTACATATAAAGGTTGATATAAGATATGTATTCTAGGATGTGAATAGACATAAATTTCTTATTATGATTTGATTACATATAAAGGTTGATATAAATTATGGGGAATTGATATGAGACCAGTGAAATTGTTTTTGTTTGAATAATCGTGATATCAAATGGTGACATCACTTATTCGGTGGATTTCTTTATCGAGTAAGAGGTGTTACAAGTTTTGGTATCAGAGCCTAGGTTTAGGCGTTCCTAAATTCAAGATGAGGTCGATATGTGATTAATAACATATTACATAATATGTTAGATTATTTCCTATATCGATGAAGTGATGCATATTCTAATGTATACCTATTTTAACTATGTTAAAAGAGATTTTACATATAGTGAAGACAATGAGTTATCAAAGTACGAGATATATCTTCTTATATGTGACTGATGTAGTGATTTTGCAGATTCGGTGAATCCATATAATTCAAGTTTCAGTAGCATTCTCTTATCCGAATAATCTATGTGATTTTTATGTTATGTGCTCTTATGTGTGATAGATGTGATTATGTGTTTAGAATATGCTTAATAAATTATATATTGTATTATACGATTTGAGTGAACATAATGGGGCCATAATTGCTTGAATTTCATTCTAGTGATAATAATATGAAAGTGGATATGTTGTGAACTGGAGTAGGGTACTATGCATTGATACTTTATTTTCTTATGTAAGTTAATTATAATGGTTATATGCTTATTGATATACTTAACTATGATTAATAATATAACCGAGTATGGGTGCTATGCGTTAAATATGAAATTGGAAAATCAGATATGACTTTCTAGTCATAGCACATTTTTTTTGGTTGATATATGATTATTATGTTAAGACAAATTATGGTTTAAGTTTTACGAAATTATAAATGATTTAAAGCTATATGAAGTTTTATGAAATAATTATATGAGATGTTGTATCTAAGAATACGTGGATGGATTAATGCAATGTGATAGTATTATGTGAATATATGTGTTAATGAGTGAGATGATGAAGTCCCGTGATTATATATGACTTATGTGACTATCAAATTCATCCATATTATTTAATATGGAATTGGAATCTAGAACTTGAACGAATGCAATATAATTAGTTGGGGATTAACCAGTCAGTAGGTTAATTGAATTTATGTTAATAGTTAAATGGCATGAAATAAGGTATTAAAAGATCTAATGGCATGAAATAAGGTATTAAAAGATCGAAGTTTGTACTATGTGCTAATAATTGAGGAGTAGTAATTAAGATACTCTCCATCATGTGAACTCGTTGCTGTTATTGCCTCTCCGGCACGACGTTGCTACGCCGCTGACCTCCTCCGTCCGATGTGACCTATCTCCATCTTCCTTCTCTTCCAATCTCCATGAAAGTGGGATTTAAAGCATAAAGTTCAACATGCTCAATCCCAAAGCTTGTGAAATTAAGGTGACTATTGATTCTAACTCACTTATGCTATCCTCTGTTATTGAATTCAGAATCAACGTGGTTGAATCTCAACTCTTGTGAAAGAAATGAATAGGACTGAGTACTTACCTACTCTTGCTTTGGTGAGTTTGTTCTAGTTACTTGGTTTGGGCAATAATTTAGTCTCTAACCTGTAAATTGAATTTGAATTGCAAATAAAAGTCGAATTTGAGATGAAATAGAGAACTGAGTTTGGTGTATTTAATTGTGTTTGGAATTATGCTGATTGATAGGTGTAAATATGATTTTGTTTAGAACTTACGAAAGAAAGAAAGAAGAATTTGAAGCTTATGTTATGGGCTGTAAAGAACTATGGAGAAGATGATTATTGATCTAATGTTTTGGAAGAGTGTCCGTGAGTTAGGAAGAGAAAGAAAGGGGAAATATGTCTTGCTTGATCAATAATATAGTACACAAATATATTGTTGAGCATGAAGTGTTAGAGGGAATTACTCAAAATATGAAATACTTGTACTTTATATCGTCCTGCCGGGCTGTACCGGTTAGTTTCGGTCACCCCAAATTGATAAAATCCTATTATAAAATTTTCTTTAGACATTATCATCACTTACGAAGGCCCCTTCAGAATTTCAACTCATTTCCTTAACGTTTGCTATTATAAAAAATTCTTGGAAAACAGTCGCCAGAATCTGTCACAAGATGGCAAGCTGTAATAAAACGTTTATCACTCCCTAATCCCTTGGAGTTTTGGGATTTGCCTTTTTGTAAATTAAACTATACATCAAGAGTTTCTTGTGGTATAGGGCTCGACTCCTATGTTGCTCCGAGCAAAAACAGATTATTATTTAAAGATAGTGTAATGCAGTGAATTTTGAAAGCTCCAAAAATTGAAAGAAGAAATAAAATTATTTTTGCTAATTAAAGGTTATTCTTTTCTTTTTTTTTTTTTTTGGTTGGAAATCTTCTTTTGCGGGGGGCTAATTACATATATTTGTGAGGCAAACGTAGTTGTTCTAAAGAATTTTAGTTATCATAATACCTAGTCTTGTTGATAAAAATTGATGTGGAATATGCGTGTGATGATATAAAGGTGAACAAACTACAAATATTAGTTGAAGAAAGGAAAGTGGTGCATGGCTGAAAGGAATAGTGAATCAAGACTTTTGAACATTATGAGGTATAGGGTATCATGCGTTCAAACTCTTTTTCATTTTACTTAAGTTAATGGTATGCATAGGTCAACGAATTTTTTTTATAATATGCCACTGATGTAATTACTTGCAAATAATCTGATTGAATATGAATATGGTGTAATAAACATGAAAATGGGTATTCAGAGATTACGTTGCTAAGTTATATATTGTTATTGGTTGATAAGTGTGATGCAAATTGAGATTGATATGCTAAGGCAGTTTATGGTTTGAGTACTATGATGAACTTTGGGGGCACAATTGTTATGGATCATAGAATGGGGTAATTATTGACAAACATGAATTGTGATATCTGATATTGGTGTGATTGGAGGAATGCTATCTGACATGGTGTGATGGAAGGAAATGATATTGATATATGGTGTGATTGAAGAAATGCTATCTGACATGGTGTGATGGAAGGATACGATAGTAATGTATGGTGTGACTGGAAGAAATATTACGGGATATGATGTGATGGGAGGAAATGTTATACGACATACATATAATGGTGTGATTGGAGAAAATGGTGTATGATGCATGGTGTGAGTGGAGGATTCGATCAGGCCTTACGCTGGGGTATTTTGCTAAGTCCAAGTGCTCGTGTCAGTTGCTTAGCACACTTGGTGCATATATGTGCAATTATGTAATAATGTTTGTGAAAACATATGAGAATAAACACATGATAATGCATGATTTAGTATATGTGATCATACATGTGTTATGGTAGAATATTGTGTGAAATTTCGGTTATAATTCTGATATACCTTGAAATCTGGAATATGAGAGCGAGTTTTGCTTGAGTTTTAATACGTAAAAGTTTGGGTATGATGGGAGGATTCGATCTGTCCTTGCTGGTGCATTTGCTTAGCTAGTATATCTGCGCTTATCGCTAGGCACAGTGAAGGGATAATTATCTGTTATTTATTGCACCTTGCTAAATTTTGACATGTGATGAATTACTGTCTCATTATAAAATGCTCCAAGGTGCTCCGAATCTTTGAGAATAGTTATATGTTTGTTTTGACTTTGGAAATCTAATATCAAGTCTGAACATCTGAAATATGCAAGTTTTGCTCTGATGGTTGAATTGATAATGCTACTAAATTATGTCCAATAGGTGATAACATCATGCTTATGTGATCTTGATAAAACAATATATGATTGTGGGTTAATGTGACATTATTGACGTAATTAATATAGTACATATGTTATTGAATGTGATGTTAAATATGAGATTTGATGCGGAATATGTTGCTGTTCACTGACTTAGTTAAATTTCGAGGACGAAATTTTTATTAAGGGGGGTAGAATTGTAACATCCCAAAATATGCTTAAATAAAATTTATTATTTCAATAAAGAAATATCTAGATTATGACCAATAGATACATATTTTGAATTAAAACTGATCATTATTAATGGAGATTGAGCTTTATTTTAAAAATAGGAAGTCTTTGGTATTAAGAGTTGAAATTAGTGTATGAAATATTGTGAAGAGAGAACTAAAATGATTTTTGATGATGTAAATTAATTAGAAACAAAACTCCTAAATTGTTGATTTTAATACATACGTCTTGTATACTCCACAAAAGTGCCGATTAGTTTTAGTGGAGTTAAGGAATTGTTTAGTTCTCAACTTATTCTTCAAATAGAAAAAATGGTCTAGAAGGTGGATAATATTCTAGTACTATTATGAAAACAAATTGAATGACACGTCAATTAAAATGGAATTATCTACAGGAAAATATATAACCATGTGTAGTAATATATAACTAGACACTTGTCTTTATACTAACCACATAATTAAATAAAGAATTGTTGCCACATATATATATATATATACACGTTTCCATCACTAAAAGGGGGAAGGAGAAGAATCGGCCTCCATATCTCACACACGGGCAAGTAGGCTCCTTAATTCCAAGGTTAAGGCCGTTTTCCGATTAAGCGAGCAACGTATCACGAATATGGTGCTAAATCAAGGCACAAATCCTTTACCGGGGAAGAAGAAACCGGCCATAGCTGCTTCAATTCTCAAGCTTATCTTACTGCATTTCTTTCAACATTTTGGTGAATCGAAATTGTAATTGACGGAATAATGCAGAGTTGAGGTAGACCTTTGATCCTAGTCTATTTATATGACCCAAAATTGATTTAATATTGAGTTTGGAAATCCGAAAGTTTCATGCATCTCATGTTTGAATGAATGGTGATTAAATTCTTAAAATTGTTGTAGGATATATGATCATAATATGTAATTGTCATGTTTTCATAACTATTTTATTCAAGTTGATGAAATTATACAATTATATCTATAGGGTACGGATTGATAATATTAGCCTTAAGAATAAGCTGTTATTATATTATTAAATGGTTGAAGTAGCTACAGATATATATTCTAGGATGTGAATAGACATAAATTTCTTATTATGATTTGATTACATATAAAGGTTGATATAAATTATGGGGAATTGATATGAGACCAGTTAAATTGTATTTGTTTGAATAATCGTGATATCAAATGGTGACATCACTTATTCGGTGGATTTCTTTATCGAGTAAGAGGTGTTACAATTACAACAACAACATAAACAACATTACAACAAACATTAAACAAGCATTACACTAAAAGGATAGGTGTTCCATCCCACAAAAAGATAGAACAAAAATAGAATGGACGAGGGGATCGGAATGGAAGAAATTGAGGAGTGAACAAATGATCTCTTGAAGACCGAAGGACCTCCACCAAAAAGATGATGGCAACCCTTGGCAACTTTCATCCAAGTAACCATTTATATCGACTCACTCGCTAGCTACACGACACTAGGGTATACTTTCGTTCGAGCTCCGCCACTAAAGGTATACTCTTTCGAGCTCCGCCCCTAGGGTATACTCTCACTCAAGCTCCGCCACTAGCTATATGGTGCTAGTTGTGAATTTACCAAGTGGCTAACCCTGGGCCAACCACCAAGTAATCATAGCCCGGCCATGAATTTTTCCAAACATTCATCTCACCCAACATGGGGAGGGACTCTCACAAAGGAGACACTCTTTTTCTAAACTCAATCTAATTTCTAATCTATTACAAAAGATACAAAAGGCTCTATTTATAGATGTGGGAGATTGGAAGATGAAAAGTCACTCAACTAGGGTTAGAATATGAAAAGGCACTTAAAATAATTCAAAATCCCGCCTTTTGAATTCTTCTCGGACACAAATCGCCCGGTCGGTTGTTTTCATGCAACAAAACACCCACCCGCGTGAACTTTCTGGAGTCTCCTTTGCTTGACTGCGTGACTTTCGTAAAACGACCATAACGTCTTCATCCAAGCTCCGATTGAGTCGTGTAAGATACCCACGCGAAGCTATTTCGATGAGGAAGACAATGGTGGTCTTTGAAGAGCATTTTGACATCATAAAGATAGGCGAATCGTTGCTTAAATCTGACCCCAGTTGCGGCTTGGCTCATTATCACCCCTTCACCTCACTTTCCTTGGTTTAGCTCTACCCGGATTCGCATCATCCTTTCCTTCTTTTTGAAAGGATTTGTCCCCAAATCCGGTTCTTCAATTCTTCTTTAGGGCTATTACAACAAATACAACAAAACAACAAACTTTACAAGAACAAGAACTTGGCTCCGATACCAAATGATGAGAGACTCCAAAATTAGCCAAAGACTTGTTCTTGTAAAAGCAACACAACTAAAACTACAAGCATTACAACAACAACATAAACAACATTACAACAAACATTAAACAAGCATTACACTAAAAGGATAGGCGTTCCATCCCACAAAAAGATAGAACAAAAATAGAATGGACGAGGGGGATCGAAATGGAAGAAATTGAGGAGTGAACAAATGACCTCTTGAAGACCGAAGGACCTCCACCAAAAAGATGATGGCAACCCTTGGCAACTTTCATCCAAGTAACCATTTATATCGACTCACTCGCTAGCTACACGACACTAGGGTATACTTTCGTTCGAGCTCCGCCACTAGAGGTATACTCTTTCGAGCTCCGCCCCTAGGGTATACTCTCTCTCAAGCTCCGCCACTAGCTACATGGTGCTAGTTGTGAATTTACCAAGTGGCTAACCCCAGGCCAACCACCAAGTAACCATAGCCTGGCCATGGATTTTTCCAAACATTCTTCTCACCCAACATGGGGAGGGACTCTCACAAAGGAGACACTCTTTTTCTAAACTCAATCTAATTTCTAATCTATTACAAAAAATACAAAAGGTAAATAGATGTGGGAGATTGGAAGATGAAAAGTCACTCAAACTAGGGTTAGAATATGAAAAGGCACTTAAAATAATTCAAAATCCCGCCTTTTGAATTCTTCTCGGACACAAATCGCCCGGTCGGGTGTTTTCATGCAACGAAACACCCGTCCGCGTGAACTTTCTGGAGCCTCCTTTGCTTGACTGCGCGACTTTCGTAAAACGACCATAACTTCTTCATCCAAGCTCCGATTGAGTCGTGCAAGATACCCACGCGAAACTATTTCGATGAGGAAAACAATGGTGGTCTTTGAAGAGCATTTTGACATCATATGGATAGGCGAATCGTTGCTCAAATCTGACCCCAGTTGCGGCTTGGCTCATCATCACCCCTTCACCTCACTTTCCTTGGTTTAGCTCTACCCGGATTCGTATCATTAGGACTTCGGGTCATTCATTTTGCCAGAGTGTAGGTGTGTACATACGTTGTAATTTGTAAGCATCGTTTGTTTTGTCTTGAATTTTCCACAAACAAAAGTCTGAGTCTGTTTCGTGTGAGTGAATGCAACGCCAACGCCAACTTCTTATAGTTGAATGGAAGCTATAATATCATCGTTTGTTTTTTCATGAATTTTCCACAAACAAAATTAAAGTCGAGTCTTTTTTCGGGTGAGTGAAGCCAACGCCAAATCACATGCATAAACACAATTTATATGCTTTCAATTAAGAATACTTCAAATTAGCTCTACTCCACACACATAAATTCATCAATCTCTATCTCATTTTTCGTTAGTCTCTTTTGTGATAATATTCATCAGTAGTTATTTAAAAAAATATATCAAAATTATAAACCATATCAACTCTAGATAGTCAATTTTTATCTATTGAACCTTTTAAAAAATTATTCGATAATAGTTATAACAGATTCTACAAAATAATTAATATAGATAATAATAACTACAAAGTTAATTAATTAAAGTATACTCCCTCCATCCCACAAAAGATGTAACACTTTCCTTTTTAGTTTGTCCCGCAAAAGATGTCACATTTTCCTTTTTGGAAAAAATTCTCTCTCACGTGAATATAAAAATTATATTTTCTCTCTCCATTTAACACACAAAACAAAACCTCCTAAAATCCCTGTCGTCTTACAAGTGTGACATCTTTTGTGGGACGGAGGGAGTATAAAATAGTGTCAAAATAGCCAAATACGTTTGATTCGATTCAAACTTACAACTTTCGACTTTCAGAATGTATAGCATTTTATCAAAATAAATTACACATAAAAACAAAATACTAATATATACATATATGCCGTGTGATGACCGTAGCGAGACCAACCTTATTGCTTGATTGCGATTAGATTAAAGCATACGGCGTGAATTCACGAATTGTGGCCTTCAATAAATAAATGGTAATAGTTTATAAATGGCAATAGGGTCCGTCCACGAATAGGAGTCCGGTTCACTTTTATCGTAAATGGTAATAGGGTCTCACCTTCACCTAACTTATTCCACTCACATTTCATTTAAAACTAATATATACAAGTGGGACCCCTATTCCACTAATTTTTTCCACCCATTTTTCTTAACATTTCTTAAAACCCGTGCCGCCAATAAATGAGATTCCTAATGGCGGACGGAGGGAGTATATGTTGTGTGAAAAAATTATTTAAATTGAGATAGTTATAATCATTTAAAATTTGGAGATATTTTCTAACTAACTTTTTGTTAATTGACATTAATACCCCTAATTAACTTTTATTGTACACTTTATTGATACTCGTGGTTGCATTATCTTATACATTGATTTAATCCAAAGGCTATTGCTTAGTTACAGTTAACAATTTAAAAGTGACGTAAATAACACACCCTGTTACTCACTAGTGTAATGAAAAATTGGACAGCTCAAATCATAATTCGTTAATTGCCGGATTAGATTCGGTATTCCCAATTGCTCTCATTTATCGTATCCTAGCACAAAATTAATTATTTTGATACTCCTTCCGTCCCATAAAAGTTGAGACAAAACTTTTGGGCACGGAGATTAAGAATTTATATTAAATAAATAGGAGAGATGAAAAAAGTAGGAAAGATAAGAGAGAGTAAAATAAATGATGGAATAAAGTAAGAGTGATTAGATGTTTTGTCTTTTGTTAAAAAAGAAAATGACTCAACTTTATTGGGACGGACTAAAAAGGAATACGACTCAACTTTTATGGGACGGAGGGAGTACTACTTAATGTATGAAATTAATATTACTGTTATTTACTGAAAAGAAATACTTTTTAAATCCTAAAATTTATCAACTTCTGGCTCTCCAAAAGTTAATTTTTAAAAGATTATTAAGTCCAAAAAATCATACTCCATCTCCATCTATCAAACTTCAGGCTGTCCATCTGTCAACTTCATTTAGTTGTATAATATCATCGGTTGTTCTGACATGAAATTTCCACAAACAAAGGTCGAGTCTGGTGAGTGAAGGCAACGCCAATGGCATGCTTTCAAATCCACTTCAAAATAGCTCTACTCCACATTCCACAGGGTATCGATCAATCTGTCTATCAATTTGGGAGAAAATTCTTTTTTTTTCTAGGGCACTTTAAACATTTCATAAAAGGTGTATTTTGTTATTTAGTTCCCACAAAGGGAGCGACGCATGACGGACATGCGTTTGTTTTTACCGTAAGACGCATCTTCTTCATGCGTCTCTTCAAAAAACAATTTTTTAAAATGCGTTTTTCAAGTAAGACTCATAAGCATCATGCGTTTTTTAAGTAATCGTCCAAGACTCGCGGCTTCTTTTTCTTACGCGATTTGTTCTGGTCTGTGCAAGGTTGTTTAATTTCGTTGAGAGACGCATGTGGCTCATGCGTCTTTTATAAAAAAAAAAGTGTTTTTTTATCGAAAGTCTAAAAACGCATGTCCGTCATGCGTCACTCCCTTTGTGGGAGCTAAATAAGAAAATACACCGTTCATGGAATGTTTAAAGTGCCCTAGAACAAAAAAAGAATTTTCTCTCATTTTGGGTTGGATTCTTTTGTTAAAATAGTATATACTCGATCTCATAGATACATACAGAATTATGTGGAGAGCCAGTCACATTTCACTTTACCATAAATGGTACTCCCTCCGTCCCAACTAAGTTGAGTCACAACTTTTGAGCATGAAAATTAAGAAACTTTGTTAAAAAAAGAAGAAAGATAAAGGTAATAAAATAAAGTAAGAGTGATTGGATGTTTTTTTTGTCAAAAAAGGAAACGACTCAACTTAGTTGGGGCGGAGGGAGTAAGTATGACTCAGATTCCACTAACTCACGTCACTCACATTTTATTATAAAACCAATATAAAAAAGTGGTCCTCATATTCTACTAACTTTTCCAACTCATTATTTTTTTTACATTTCTTAAAACAAATGCCCACACCAAAGTGACTGTTAACATGTGATAGAAGGAGTAAAAGAGAAGAGAACATGGAAAAGCGAAGAAAGAATATAAAGTTCGAGAGAGAACGAGGTAAGAATAAATAAAAGTGCGGTTTTGGCTAAAAAGGGAATGACTAATTATAGTACGTCCCAAAAAATTATATTAATCGTTTATAGTGGAACGTGAGGAGTATATAAGTCCTAGAATTAACCATATCTTGAGAAGTTGTAAGTTTAGTGTTAGGGCATAATTGTTGCTAGGATTATGCACGAGAAAGTAATCTGATTTTTTAATTTATAAATTTAAGTATTAGTTTAATTTTTAAATAAATAGTGAAAGTCAAGAGAACCCTGAAAATTAAGAAAATAGGGCAACTTTCTAGACTTAATAATTTTGTTCGATCACTTGAGTAGATAGAGCTCAATGCTTAATCTTAGATAATGACAAGTAAGAGCAGAGACAGATGTAGGAAACATAACTCATGGATTGTAACTCATTTTTGAAGATAGTAGTCACCAAACCTCCAACTGAGAAGCTATTGTAATTTAGACCAAGAAGAGTCAAATTTGGGAAAGTTTTGGAAGTTGTCAGTTGCTAAGAGAGAGCGAGGAATGTTACCATAATAAATTATACATCCTCCCAATTTAGATGAAAAAGATTGGAAAGACATTCAAAGTTCAAAAATATACAAGAAAAAATATACAAGAAAATGAGGCTTTGAAGAAGTTAAATGACAATTTGACGTGAACCCTTCATAGTGAGCCACCTTGATTATAAGGTTAGCAAACGTGGATGGAATGGACCGGGATCCTTCAAAGCGCGCCTAACTCCGTAATCTATTAGCGATAACTATACAATTATTAATCTTATGACAACAAATTGTGGTTTAGTTAAGTAGGATCATTCTACTAATTTGTAAGTAAAAAAACTATTTAATCTAATTTATTATGTGTAAATAAATATTCATTTTTAGGTTTCAATCTATCAACTTCTTATAGTTGTATGGTAGCTATAATATCATCCTTTGTTTTTTCATGAATTTTCCACAAACAAAAGTCGAGTCTTTTTTCGGGTGAGTGAGGCCAACGCCAATCACATGCATAAATACGATAATTTATATGCTTTCAATTAAGAATACTTCAAATTAGCTCTACTCCACCCACGTAAATTCATCAATCTCTATATCATTTTACGTTAGTCTCTTTTGTGATAATATTCATCAGTAGTAATTAAAATATACACTTATTTTTCTCATACCAAAATATACGTTGAGAAGTTATATATTATATCATAATACATCACAAGTAATTTAGGGGAAAAAATATCAAAATTATAAATCATATCAACACTAGATAGTCAATTTTTATCTATTTAGGTACAATAAATATCTTAATAATGACTACAAAGTTCAGCTAATTAAAGTATATAAAATAGATTATGGAGTAGTAAATTATACTCCGTAGTAAATGGGTGATCAAAATAGCCAAATACGTTTGATTCGATTCCAAACTTACAACTTTCGAATGTATAGCATTTAATCAAAATACATTACACATAAAACCAAAATACTACATATATGCCGTGTGATGACCGTAGCAAGACCAACCTTATTGCTTGATTTGCGATTAGATTAAAGCATACGGCATGAATTTTACGAATTGTGGCCTTCAATAATAGTAATTATAATTTTATAAAGTAGTTCTTGATTGATAAATAAATAAATTATTCAGAGAAGCATTTAAATTACAATCCATCCATGAAACTGCACATAAGACATCCGTGCCGACGCGTTTGATCTCTCTGTCCAAATATATCAAGTTCCCATCACCAAAGAGTTGATTTTACGTTAATAAAAGTAGTTGAATATTTAATAGGGATATATTGGTGGGTAGAGATAGAATCTTAATGCATATATAGTTTTAATTTTAATAATTCATGATTAAGAAATATATTATTGGTGAAAAACGTAATAAATCACGTGGTAGAAATAGAACTATAAATAAGTTCATGTAATATTCCGAATTAAAAAGAAAATGTTATAGGGCAGTGTTTAATTTACGAATAAAATGAACTAATTTTTGTGAACATATCAAAATGTCAAATTAGACTATTTTTAGGAAACTGTCAATTTCTCCATATAAACAACACTTTTATTCATTAGAAAAATATTTATAGTTGTAAAAACATTACTCACGCAACTGTTCATTTTTAGTGAACAAAATTAGATAGAGTGCTTCGCACTATAAATATAAATAAATAAAATTACAGTACAAAGTGGTAAAATTTGCAGTGGGCTTAACATTATCAATGTATTGGGCCTTTGAAAATTTGTAAGTCCAAAACACTTCCAAATTTGGCCCATTTCCAAAACCGGGTCGGGTCGGGCCGGGATCGGTACCAACCGACAAATACGATCGACGTCAAGAAGGGAGAGAGGACAAATTCCCAACTTATTCCTCAGCTTCGAGAAGAATTGATAGCTTAATTTTTTTATAAATATAACTGCTATCTGGTGCACTGAAGGTACATGTCTCAGTTCAATTTCTTTCGACACTACCTGGTCCCGAATGAAATTGATAACTGATGGCAGGGGATATGGTCGAAACTTGAGACCTGCACGTAACAAAGAAGGAAAAAGCCGATGGCGTATAGGGCAGAGAGATCGAGAGAAGCTAGAGTTTAGGAGAAAAGAAAGATTCGTATTAAGTGATTGCTATCTTTTCCAAGATACATCCCTTTATACACACTTCCTGTTTAGTTCAGAGACTACGACATGGGAAAAGAACCAAACAAAGAAAACCCATGAAGGAGCTATAAAACGCTCAGTCTCACTTATACTGAACAACTAAAAAATCGAAAAGACGTACATGTAATAGAAATCATCATATCAGGTAATGGTAGTTGCATGTTGTTGATACCTTGTGGTCACTCTTCCTACAACTCTTGCTTTGATCTTTTTGAGTGTGGCTGCCGCTTCAATCATGTTGATTCTTTCATCGGGCGAACTGGCTAAACATTTCATTGCCAATTCAAACACAGATGTCAGCCAATTCATCTTCGTATCAGAATGTCGATCTCGTTCTGGTAGCAAAGCAGGGCCTAATACTTGATCGATTTCATTGTCTTGCAATGCTTCACTCACCCACTGCTTCAAGCTCTTTTCCCCATCGAACATGTCATCTGTCGGCTTCTTTTCGGTGAACATCTCTAATATCATTATCCCAAAGCTGTATACATCAGCACTCGTGGATACTTTCCCTTCCGACCCGTACTCTAATCACAAGTTTACGATTATAAAAAGCACAATTCATGTGAGAATACATATAAACAAATGTACTTAGTAAAGAAAATAATTATTTTATTATGAAATTTGAAAAACATCACCTGGTGCTGCGTAGCCGATTGTAGCTAGTGTTTTAGTGTGGATCATGGCCTCCCCTTCATCAAAGAGCTTTGCAATACCAAAATCAGCAATATGAGCATTCATATCTTCATCGAGCAACACATTGCTTGGCTTTATATCGCAATGCACAATGGGGAAAGTATTGCCGTGATGAAGGTACTCCAGAGCTAAAGCAACATCAATTGAGATGTTCAACGATTGTAGAATATCTCCACAATAGTTATCGGAGTATAACCATTTATCCAAGCTTCCATTTGGAATGAACGGAAGAATCAAAGCCCTGAATTCCATGTTGGTACAACAACCGATAACTCGAACTAAGTTCCTGTGCCGAATGGTGCTTAGTATTCTACTTTCAGTTTCAAAGCTCTTGTTACCTCCTTCCAACTCTATATTGAACACTTTCACCGCAAAATCCAGTCCATCATCAAATACCCCTCTAAACACTGAGCCAAAGCTTCCTCTCCCAAGTAGATTTGTCTCACTAAAGGAATTTGTTGCTCGTGATAGTTCAATGTATGAGATTATTCTCCAAGGATTACCTAGCGAAGTCGATGCTGGAACACTCACTTTTACAAGCTTTCGTCGTCTTATGAGAATAGCTACAATGATCACAACAACCATAGCTACAATGAGAGGAGGCAAAATGTACTTCATTAGTCGAGCAACATTCTTTGATTTTGATCCTTGATCAACTTTTGGACAAGGTGGCACTTCAAATCTTGCTGGACCGCAAAGAGCTGAGTTTTGCAAAAATGATAGAGCAGTGAAGTTTGAAAAACAGCTCCCATTAGGAATTTCGCCTTCCAATCTGTTGTATGACACATTGAAATACTCCAAGAATCTGAGATCTTGTAGAGATTTGGGTATCAATCCAGTAAAACTGTTATTAGATAAATCCAGTTCAGTCAATCCTTTAATATTTCCCAGTGATTGAGGGATGGATCCTCCAAAGTTGTTGTTCGACAAATATAGGTATTCTAGTGATTGGCATTCATCGGTTGAGTTGGGAATATCACCGGAAAATAGATTATCGGATAAATCTACTCTGTTGATAACCTTCAAGTTTCCAATTTGAGGCGAGATTTTACCGCTGAAATGGTTTGATGACAGGTTTAGATAGACGAGATCTTTGAGGTTCCACAAATTGGAAGGGATGGTGGAATTCAACTTATTTGAGGATAATTGAATCTCTCTCAGCGATAGCATTACACCCAAACATTCTGGTATAGCCCCTTCGAGCTCATTTCTGTTCAAGTACAACTCCGCCAAATTGCTCATCATGCAAAGATCTAGGGGGATAGATCCTTGCAGCTGATTATTGTAAAGGGCTAATCCCCCAAGTTTCTTCAAATTTCCTAGCGTTGCCGGAATGGATCCACTCAACTGATTGTCTAGAAGTTCTATTTCAATCAAATTGGTTAAGTTTCCTATTTGAGATGGAATGGCACTTCTGATATTGGATTGTTGCGCCAAGAAATACTCGAGATATTGGGATAGATTCCCAATGGAGTTAGGTAGAACACAACCTAGTGGATTTCCTGATATATCAATATACTGCAGATACTGAGAATTAGTTAATGAAGAAAGAAATTCCATATCATGGGTTGCGCTCAAGCTATTGTTGGAGAGGGCTAACAAGGTTAGGAGCCTTAAACTATCAAAACTGGGAATTGAGCCGGTGAATGAATTCGCTTCCAAGATTAATTCACGTAGCTGAGAAGCGTTGTTGATAGAGGCAGGAATGGGGCCGGCGAGTCTGTTGTTATATAAATAGAGCAGTTCTAGATTGGGAAGTGACAGTCTCATGTTTGAAGGAAGGGTACCAGAAATCTGATTGAATGAAAGGTCTAATATTTGCAAAGTTGATATGTTGAAGATGAGAGGTGGGATACTGCCAGATAGGAAATTACTACCCACAGATAGCACACTCAGTGATGCCAAATTGGAAAGCTCTTCTGGTAATTCGCCTGCCATATACCACAGTGTTGGAAATGTTTTTCCTTGAAAATTAATTTGAATAGTGGCAAGGTTATATAACATATCACTTAGTTGGTACGACGTTTCTATCAAAAGATTGGATGTCCAAGGTGATTTATTATGAATCCAATAAATTGTCAAAAAATGAATAAATTGCCGAAAAGTATTGTGACTCAGGTTATTAAACATATAAATACATATTGGATCACTACTGAATATTAGTAGTAAAATTAGTATAGCTAAAGAATACAATCATCCCTACCAAACATGCTATGAATGTATATAAAACAGATTTTGTATTTCTTTTGGTCCATCCCTATAAATAAAAACTTTTCATTTTAGAAAACTTCATTCTCTCTAATGAGATGAGACTAATTTTCCACTAACATACTTTTTTGTTCTATCTTTCTCTTACTTTCTCTAATGAGATGAGACTAATTTTCCACTAACATACTTTTTTGTTCTATCTTTCTTTTACTTTACCAATTTTTATTAACCCAGCCGTTTCTAATGGTGGCCAAGATCAAATAAAACAGTTCTAATCAGTCATTATGCAATTATAAGATTTTTGTTCGGTTAGAAGACATGCCTGTCAAGTGATTATGATCAAGGAGTAGCCCACCTCTCAGAGAAGTGAGGTTCCCAACTTCTTTTGGTATCCTACCTGAAATCAAATCATCAAATTACCAAATGATATACTATATGAAATGACATTTATACTATATTAAGGGGGTGTTCGGTTGACGAGACTAAATCTCATGATTAAATATGTATCATGTTTGGTTCATAAGATTGACCCCCACAACTTAATCCTAGATGGATAGTCTCATGATTATTAGTTATAGCTTCCTCCCTCCAACTAAAATAATCCACAACTTAATCCTAGATGGATAGTCTCATGATAATTAGTCATGACAACCGAACACCACCTAAGTATACTAAAAGAATGTATTTAAAGAATTAACTGTGAAATATTCATACCGCTGAAGTTGTTGACTTGCAACTGCAGGAGCTCAAGCTCTCTGCATTCGCCTATATTTCTTGGAATTTCCGCATCAAGTTGGTTCCAATTAACAGTGAATTCTCTTAGTCTTGAAGTATTACTGCATATGTTGTTTGGGAGCTTTCCTGATAGCATATTTCTTCCAAAATGGACTGTCATTAGCGAAGAAATGTTGAAGATCGCATATGGTAAGGATCCCCGCAGCTGATTACCTCGTAAACTAACTCTTTCCAGTGAAGAAAGGTCACCAATCTCCTCTGGGATGTTTCCATTGAGAATATTGAAGCTCATATACAGCCTCTGTAGCCTCGAAATATTGAATATAGAAAAAGGGATTCTGCCTGAGAAGCTGTTGTTATTCAAATACATGTGTCGGAGTTGGGATAAGGATCCAAACCACGATGGTATCTCTCCGGTGAAATTGTTAACTGCGATATTTATCACTTCTAAGCGTCGCAACTTAGACAGCTCAGATGGTAAGACGCCCGTGAAACTGTTGGAGTGGATGTCTAAAACTCGAAGAAACGTTAAGTTTCCAAGATGTGGAGGGATGGTGCCTCGGAGCTCGAAGTTGGAGAGGTTAAGGGCAGTAACCCTTTGGTGTTTGGTGCCACAAGAGACACCAATCCATCCACAGATGGGAGTGTGAATTGACCAATTTTTATGCAAAATTGCATTTGGGTGATCAGAAATAATGGAGTTTTGTAAGATAGTTAGAGCGTATTGATCGGTGGTTAGATTGAAGGGTGATTTGGAAGTGGTGAGGGAAAAGTAGTTTGATATCAACACCAAAATACCAAAATAAAACATGTAAATCTCCATTAATGGTTTCATGTGTGTGTAACAATTGGGGGTATAGAAATGACTATTTATAGAAGGAAAGGTTCAAAAAAAAAAAATTAATATTAAAGGTGGAAGTGTAGAATTTGAATGAAAATGCATTTACATGTTTTAATTTACACATTGGTGGTTGCTTGAGTTGATGGATCAAATCAAATTGAGTCTTGAAATAGTGACATGAAAGAATGTTGATAAATTCTTGATAAGGATTTTAGTGCTTTATAATTGTTTAGCCATCAGTTCGGTAAGGGTTGGAGATAAATTATCTATACCCTACTTTTGAATTTATCAACTCTAATAATCAATTTGATTCCAAACTAGTAACTTTCAAATTTCAGAATTTAAAGCATACATGTGCCGTGTGATGACCGCAGCGAGACCAACCTTAATGATTGATTGTGAAGTGAAGTCATGAACTCAAGAATTATGGCCTCTAATAAATACATTAATTTATTATTAAGAGAAACAATTTAAATTTGCAATTACAATCAATCCAAGAAACTGCTCAGAAGACTTCCATGTCAACGCGTCTTGTAGCTTAGAAAATACAAAACACTAGAATTCCTAAATGTAAAAGTGACCTCAATTTATTAAACATTTTGCAACAGCCCCCTCTCAAGTTTGTGCTCTAATATCACTAGTGTTAGTACCATTACACCTAATTAAAGCTTGTCCCACTAGTTTCTGTGTCAAATATGTGAGTATGTGAGTGAGAATAAAAATACCGAAGAGTAATAAAAAGAATCATAGTAAGGTACTAAGGATGTACTCCCTCCGTCCCATTTAAAATACAACATTTGGAAATCGGCACGAGATTTTATGTAGTGTTGTTTTGTGAGTTAATGAAGAGAGAGTAAAGTAAGAGAGATGAAAAAGTAGAGATAGAGTTGTTTCCATTTTAGGAAACGTTTTATTTTTAATGGGACAACCAAAAAAGGAAAACGTTGCATTTTTAATGGGACAGAGGGAGTATATTTTATTTTAAAAGGATGTGATTGAAATATATGGGTTCCATCCTAAAACTGATTGGTGATAGGAGGAGTGGCCTATGAGATTTATATATTAGTTTCAGTTTTCTTTTGACACTGATGTGGGACAGTTATATACTTCCTCCGTTCCATAGTAACGGAGGAGTTTCGTTTTGAGCACTCATTTTGAAAAAATAATAATAAATAGTTAAAGCGGAGATAGAGTAAAGTAAGAGAGAAAATATTGTAGATAAGACTATTCACTATATTATTCTATCTCTTACTTTACTTTTTCTCCACTTTAACTATTTATTATCATTTTTTCAAAATGAGAGCTCAAAACGAAATGCCTCTATTACTCTGGAACGGGGAGAATATTATTTTTCTAGTTTCGATTGCCAACAGGATGTATAGTGATAAAAAGAATCATAGTATGGATGGTTTCATGTGATAGATTTTTTTGGGTAACAACTAGGGGTTTGTAAATGACTATATATAGAAGGAAAGGTTCAATTTTTAGGTTCAATTATATTTTTTAAATAATCCCTCCATCGGTAAAAAAATAGTCTAATAATGTCATTTTGGGATGTCCAAAAAAAGTTAGATTAGTCCCTTTTTGGTCCATAACATATGACGATTTTTTTATTTTGGTCAAGAACATTATCTTTTGAATTATTTGGTCCATCACAAATAAAAATGGGTCACATTTAGTCCGAATCTGACAGAACTATTAAAATTTAACAGTCAACGATTTTTAAATCAATTTTAATCTGATTAAGTTAATAATTATATTTAATTAATGTCTAATATCTATTATCTAATAAAATTGGGGATCCACATCACCTTCGCCGCCAACATCTCCGTGTGCCGGCGCTTGGCAGACACCAAAGGGCCTAACCTTCCTTGGATTCGACGACGGTTTCAAGCTCAGCTACGACACCAAGAAATTCATGACTAGTATACGAAGCAACGGCTCCAAGGCCTTGAGAGAAGCCATCGCCGCCGCAGCGGAGGAGGGCCGCCCCGTCACGTGCCTAGTCTACACGCTCATCCTCCCCTGGGCGACCAAGGTGGCGCGTGAGCTCCACATCCCCAGCGCGGAACTCTGGATCCAACCCGCCACCGTCTTCACCATATACTACCACTATTTCAACGGATTTTCCGACGAAATCACCGAGAAATCGGATAATTCAGGTTGGAAAATCCAAATCCCTGGAGCTCCGCTGCTCTCCAAAACCGACCTTCCCTCCTTCCTCCTCCCTTCGTCCTCGGAAACGCATAATTTTGCGTTTGCGGCGTTTAAGGAGCAGTTCGACTTGCTCGACGCCGAGTCGGGCAAGCCCAAGGTGCTCATGAACACCTTCGAGGCGGAAGCGCTCACCGTGTTCGACCGTTACGAGCTGATCGCAATCGGACCGTTGATTCCCTCCGCCTTCATCGGCGGAGAGGCTCCGTCGGAGGAAAAGTTGCTCGGCGCCGACCTCTTTGAGAAATCCGAAACCGCAGTCGTCGGTGGTATATTTCTAATATCTAATTAACCCTAACCTAATTAGATATTAGACATTAATTAAACATAATTATTAACTTAATTCAGTCAAAATCGATTTAAAAAATGTTGACTGTTAAATTTAAAGAGTTCTGTTAGATTCGGACTAAATGTGACATATTTTTATTTGTGATGGACTAAATAATTCAAAAGATAATGTTTTGGACCAAAATCAAAAAATCGTCATATGTTATGGACCAAAAATGGACTTTAGTCCAAAAAATTATCTCATTTCTAAAAATTGAAAGTTTTTCTTTTATACTTTATCTACCTTTTCTCTTCTCTTTCATATTTTATCTACTTTTTTTTTTCTCTCTCTCACTACAAAAAAATCATTATTTGTAGAATATAACTGTAACAATATATTCGCCGCTAAAATATCGGTGTGTAAAGGATTACACACCGATTAAAACTTGTGTCGTCCACAAATTAAACTATTTTTTTTGAACAGAAAGAGTATTAAAGATGGAAGTGTAGTATTTCGAATGTTGTTCAGTTTGATGGATTAAATTCCACAAGAAAATAGAACTTGTGGGTTGTAACTCACTGTTTGAAGAAGGTCATGGCCAAACCTCCAACATTCACTAACAAGTTAATGTGAGTTAACCAAGATGCCAATGAGTGCGATTTGGGAAAGTTTCGATAGTTGTCCAATTGCTAAGAGAGAGTAGGGAGAATGTCTGTTAATAAACGTTCCATTTTTGACTGACTAGATTTGGGAGAATGTTATCATAGTATAATGTGAAATCCACTTATTAAAATAGTCCTCCATCCGTTCCAAAGTAATGGAGGCAAAACTTTTCGGCACGGATATTAAGAAAAATTATGTTAGGTGAGTTAAGTAAAGAGAGAATAAAGTGGAAAATGAAAAATGTAGAGAGATGAAGATAGAAAAAAGTAAGAGAGAGTAAACTAGGTGTGGAAAAATGTGTTGACATTTTTACTAAAAAGAGAAATGACTCTATTACTATGGAATGGACGGAAATGGAAAAACGTCCCTATTACTATGGAACGGAGGGACTAAAAGTTAAATGGGAGATTATTGAGGACCGTTCAAATAAAAAGATATAAGACATTTATTGGGATCGGTGAGAGAATATGAGTAAATAATATTCGTATTTAGCTCTCAATCTATTATTCAACTTCTTGTAGTAGTTGTATGGTAGCTAGAATATCATCGTTTGTTTTTTCATGAATTTTCCACAAACAAAAGTCGAGTCTTTTACTGGGTGAGTGATACGAGCATATCTCCTAAAATATTCCACATATCTATTATTTAGTTAGTCATTGATTTCCCATATATTTTCATATATTATTAGGATCTTTATTTTCTTGTTCCCTAAATCAGAGTAGTTTATAAATAGGAGATATTGTATTCTTCTATGACATTAAGAAATTAATTATCCTTTTATTTTATATTTATGCTTTTATCGTAACATTCCTGGTTTGATCGACCGGCAAAGTTCCGGCGACTACCTTTTATTCCATAATTTGACGCCGGATTGTTCGACGGGCAAAAGCTCCCGCGACATTCGACGCGAATTATTCGAGTTAAGGAACTTCATCCTTAACAATCCGGCGGGCAATTTGGTGAAGTTCCTTAACTCGAATAATTCGCGTCGAACGTCGCGGGAGCTTTTGCCCGTCGAACAATCCGGCGTCAAATTATGGAATAAAAGGTAGTCGCCGGAGCTTTGCCGGTCGATCAAACCAGGAATGTTACGATAAAAGCATAAATATAAAATAAAAGGATAATTATGTTTCTTCAATGTCATAGAAGAATACAATATCTCCTATTTATAAACTACTCTGACTTAGGGAACAAGAAAATAAAGATCCTGGGAAATCAATGACTAACTAAATAATAGATATGGGGAATATTTTAGGAGATATGCTCGTATCAACTCCCCCACGGTTGAAATTCACCTTGTCCTCAAGGTGGAAACCACGAAACAACAAAGAGAGTCGAAAACAACAACTTCGGCAAGATATCTCCTCCTGGATCAAACGCATACCGAATGGTTGATGGTCTCCCTTCATTATTCCCATAAAAATACACCGAGGGAGGACTCTTGTTGAAAATTAGATGGCTCCATGTGTTAACCAATTCTTGAGCAATTTTCTGGTTGCTTCTGGTCTCCTCAGTCGGCTTAGACAAAAACATAATGTCCAAGGTCATTTTTCTTCAATTGTTCTCTTTGACCAAACTAATCCAAACTAATTAGAAGATCAAAGAAAATCCTCAGAATTGCAGCACAGACGTTAATGCTTGGCAAACTCCCATCAGGTAGTAGCTTGAGCCAATTCTTTAGGGGATTCAAAACTCCATTATCAGGCGGAGCTTCATCTTCTTCAACACACATGCACAAATTTATCTTTTGTAATCAAAATTGACTTCTTTCCCTCTACAGATTTCAATTCCCTCGCATCATCTTCCTGTGCTTCCAAATTCCCATCAATATCAACCTTTTCAACGCCATAAAAACGAGAAGAAGAATGTAGAATATTCTCCGAAGAATCATCAAATCCTTCCTCGACTCGATCACAGTTAAGAATCAAATTCTCTTTCTTATTACACTCCAAAACATCCCCATCTGAAGTCTTGGACAGAGCATAAGCCGACGAGCGATATTCCACTTGCCAAGGAAGAAGTGCTGATAGCGTATTTTGCGACGTAGCGTATGGCGGCTCGAGCGAAGCCTTGCTATTTCCTGATGGAGGAAGGTGCTGAACGAGGTCCCCAGACCCAAAAGTTTGGGAGCCGTAGGGCTGGGCAGGTTCAGGCTGCTCGGGAGGAAGCATGTTGTCGATGCGTCGGTCAGCTGCATCAAGGCGAGACTCCATCCTGTAGCACGCTTCCAACAACTGTTGAAGTTGTGTGAGAATCGGATTTGCCGTGGTGGTGGCTGGACAAGGCTGCCAAGAGGTGGGCTGTCTAGTGGAACACCCACTGTCAAAGGTGTGCGGCTGCGCCGCTGTTTCACGTGTTATGCAGTGCTGATTCCAACGTGAATTAGGGTCAAGGGGCAGTGGCTGATCATACGGCGAGAATCCCTGCTGCGTGCACAACCACGGCGGGTCCCAACAAGTGGGCGGTGGTGGAGAGTACAGAACTGGCTCGTAGGACGATGATTGCTGATATGCAGTTTCCTGGCGCAGCCATGGCGGATCCCATGAAGTGGGCTGACGGGCTTGGTAGGGATTGTGTTGTTGGTGGAGTCGCCCATCCTGTGGATGTGGTGGTTGTTGATCTAACGCTCTGATCGGATGGTGTGGGGGTTGATATGCAGGCTGCCATGGGTGGTAATCTGCCGGCCGGAGTTGATATCCAGTGTAGGTGTACGACATGTTGACGATGATTCGGAGGAAGAGATCACGATGAAAGCACCAAATTGTTAAGGATGAAGTTCCTTAACTCGAATAATTCGCGTCGAACGTCGCGGGAGCTTTTGCCCGTCGAACAATCCGGCGTCAAATTATGAAATAAAAGGTAGTCGCCGGAGCTTTGCCGGTCGATCAAACCAGGAATGTTACGATAAAAGCATAAATATAAAATAAAAGGATAATTATGTTTCTTCAATGTCATAGAAGAATACAATATCTCCTATTTATAAACTAGAACAAGAAAATAAAGATTCTAATAATATATGAAAATATATGAGAAATCAATGACTAACTAAATAATAGATATGGGGAATATTTTAGGAGATATGCTCGTATCAGTGAGCGAAGCCAACGCCAATCACATGCATAAATACTTTCAAGACTACTTCAAAATAACTCTCCTTTTTTTTACTTCAAAATAGCTCTACTTCAAACAAAATACGTCAATCTTGTGTTGGCCTGTTTTGTCAATATACGATGAGAAGTTAATATATCATAATACATCATAATTAATAGTACTTATTCTGAAAAATTAAAGGAATTAAAATTATGTATCCTACTTTTGAAATTATCAAACCTAATTAACACTTTTTTATCAAATGGAACTGTTCATAATTAAATTTATTTGAAAAAGGGGATAATTATATGACCTGATAAGTATGATAAAAGTATTGATAATGGTAACTACAAAGTTCAACTAACTAAATTGTAATAAAATAGAAATAAAAGGTAAAAATATATGTGTAAATTATGGTCAAATAACCAAATAAAATTATATTTCTCTTGAAAACTATAATACATATATGCCGTGCATGTGATGACCGTATCGATATCAACGGTGTCCTTATTGATTGATCGTGATGAGATTAAAGCATACGACATGAAATTAAGAATTGTTGGCCTCTAATAAAAATAATTACAATATTATAAACTAGTAATTGATTAATAAATTAGAGAAATATTTAAATTACAATCCTCCAAGACCATGCGACTTCCATGTCAATGCGTCTCTCCTCTCTGTCCAAATCAAATTGCCACCACCAAAGAGTTGCTTTTACGTATAGAATAATTCTCTTTCATTCCCTTTGAAATATTTTTAATGTAATTCAATATGAGTTTTAATAAAAAATAGCCGGATAGGAGATATATATTCGTGGGTAGAGAATGAATCTCAATTTGTATATAGTTTTATATTTCTAATAATGATTAATAAATGTACTTCTGGTGAAAAAAATAGTACTAGATCATATGATAGACCTATAAATAAATTGATGTATAAGAAAATAATAAGGCACTAGTGTTTATAATGAACTATTTTTTATTAAAATATAAATACATTAATGTATTATTACAATCAATACAAGAAACTGCTCAGAAGACTTCCATGTCAACGCGTCTTGTAGCTTAGAAAATACAAAAATTAAAGAAAATTGTGTATATACATACTAGAATTCCGAAATGTAAAGTGACCTCAATTTATTAAACATTACAATTTGTAACAGCCCCCTCTCAAGTTTGTGGTCTAATATCACTAGACACTAGTGTTGGTAAATATTACCATTACACCTAAAGCTTGTCCCACCAGTTTCTGTGAGAGAGAATAAAAATAGAGAAGAGTAATAAAAAAGAATAGTAAGGATATATGATTTTTATTTAATTTCTTAAGTACTCCATTTCTTAACAAAGCACATAAACTAAAATTATTTATCACTAATAAAGCAATGTTATTAATCACAAGAAGCGTCAATTACTTGAAACATGCGATCACAATTTTCATATCAACTGTACTTTTTTTCAACATATTAAAATAAAACTATTCAAAGTTGTTAAAATACAAGGAGTTTGCCATTGAAGATTAGTTAGTCCAAAACAATACCAAATTGGGCCTCCAAATATTCCACTAGCATATTGCCCAACCGGGTCGGGTCGAGGTCCGTCTATGCCCTTTTCGATGGTTGGTATTTGGTACTCCCTCTGTTCCATAGTAATAGAATCATTTTATCATTTTGGTACGTTCCATAATAATAGAGTCATTTCCCTTTTTAGTAAAAGTCAACACATTTTTCTACACCTGCTTTACTCTCTCTTACTTTTTTCTCTCTTCATCGCTCTACCTTTTTCATTTTCCACTTTATTCTCCCTTTATTTAACTCAACTAACACAATTTTTCTTAATCTCCGTGCTGAAAAGAAACGTCTCCATTACTATGGAACGGAGGGAGTATTATAGTTCAATAACCGACACATAATAATCGATAAAATTTAAATAAAAAAAAAAAAGGAGCTATCAATTTCCTGCGCTTCCGTCACCAGCCTCAGCTCCTCAGTCACCGCCATTGATCGCGCTTAAGGTTAGTTCCAATTAACTTCATTTTCAGGTGTTCTTTTGCTCGAGAATTGCTAAACTTGATTTGTGAGAATGGTGGTTGCTTTATTCATTGCGATAAAAATGCACGTATTGACTGCAGATTGTTGTTAGTGTTGTAGTTTTATAGAATAAGAAGTTACTATTATATAGACTGATCGCCCATAACCTGCTTGTCAAAATGAGCCCGGAATTTTTGAATAAAATTTTAACTAATTTGAGATTGCTAACATAATCAAACTAGGAAATATAAACTAAACATTCTAAGAGATTACTGAAGAAAAATTTGAAGGAAATAAGGAAATTGATACCGTCACTTCATCGCGTTCTTGATTCAGTCTCTTCATCACCATAGCAATAGAAGGATTCTTTTTTTGAGTTCAGAGAGGAATGAGGTGATCTGAGCAGTTTCAGAGAGATGCTGGATTGCTTCTTGGAACACTAAGGAATCATAATCTTTCCATAATAAGTTAAGTAATCGAGAGACGCTAGAGCTCGGGAGAAAGGAGATTTTGTACTAAATGATTATAATCTTTTGCAAGATACATCCCTTTGTATAGACTCCCGATTTGGTTCAAAGACTACGACATGGGAAAATAACCAAACAAAGAAAAACCCATGAAGGAGCTTAAGACACGCTCGACTCATTTACAAAGAACAACTAAAAAAAGAAAGGACTACCATCAACCATTAATAACAAAATCCTCATCTCAAGTAATGGTAGTTGCATGGTGATGATACCTTTTGGTCACCCTTGTTACAACTTTTGCTTTGATCTTCTTTAGAGTGGCTGCTGCTTCAATCATTTTGATTCTTTCATCGGGTGAAATGGCCAAACATTTCATTGCTAATTCAAACACTAATGTCAGCCAATTCATCTTCATATCGAAATTTCGATCTTGTTCCAGAAGCAAAGTAGGGGCTAATACTTTATAGATGTCATTGGCTTGTAATGCTTCACTCACCCACTCTTTCAAGCTCATTTCCCCACCAAACATATCATCTGTCGGCTTCTTTCTCGTGAACATTTCCAATAGCATTATCCCAAAACTGTATACATCAGCACCCGTGGATACTTTTCCTTCCGATCCGTACTCTAATCACAAGTTTCCAATTATAAAAAAACTTTTTCATGTCATGTAAGATTACCACATATACAAACATACATAGTAAAGAAAATTACTCCATTTTCTAATATTCTTTTAAAAACATCACCTGGTGCTGCATAGCCGATTGTAGCAAGTGTTTTAGTGTGGACCATGGCCTCCCCTTCATCAAAGAGCTTTGCAATACCAAAATCAGCAACACGAGCAGTCATATCTTCATCGAGCAACACATTGCCCGGCTTTATATCACAATGCACAATGGGGAACGTGTTCCCGTGATGAAGGTACTCCAGAGCTAAAGCAACATCGATTGAGATGTTCAACAATTGTACAATATCACCACAATAGTTATCCGAGTATAACCATTTCTCCAAACTCTCATTCGGCATGAACTGAAGAACCAAAGCCTTGAAATCCATGTTGGTGCAACAACCAATAACTCGAACTAAGTTCCTGTGTCGAATGGTGCTTAGTATTCTACTTTCAGTTTCAAAGCTCTTGTTACCTCCTTCCAACTCTATATTGAACACTTTAACCGCAAAATTCAGTCCATTATCAAATACCCCTCTAAACACCGAGCCAAAGCTTCCTCTCCCAAGTAGATTTGTCTCACTAAAGGAATTTGTTGCTCTCGATAGTTCAATGTATGGGATTTTTCTCCAAGGATTACCCAACGAAGTCGAAACTGGAATTTTCACTTTCACAGGCTTGCATCGTCTTATGAGAATAACTACAATGATAACTGCAGCCATAGCTGAAACGAGAGGAGGCATAATGTACTTCATTAATCGAGCAACACCCTTTGATTTTGATCCTCCATCAACTTCTGGACAAGGCGGCACTTCAAATCTTGTTGGACCACAAAGAGCTGAGTTGTGCACAAATGATTGAGCAGTAAATCTGGAAAAACAGCTCCCATTTGGAATTTCCCCTTCCAATCTGTTGTATGACACATTGAAATACTCCAAGAATTTGAGATCTTGTAATGATTTGGGTATTAATCCAGTAAGACTGTTATTAGATAATTCCAGTGTTGTCAAGCCTTTCATATTTCCCAGTGATTGAGGCATGGAACCACCGATGTTATTATTCGACAAATTTAGATATTCTAATGATTGGCAACGGTCGATTGAGCTGGGAATATCACCGGAAAATTGATTAAACGAGAAATCTACATTGTTGATTACCTCCAATTTTCCAATTTGGGGTGAGATCTGACCGCTCAAATAGTTTGTGGACAAGTTTAGAAAGATGAGGTCTCTGAGATTCCAGAAATTGGAAGGTATGGTGGAATTCAACTTGTTTGAGTCAAATCGAATCACTCTCAGCGATTGCATTCCACCCAAACATTCTGGTATTGGACCTTCGAGCTCGTTGATGCCAATGTACACCTCTGCTAACTCACTCATTTGACAAAGATCAATGGGGATAGATCCTCGCAACTGATTCCAAAAAAGGTCTAATCTCCCAAGTTTCTTCAAATTTCCTATAGTTGCAGGAATTGATCCATTCAACTGATTCTCACTTAGAAATAAAACTATCAAATTGGTCAAGTTTCCTATTTCAGAAGGAATAGCACCTTTCATACTTGTGTTGTGCGCCAAGAAAAGCTCAAGGGACTTGGATAGATTTCCTATGGAATTTGGTAGAACACAACCCAATAGTGGATTGGCTGATATTTCAATAACCTTTAGGTGCTGGGAATTAGTTAATGAAGAGATAAATTTCATTTCCGGGGTTGCACTCAAGTTATTTTCGCTGAGTACAAACATGGTTAAGAGCCTTAAACTAGGAAAACTGGGAATGGAGCCACTGAATGAATTCACTTGCAAGTTTAAGATATGAAGCTGAGTAGCATTGTTGATAGAGGCGGGAATGGGGCCGGTAAGTTTGTTGCTTTGTAAAGCAAGGACTTGGAGATTGGGAAGTGATAGTCCCATGTTTGAAGGAAGGTTACCTGAAAACTGATTGTATGAAAGGTCTAATGTTTGCAAGGTTGATATGTTGAAGATGAGTGGTGGAATAGCATCAGATAGGGAATTCCTTGGAACAGCAAGCAAACTCAGCCAAGCGAAATTAAATAGTCCTTCTGGTAATTTACCTGCCATATAACACATAATTGAAAACATCAAATTTAATGGGAATGAGATGTTAGTCGCTAATTTAACTTTAATAAAATCTAAAATTTTCGTCAAAACTTCATTGTTAACTAGGTTTTGACTTGATTAATGAGATAAGATATAGACCGAAACATATTTTACAATGTTCAAAATCAAAAACTAACACACTTAAAATGTGTAGGACTGATACGGCACCAACCCAAAGGGGCACCGGAGGTGACGGACGAGCCACCGGAGGATAGTAGCGACGAGGAAGGCACCGCAAGGGAGGAACCGAGAAGATCTTCAAGGCAGCCGAAGAAACCAAATTGGTTGTTTCTAGTTAGCATAGTATTTTTACCTTTTATTATTTTTATTATTATTGTTGGATTGTCTATTTTTGGAACTTTTGAGTCGAGAAAATTATAAGCTCCGTTTCGGATTTTCTTGTTGGTTATTTCTCGGAATGACCGAGTCTAACCAAACCTAGGGTCCTTAGAATTATAAATAAGGATTCTGTGCATTGAAACCTCAAGATTCAATACATCAGAATTTACCTAATTTTTCCGTATCTTCATTTTCTACACTTTCTCTTCTTGTCCATCCCTAGTTGGCCGAAACCCTAGGCTGCTCGATGGGGGAATCCCGCGAACGAACCTACCCTTTATCCGGCGATTTCTTGTCGCCACAAACCGATACGATACACCATCGTATCATCGGGTGCTTTCACCTGTTCTCTTCCTTCCACCGTGACTCTCTCGAAGATGGTTGTACCCAATTCAGGTATTGGCCGCACTGAGGCGATCGCCACCACCACGGTTCCACTGCTGTCGGGGGCGGCCCAGACCCGTCAGTGACTGTTCCCAACTAGAGCAACTTACCACCGCAATCAGTGAATTGATGACACAGATGGACGGGCCGGACTTGGGATTCGGCGACGCGTCAACCAGGATACTGTTGGAATCTATGCCGGTCAATGGACTTTGACTAAATTATAATTTCAACGAGACATTTAATTTTGTGAAATTAAATGATATAGCGTCGATCTACGTCCGGAGTAGATGACCGTGGTATATTTATTTTCTCAAATCCAATTCCCGGTGAGTGAGAAATAATGGATTAAAGTTGTGCAAAATTGCAAAACTTAATGAGCTATGAGAGAAGCTTAGGGAATAATTAAGAGAGTTAATTATCCCACATTGGAAGTTACAACCTTATTAAACTAGTATTTAATAAGAAGGATTATTACATGTAATAATTATAGTGGACTAAGATGGGCTGTGAGAGCCCACACGCGCGCACACGCGCGCCCCATCCGCGCCGCCGCGAGCCGCGAGCCTCGAGCCCCAGCCTGCACCCGCGCCCGTGCTCGTGCTCGTGTCCGTGCCCGTGCCCTTGCCCTTGCCCTTGTCCTTGGACTTGGATCTTGGCAATTGATCTTTGGATGGTCTTTGGGCTGTTCATTGGGCCTGGTCGTGGGCTTGGCCCAAGGCTAGTGGGTCTAGGGTCTAATTCTTTTTAGATCACCACCGTTTCCACGTCAGCGAGCCAAGCGGGATGACACCTCGACAGTATGACGAGGTAAACCAACGTGGCTGACACGTGACAGACAGTCCACGTCATGACAGAATCTAAAAGCGTCTAGATTCAACCTCTCTAGCTCTACGAGCGTGTAACGGCTCGTAGCGCCCGAACGTTACAGCTCGTAACCGACGACCGTTATGGTCTGGCATTGATGACAGCCATCAAGGCTGCGTTGACCCCTACAGTGGACTGAGCCTATAAATAGGCTAGTCATTCTAGCATTCTCTACACAGAAACTAGAATTCACTCTGCATCATACACTCTCTCCTCCCTCTGCATTGTTCTTCTGTCGAAGCTCCGCCCTCTCCCCTCCATCCAATTCGCCGGAGATCTGTTGATAGCGGTGCTGCTTCACTAGAGACGCAGCCTTTTTATCTTTGGAGACGAAACGCCAATCCGAAGAGCACTACCGGGGCGTATCTCGTCTTGCGGAAAGAGGCCTCCTCGACTCGGCTATTTCCTTTTCCTACGGTTTATAGTTTCGATTTCCGTTTGTAATTTTCGTTTCAGTTCTTTTCTGTATTCCTTCTTGGGTTGTATTACGCCCGGTTATCTCTTGTAACTCCATAAAACAAACAGATACGACCGTTGGCGGCGCTGCGCTTCTCTATTCCCTATTCGACGCGGACTACTGACCCCATGCCGATGTTTACATACACACGCACTCCATCGGTGGGACCACTCATCGGGGATACGTCTCTCCCGCCCTTTTCTTCAAGGTTTCAACAAACCCTAGGGCCGACTACCCCGACTACCTTTCCACAGTTCAGATTTACGGATGCCGGGAGTGCGATTACGACTCCTGTCAGGGTCTCGCAGTCGTAATCACAATCTTGGCTGCAGGACCAGCCTCCACGCCGACCACTGGATCGCATACCGTTACCAAGAGCCCAGATGGTGGGAGCAACGTCTTGTTGGGGCCCGCCGAGACCGACATAGACAGCCGGGTCCTTCGATTCTGATCATGTTAGGTTTGGTATACTGAAAAGCATGTTTCGAGCAAGTTTCACTCGAATAGAATCTTGCTTGTATACGTAAAACTCTATAATTCACTTTTAACCCGATTCAGTATTATTCGAGCAGTTTCGCACGAATAGAATCAGTATATTATTACATTGTGTTTGCTTGTGCATTTATAAGATGTTTTATAAACATTTAAATGTATATGAAGCAACCATTTAAATGATGTATTACATTAATTTTGTAGATTTGCCGTTGCATAATTTATTTTTCCGTTAACAAGAATTGAGGATATTTTTTCTCCATTTCATCAAAATTTAAACTCTCCCCTTACCCTACAAATTAGATTCATATGGTTCATGATTTCTTAATTTTTGGATGAATATCATGAATAAGAATAAATTAAAATAAATTTTATACTAAAATTACAATAATTTAGTAAGATATTATAGATTGGCTTTCTTCAAATTTGTAAAATACTAGTACTAGTATTAATTTGAATTGACTTACCTTCTAAAATAGAGAATTTTATATAATATTCAAACACTAAATTAACAGTTAGAGTTTCCTTAAAATTAATAAAATTCTAATTTTTAAATTCACTCATCCAATAGTCATTGTCACCAAATTATTTTTTATGAAATACTCCCTCCGTCCCAGATAATTTGGGACACTTTGACCCGGCACGAGTTTTAAGAAATCTAATAGAAAGTAAGTTGAAAAAGTTGATGTAATGTGGGTCCTACTTTTAAAGTGTTAGTTTTATAATAAAATGTGAGTAGGAATGAGTTAGTGGAATATGGGGTCTACCACCAAAAATGGTAAAAATGAAATGAGACAAATTATGTGGGACGGCCCGAAATGGAATACTGTGTCGAATTATCTGGGACGGAGGGAAGAATTTTTAAAAATTTGAATTATAAAAATGAATATAGGTATATATACTTATTTTTTTAGTATTACTCCTTTTCTAATGATAAAATAACAATTATTTGCATCCAATTATTTCGTTATTAAATAATCTTCAGGATTCTAAGTAATAAAAATAAATTCATGTATATATACTTAATTTCTTAGTGTTATCATCTAATGAAATAATCCATTCCCATCCAATTATTTGTAATTCATAAAGTTCTAAGTTATAAAAATGATTGCTTATCTATATTTAATTTCTTAGTATTATCATCAAACCAGATAATTATAGTCATACCCATTCAATTATTTAAATAGTTCTTAAAATTCTAAAGTTATAATGCTTAATTTCTTGGTGCTATCATCCAATGAAATAATTATAGTTATTCACATCTAATTAGATTAATATTAAATAATCTATAAAAATTATGAGTTACAAAAATGACTACATATATATACTTCATTTATTAATATTATCATCCAACGAAATAATAATTGTCATTCACATCCAATTAATTTATTATTAAATAATTCTTAAAATCCTAAGTTATAAAAAAGACTTGCATATCTATATACTCATTTCTTAGTGTTATTGTCCAACGAAATAATCATAGTAGTTATAATTCAATTATTTTATTATTAATAATTTAAAATTTATATGTTATAAAATGACTATGTACATATATACTTAGTGTTATCATCCAACGAAATAATCATAGTCATCCATATTTAATTTTTTAATATTAAGTTGTTTTAAAATTCTAAGTTATAAAAACGTGATATATACTATTCTTAGTGTTTTCATCCAACGTAATAATTATAGTCATTTAGATCCAATTATACTATTATTTAATTATTTTTTAAATTTTAAGTTCTAAAAATGAGTACATGACTTATTTCTTAGTGTTATCGTCCAACGAAATAATATTAGTAATTCACATTCAATTATTTTATAGTTAAATATTTCTTAAATTTGAAGTTATAAAAATGATTACATGTATATATACTTAAATTTTTAATGTTATCATCCAATAAAATAATATTAGGCATTCACACATTCCATTATTTTACTGAGCAATCCGTAGAATTCTGAGTTATAAAAGCTAAACAACTATGTGGATATAAACTTAATTCGTTAATGTGAATCGTCCGAGGAAATAAACATAGTACTTCGCATTCAATTATTATAGGAGTATTACTTAATAATATTTAAAGTTTTAAGTTATAAAAACAACTATTTTATGATTAAATAATTCCAAAAAATTATATAAATGCCACAACATTTATATATACTTCATTTCTACTATAAACACCTTTCGTGTTAGTTAAGAAAGAAAATATCATTAGTTATTTCTTAATATAAAAATATTCATCACTAAAAATAAAATAAATTATGAAACATTCATATATCTGTTTTTGAATATTTAATGAAAAAGGGAATAAGTTAAGGGAAAAAAATAGTATAAAGGAAAATAACATAAAAATAAAAAAATAAATGAAAAATGCTAAATCATTGTGGCTATAATATCTTTTTCTGTAGTTCACATTACAATTATAAAAATACTTTGTTATTTTAATTTATTTTTTCTTATATAAAATTATTGCATCGTATACATTGATGATTTATATGGCATGCTAATTTAGACTCAAAACAAAAATCAAACAAAATATGAAAACATAATACAAATGACAAAAAAGAATAGATATTAATTATAAAATGATCCAAATATAAATTTCTTTTTAAAATATATTGCACTTTACTAAATATGATCGTAATGATTTTATAATTAAATACATGAATTTAAATATGTAGTGTGTTAACTAATACTGTCATAAATAATTCACAATCTAAATCAACAAGATTTTCCTAAACTAATAGAATTAAAAACGACCAACATTAAATACTCCTACTAAGGAAAAATTAGTCATAAATTTATATTCTAAAAATGGAAACTAAATTAAAGGGTATTTTGTATATACAATTATTGTTAATTTATCTTTTCTCTTATATTCATTCAACTAACACATACCTGTCAAATGATTATCCGCAAGGATTAGCGTTCTCAGAGAAGTGAGGTTCCCAACTTGCTTTGATATTCCACCTGAAAAAGTTGGGTGATTTTGTAATTTGGTTGAAAAAAAATTAATCTTTTTATATAAATATTTTGAAATAAATAAATTTTGACTTATTAAACATTTTTAACAACATACGTAACCTCTTTGATTAATATAATAAGCAAAAGTGCATGAAACAACAAAAGTATTTTAATTAGATATAGTAGCAGTGAGAAAGTTAAGGAAATAATTTTTAGAAATAACTTTTTTACCATAAAATAGGATATACTTGCCAAATATTTAGTAGTGTATTATAAAATGTATTATGCTATGTATGAGGTGATCCCTTCTGATTATATATTCTTTATGTTCAAGTGATTAGTCTTAATTTTTAGCAAAAAAGTAACCTTTGTATTTTCTCTTATTTTATTTTATATATTTAACACTTTCTTCGGTCTCATAGTAAATGTCATACTTTCCTTTTAGTTTATCCGCAAAAGATATAACATTTCTTTTATTAAAAAAAATATCTCTCACATTGACATAAATATAATATTTTCTAAGTACGTCATCTATTATGGGACGGAGAAGAGTTTCTTTTTATCTATGGGACGGAGGGAGTTTCTTTTTATCTCTCTTACCTTATTTTTTTCCACTAAACACAATAAATATTGTTTTTTTTAAAATCTTGTATCAAAAAAATTAATAATCTCAATGAATATTGTTTTTTTTTAACTCTTGTACCAAAAATATTAATAATCTCGATAAAAATTGTTTTTCTTAAATTCCATTCTTACAAAAATTAATTATTTATAATAGGAGGAGGGAGTATATAGATATTGTTCACTTAATAGTAGAGTCAAAACTTTCGATTAACTAGAATATTACAAAATCATGAAAACACAAATAAATACCAATCCATAAAGTCCTGAAAAAACATTAAAAACGATTCATAAAATCCTAAGAAATCAATTAATTGCCTGAAAATATTGTGACTTTGGCTATTAAATGAATATTTACGAGAATTACATATTGGATTTGTAATAGTTTTAAATTCGATTTATGCTCAAAATTTAAAATGTAATTTTGTGAAGACCCTTAAAAAGGACCTGAGCTGCGAAAAAGAGATGTTTTTAAAAAAGTTTATAAGACATAAAAGTCTTTATATCAAAGGTACTGATGCATACTTAATTAAACATCAAATAGAAGTCATTGGTGTTTTATTCAATTCGAAAACATGCCTGTCAATTGATTATACCCAAGGTGTAGCATTCTCAGAGAAGTAAGGTTGCCAAATTGCTTTGGTATTCCACCTGAAAACATCAAATCATCAAACGATTTATGCATGAAATGGCAATTGAATTATATAGAACTAAAAGGTCATCCGTGGTCCTAAATATACGAAGATTTTACGATTTTGGTCCAAAACATTATCTTTTGAATTAATGCATCCTAAACAAATAAAAATGGTCCGGATTTAGTCCATTTTGGATGGAGCCATCAAATATTTAATGGTCAATGACAATTAAGTGAATTTTGATGGATTAACTACTTTTAATTAGAATATGAAGTAGGAGACCCCTCCATTTTCTTTTAATATTATAACCTAACATTTGTTATTGTTTTATTAAAAGTAGACTGGAGTCATTTGTGGTCCTAAATATTCTAATTAAAAGTTGTTAATCCAGTTAAAATTCACTTAATTGTCATTGATCGTTAAAAATTTGACGGCTCCATCCAAAATAGACTAAATCATACCGTTTTTATTTGTTCAGGATGAAATAATTTAAATAAATTTTATTTTGACTAAAATCGTAAAATCGTTATATGTTTTAGGACCACAAATGGCCTTTAGTCAATTATTATGTGAAACAAAAGAGTGTATTTGAAGAATTAATTGCGATATAGTACCTTTGAATTGGTTTTTCCATAGAATCAAACCCTTGAGCATACTCAAACTCCCAATTTCACTTGGTATATCGCCGTTAAAACTATTGTTTTGCAATTGCAGCACCTCAAGCTCTTTGCATTTGCCTATATTTCTTGGAATTTCCCCTTCAAGTCGGTTCCCAAAGGCATTGAATTCTCTTAATCTTGAAGTAATATTGCATATGTTGTTTGGGATGCTTCCATCGAGAGTATTGAAGCTCACATTCAGACTCTGAAGCCTCGAGAGATTGAATAGAGAAGAAGGGATTCTGCCGAAGAAGCTATTGTTATTCAAATACATGTGCCGGAGTTGAGATAAGGCTCCGAACCAAGATGGTATCTCTCCGGTGAAGTTGTTAGCTTCGACATTTATCACTTGTAAACGTCGCAACTTAGACAGCTCAGATGGTAAGACGCCCGTGAAACTGTTGGAGCTGATGTCTAAAACTCGAAGAAACGATAGGTTTCCGAGATGTGGAGGGATGGTGCCTTGGAGCTCGAAGCTAGAAAGGTCTAGGACAGTTACTCTTTTGTGTTTGATGCCACAAGAGACACCAATCCATCCACAAATGGGAGTGTGAATTGACCAATTTGTATGCAAGATGGCATTAGGATCGGAAACAATGGAGTTTTTTAAGACAGTGAGAGCATATTGATCATTGGTGAGATTGAAGAGTGATTTGGAAGTGGTGAGGGAAAAGTAGTTTGATATCAACAACAAAACACCTAAATAAAACATGCAAATCTTCATGGATGGTTTCATGTGAGAGTTTTTTTTTATTGTGTAACAATAGTAGGTAGGGAAATGACTATATATATACAGAAGGGAAGCCTCAAAGTTTTTTTAAAAATTACTCCCTCTATCCCGAAGTAGATGTCAAATTTGGGAATGCCGCAGGATTTTGGAAGATATTGTTTAGGGTGTTAAGTGAAAAGAAAATATATTCGAATATATTGATGTTAGAAACAAAAAGTTGATTGGAGTAGAATTGAAGAGAATTAAATGAAAATTGACATGAACAGTTAATTTCTGACTGAATCGTAAAATATGAATGAAAAACACATTGATTAGAATCAGAAGTGAACAGACTTAATGTGTAGAACCAAAAAGTTTTTTTAACAAATATACGAAACCAATTCTGGACTTTAGTAAAAAAATAATACTCAAGGAAATATGGGTCCAATTATTTTAGATTAGTTAAAAGAACAAGTATCCTACCCAAATCTAATTAATCTTATGACAACAAATAGTAGTTTAGTTAGTAGGATCATTCACTCCTACCAATGGGTGTGTACTTAAGTTCTACTTCCTCCGTCCCAATAAATATGAAACATTTAGAGAGTAAAGTAAGAGAGAGAGAAAAGTAGAGAGAGTGATGTTTCCATTTTAAGAAATGTTTCATTTTTAGTGGGACAACCTAAAAAGGAAAGCGTTGCATTTCTAATGGGACAGAGGGAGTAATTTGTACAGTAAAAAAAACTAATTTAATCTAATTTATTGTGAGTGAAAATATTTATATTTAGCTTCCAATCTATCAACTTCTTTTAGTTGTATGTATGGTAGCTATAATATCATCTTTTGTTTTTTTATGAATTTTCCACAAACAAAGGTCGAGTCTGTTTCGGGTAGAGTGAAGCCAAAGCCAAAGCCAATGGCATGCATGGATACAATTTATATGCTTTCAAGACTACTTCAATATAGCTCTACTCCACACACAATTGCATCAATCTCAATCTCATTTTGTGTTGAATTCTTTTGTTATAATACATCATAATAGTAATTGAAATATATACTACTTAATTATCTCAGACCATAATATACGTTGAAAAGTTACTATATATTATAATACATCATATTTGATAGTAATTATTCTAAAAAATGAAAAAAAAAAATCAGAATCATATATCCTACTTTTGAATTTTTCAACCCTTTTCAAAAAATTATTTGATAAAGTGATAATAAATTCTTAAAAATAATTTTATACCCTAATTAGGTACAACTATAGTCTTGATAATAACTAGAAAGTTCACTGATTAGATTATATTAAATAGAAATATAAGATAAAAAATACATGTAAAATATAGTAATTTGGTTAAATTAACAAAATGCGTTTAATTCGATTCCAAACTTGTAACTTTCAAATTTATCAAAATACAATTATATTTTCACATAAAAACAAGTACACATATGTGCCGTGTGATGACCGCAACGAGACCAACCGTATTGCTTGATTGTGATGAGCTAACTATTGTGGCCTCTATTGTAAATTATAACAATATAATTTTATAAACTAGTACCACTTGGTTAATATTCCCAGTTAGATTCACGTTCTATTATAAAACTAATATATAAAATTAAAATTCCATTCAACTAAAATTTTCAACTCAATTTTTTTTACACAAGTCAAAGTGAAACTTTAAGCCGTGAATGAAATGCATATTAGAATTGGGTCACTCACATTAACACGACCCTGCACAAATGGGTGGGCCGGAATGTACATTTTTATTTTTGGTAAAGTGTAAGCATTCCTTTTACTTTATTCTCTCTTACTATATTCACCGTCCACTTAACACACTATTTTTAAACTCCATGCTAAAAGAAATATCTTTATTAACATGGAACGAAGGGAGTATAAGACAATGTTTATAAATAAAAATGAACTATTTTTTTTAACATAACAAACATACTTGGACTATGTTTGGGAGACCGTCAATTTTTCCATCTCAACAACACTTTCATTCATATTATATATTTCTAAAAACAATTACTCATACAACTCTCAATTTTAGTCAAACATGATTGAATTTGCAGAAGGCTTATTAATTATTATTATCAAGGTTTTGGGCTTTGAAGATTTGCAAGCCCCATTACAAATTGGGCCCTCTAAATATTCCATATTCTCCATTTCCCAAACCGGATCGGGTCGGGTTCGGTACTATCCAATAACCGACAGATATATTCGATTCATTGAAACGGAGCTCTCAATTCACTGCACTGCCGTCGCCGGTGAACACCGCCGAATCCGACACGCCCGGCGCGCCTCCAGTTTCCACCACCGTCGCCGCACTCAGCTATTCAGCTACCGCCACTGATCGCGCTTCAGGTTAGTCGTTTGCCTCGAATTTTCGTAATGTAGAGAGCTCGAATTTCATTCGTTTTTCAGCGTTGTTTGAGTTATTGTGGCTGCCTGAGTAATTCTATAGTCGATTTTTGAAAGTGCTGGTTGTTTGCTGCATTTGTATTTGAGAAATCGCTATTCACTAAACATAATTTGTTCGATGAAATGCTTGTTCAGGTTTTCGCATTATTTTTTATAAAATTTATGGTAATCGGATAACTGTAGCTGAATCTGTTTAACCGAATATTGTCAATTTTGAATAAAAAACTTTGATGCTACAGTTGATTACTGTTTTAATTGATTTATGAGACGATCTCAATCATTATAGCAAGCATATAAATTATTTCATAAATAATAAATAGAGTTAAATGCATATCGCCTAATTTTGAATTATAAATCATACACCCAACTACTTCGGTTTCCCTCTTCTTTTGCAACCTCACTTTCATTTCATCCGTGGGTTCTCGCAGTTCATCTCGATTTTAGGTAATTTGACTTCCTTTTTCTTTGCAAAAATTTCTTGATTTCTTGTACTAGCTGGTTTTTTTTTTCTGGGTTCAAATGAATTTTTGGAACATTTGGTTGTTTGACTTTTGTTTTTTTTTTTTTTAATTTTTTTTTCTGGTTCTTGTATGATTGTATCTGGCGATGTATGCATTTGAGAATTGTTTGGTGAATTGTCAATTAACTTTTTCTGCGGTTTCGGTAGCTTGATTCCATTGAATTATCAGTTTCAGTTTACTGTGGTTCTTGTTGGTTTCTCTGATGGCATAATTCACCTACTATTTTCGTGTAACTGTTTATCTGTTGGTTTAATTATTAGTTTGGAGTTTTTGATATTGCGATCCCTTAATCCTTTGCCACAATGTAGAAATTTTAACCTATGAATATTGGTAAATCACTTCTCGTTTGTAGGAAATAATGCATATCTTGACTGCTGATTCTTTGAATGTTTGTAGTCTTATAGAATAAGAAGTTGTGGACTGTTCAAAATGATTATTGCAGATGATAGAACCAGCTCTCAATATTTCAGGATATGTATGTTATCTTTGTTGAAACATCGAGAGGGTCTGCAATCTTTCTTTCTCGGCATTTTTCCTGTTTATTGGATGGAAAATCTGTTCATCTCTTTATCAGAGTGTTTTTTAGTCGAATAGAATAGACTATGCTAAGGTAGATTGTATTGTTACTGTTTTTCTTTTTTTCTCGTCCTGTATGAATAAGAGATTGAAATGGCGCCCCTTATTCAGCTGAGAAATGTGTGAATACATCTTTAGTATTTGTAGTGATGACTAAATTTTTCTGCCTAACACAAGCCATGTCTCAATGACAATGTCGAACAGGATATGGCACACGTAGAACCTGAGAATGCAGACATGAATCTGTATCAAGTAAATAATTTTGTGAGGAGACCTCATATCCTGCTTGCTGCCAGTGGAAGTGTCGCTTCAATAAAGTTTGCTAATCTCTGTCATTGTTTCTCCGAGTGGGCGGAAGTGAAAGCTGTTGCTACCCAGGCATCTCTCCATTTTGTAGACAGGGTAGCTCTTCCCAAAGATGTAGATCTTTACACGGATGAGGATGAATGGTCGAGTTGGAAAAAGATAGGTGATAATGTGCTCCATATTGAGTTGCGTAAGTGGGCTGATATCATGGTCATCGCACCTTTGTCTGCCAATACACTTGCCAAGGTAAGCCACGATGTAGGCTGTTTAAATTTATTTGTTAACATTGCAACCCATCCATTACTAACGATATCTTAAAGAATCTTGTTACACTTGTTATTTTTTTTAACTGATAAACAGCCGGTTACTTCCATATTGAATGATCATTTGGGAAAAAGATTTAACTTGTTTTGCATAGACTTTGTTGATAAAAGTAAAATGACCTTTTTCAATTCGAATGTTTGGGAGCTCATTGTAGGCTATGGATATTTCTTAAGAATACAAGTATTATTTATTATTTGTTATCTTTCTTATAAGAGTTAATTGTATTTTACGTCCCTATCTTTGGTCAAATTTCAAAAATAGACCTTTTGAAAAAGTTGCAATTAAAGCCCAAGCCTGTATTTTATGGGCTCAATATTTAGACGTGGAAGGCCTGAAATCACCATCGTTTTGATGCTTGGGTGGAACAGATAATTCCACATTGGTTTTGGGTCTTCCACATGAGTATTTCGAGCCCGATGCAACTTTTCCAAAAGGTCAGCTTTTTGAATTATTTTGAGGGTCAACCCATTTTTGCAATTTGGCCCAAAGATGTTATTTGACTAACCTTTGTTCGACTTTTTTTTACTTTTCATCCTAAATAGATTGCTGGAGGTTTATGTGACAACTTGTTGACCTGCATTGTCCGGGCATGGGACTACAATAAGCCAATGTTCGTAGCGCCAGCCATGAACACCCTCATGTGGGACAACCCTTTCACTGAACGCCATCTCATGGCGATAGACGATCTTGGTATCTCACTCATCCCCCCGGTGAAGAAGAGGCTGGCCTGTGGAGACTATGGCAATGGCGCAATGGCTGAGCCTTCGCTAATATACTCCAATGTAAGACTATTCTATGAGTCTCGAGAACAATCAGGTGGTAGCAATGTTTAGTCTGATATATCACATCCATTTCAATGAGGAAATACCATCTCAAGTTTGTTAGGTCATGAACAATTTCTTACTTGTAGTGTGGTTTGTCAAAACTGTGATCTGTTAATTAGGAATTTAGTGTGTGCCATTCGAAATCGCGTGCTCGTATGTTGTTATAATGTTCTCTACTTGCCACAGTTATTCGAGAGATTTAGATTCATATTGTCAAAAGGCATAGGCCATAGATTGATTTTATATGACTTTTCATGTGTGATGCATATCTATCTGCTGTTGTGATGCAGTTTCCATAAATTTGTTCATTTGAATCTTAGGTAACATTTTTAGCAACCTTTTATCTATCATGTCTTCCATCAAATTGAATATTTTTATAGGCATGTATTGCAGTTTTGTTCCAGATATTGTATCTTAATGTGGATAAATATATGGAATGGTTTTTGTCGTTAAAAATTAGTACAAAAAAAAAAATGGAAGTTTCCTTTATATTCTTGGCCTAAGCAAATAATTTGAAAACCCAAAGCATGTTCTGTTCAAGATTTTGTACCAATATGAACAAATGGGCCAGCCCACATAGTAGTTTTTATTCACATATTGCTGTAAAAAAAATGTGCCCTTTTGTCATTTTTATGCAACTATAACATAGTAATATCAATTTAATTTGGTTGTAATTCACTAATTTGTTCCAAATCCTCTGATTTTAGGCCTAAATTCCTGCAAATCTTGTTGAAATGTGCTGTGTTCAAATCTTGTTTACATATGTTGAAATCTGTTTTAACAAGTATTGAGGTAACTCGCTTTATATATTACTCCCTCTATCCACCTTTGATTAAGTGTCACAAGTTTTTTTTTTTCATCATTTCACAATTAAGTGTCTTCCTTACTTTTTACTACAACTACTTTACTCTTTAAAGGACTAGTCGCATTCGGCAATACCTAAGATTTTCAGCGCCAACAAATATTTATATATCTACATGCATTTCGTAATTGCAGGTAACAACTTTTTTGGCTTATATACATATGAACCATGCATGCATCGAATATTATGAACTTTGCCAAATGTCCATTTCTTAGTCCAAGGGAAAAGAATCAAAGAAATATATGCTTATAGTGATTAAGACACTGGTTAACATATAGTTTGTCTTATTCATGTACTCCCTCCGTCCCATTGAAGATGATCCACTTTCCTTTTTGGTTTGTCCCAATCAAGATGACCCATTACTTAAAATGGAAACACCTTTATCTCTACTTTATTCCCTCTCTCTTACTTTACTCTTTCCTCTTGCCACACAAAATATAACTGCATAAAATCCCGTGCCGCCCAAGAAAGGACTCATCTTCCTTGGGACGGAGGGAGTATATAGTAATAGGATTTATACCCCCAACAAATCATACAACTTTGTCCTCATCTACACCCAAGGTCACGGAGGTGGGGTCGCCGGTCCGGTCCAGTCGGCCCACAAGAACATCTATCAGGCCACCACCGACTCTGCGTTCAATAGCTACACACCATGAGTATGCGTTCTGTTTCTTGAATCTGTCACTGCCCAAGATTATCCACTTTCTGACAAAGTTGGACACCAAGTTCCTTAATCACAACTAATAAAGAACATATATATGACATTCTTAAAATGATTTTCAAGTTGTTGCCGAGGTGGGACACCACACTAAACCAAACACTGTCTCTTTTGCAATTTTATAGATCCTCGAATTTGTAAAGGGACAACCAACTCACCTAAATGTCAATGCCGGATTAATACCAAACAACACGGATAAATTTTCTCAAATAATTTGATAGCCGGCATTGAGCATGAATATAGAGATGCATGGCTCAAACGGATTACACCGCTCGGCTAGAAACCAGACCATTGATCGTGTCAAGTCTAACCATAACTAGAACCAGAACCGTAAATCGGGTGTTAGAAAATTCAATTTAAAATTTTGTGACATTTCGATTCAAAATCGGAAAAGAGCAAAAATCAAGAAAATTTTGAGGAATAACCATATAAAACCGCTGGTTTGAACCGGAACTAGATCCTAGATTTTCGTTTAACCGGATTCAGCGGTTCGGCTGAGAACCAAACTGTTGATCATGGTTTCGTTCAAAACCATAACTGGAACCGTGACTTAGGTGATTCAATTTCGATATAAAAATTTAAAACCGGTCCAATTCTATCTTTCGCTTAACCAAAACCGACGATTCCAATCCGACAGCATCAAATCATGAATATCTATAATCATCTTCAATAGCGTTGAAATCTACGTCACGTGCGAGCTTGAAGCTGCATTCACATTTGATTTTTTAAGGTTATTTATATGCATTGCTTCATTCAAACGGCAATTTAGATCAAGGAATATTCAACATTTGTATTCGTTTGCTCTTCTAGATTTTCTTGATATTTGAAAATAAATAAATGCTGACAGAAGATAAAGTTATAATCAATTACATAGAAAATCGATTTTGTGATAAATTAACTATGAGATAAAAGTTCATAATTTCTTAAAGTAGGCCTTTAATAAGTGATTAAACTAATCAATTTCGTGACCCATAAGTCATCAATCCAAGGCAAGCATTTTGTCAACCGCCTTACAATAAAAATGGTTGGACAAGATTTGATCTCTAGTTCAGTCTTTAAAACTAGTTCGACATTGATCACACCGTGTGGTTTCATACCACCAGTTCAAGCCTCTCACTCAATGCGTCATTTATTTTCTCCCGCAAGAAAGGGAAGTTCGGGCTCCACCCTCTATTCTACATGTCAAGACAATATTCAATTCTCAAATGACTAGGATTGATTAGTTACTTATACTGTAAATTAATCGAATGAGTATTGAAATAAATTGTAGTACTAATTAATTTAGATATAGTTTATATATGAATGTCAATGGAAAATTAACACACTCTAATTCGGACATGAAACATGCCCAAATATATGCTTGTTTTCTAAGCATATAGTCAAAAATATAAGTGAAGAATATTAAGTATACATATAACTCCAAATACATAATTTGAAACATTAACTTCCAAAAGTTGTGAATCTTTCGATTGTCAAATAATTATATTGGACTTCTAATTAGCATTGTGCTGGATCACGAGCTCTTATAGTTTATAGTTAAAAGGATAGTTGGATCTTTTATTATATAGTATTTGACTATTTTCTATCAATATTATGCAACTACAATACAATCTCCCCTCAACGCTAATGACAAAGACATATTCCATATTCATGCGAATATTTGAGTATCAAAACAACAGTATACAAATAGTATGTTACATAGTTTAGTCCATGTTGTTATTATTATTTTTTATCCATTTAGTTTGCTTCCAATATATATTAAAAATTATTGTTGATGCCGTTCATTTTACGTATATATTACATAAAAATCAAATCTCAATTTACACAAATTTTCTATAACTTCAAAAAAATGAATAAAAGATCAAATCGATTCTTGAGTTTTATGTAATTTGTACAATTAATATCATGAATATTAAACAATAACATTTCCCACAGTATAATGCTCACATTAACTAGGTAATATAATAATTTTCTATATATACCCCACACTTATTGTAGGATCGGACACAGTGAAGAAAGTCGTCGCTAACAATGGATGACAGACAACGAACAGAGTGAACTCTAACCGAAGTCATATTTGATGTAACTTATAGATAGTCGGCGGTAAAGTCGATCGACTCGAGTTCAACCCCACCTAAATCCGCCACATTGTGGGCCCCCCAAAACTGGCATCTATATGCATGGAAAAAACAGTAGCTATATCAAAAACGCATAAAAAAAGGTCCATTTGATATCCATTATAGTCAAACAGAGAATACCAAACTCTGTAGCACTTTCCAACCTCTTTTTGTTGTCTTCTGACAACTACTCTTTTCTCGACGGAAAGTCAAATAAACTTGCATAAAAATGACATAGAATCTAGAAGGTTTTTTTAGTTTTTATCAATTCTTTTAGGAAAGAAAGAATCTCGAAGTTGGAACATGAGATTTTGTACAAATTGGACAAAGTCTCGAAGCCGACGGTTAGTATATTTAGATGCTTCAATTTTTCTTTATTTTTTATTTGTCGACAGCAAATATATACATGTCATTTCTTGACTTATCCGAACTGCCCCAACACAACAAAATACCATTTTGGTAAAATTAAACAAATAAATGAATAAAATGCAATCCAATTCTTGACCTTGAACGTTGAAATTTAAGCCCAAAAAGATATTCTTTTTCTTTCTCCATCACCATACGTATGAGTATTGAACTAATTCAAATTTGAAGTTAAATCATCTTGTCTATATTCTCCCATGAAATTCCCCTCCCTTTCCTACTTTTATTCCTTCTCTCTCTAAAAAACCAACCTCTCTCTTTCTTTCTCATGTTGGAGATGGATATCATGGACCAAGAGGACTTCTTGACCCTCAAACTCTCCCAAACCCCGGGCCACGACCGCGAGGGAAAGAGGAAAAGGACTATAATCCCGAGTTTGCCTTATGAAATCCCCGAGGAGGGCAAGATCTTCGACCTCCTCCAAACGAGGGAGGCAATGCTAAAGACGGATCACAACAAGAGATCAAACGGAGGCGAAGGCCTCCATTTGATCCACTCGCTCCTCGTCGCCGCCGCCTCCGTGAACGAAAACCACGCCGCCTCGGCCCTCGAGAATCTCGCTCAACTCTACCGTTCCGTCTCCTTGAGAGGCGACTCCGTCCAAAGAGTTGCGGCCTACTTCGCCGACGCCCTCCTCGCCCACCTCCTCACCCGGAAATCGCCCTTCTACGATGCCATCATGAAGGGCCCCTCGCCCGAGGAGGAGTTCCTGGCATTCACGTCCCTCTACAAGGTCTCGCCGTTCTACCAATTTGCTCACTTCACGGCCAACCAAGCCATCATCGAAGCATTCGAGAGAGAGGGCGGTAGGGCTCTCCACGTGCTCGATTTCGACGTCTCCTACGGCTTCCAATGGCCCTCCCTCATGCAGTCCCTATCAGAAAACGCCACCCCAACAAACAAGATCTCTCTAAAGCTCACTGCCTTTGGTAGGAACATGGAACAGATTCAAGAAACTGAATCAAGATTGGTCAGTTTCGCAAAAGGCTTCCCCAACCTCGTTTTCGAGTTCCATGGCCTTGTTCGAGGATCCAAGAATGCGAAGGTGAGGACGAGGAAGAACGAGACAATCGCTATCAACTTAGTATTCCATCTGACTTCACTCAAAACCCTCTCCAAAATCACCGAAACTCTATCCTACGTCTACTCTCTTAACCCCTCGATCATCGTTCTAGTTGAGCACGAAGGCAAGTGCACCAGCAACAAGTTCTTGCCTAGATTCATGGAGTCTCTGCATCAATTCGCAGCCATTTTCGATTCACTAGATGACTGCCTTCCATTAGAGAGCGGTGAGAGGCTGAGCATTGAGAGAGATCATCTAGGGAGGGAGATCAGGAGTGTTATAAACTACGATAGAGACGACAGCGAGAGCTGTCCAAGGTTCGAGAAGATGGAGACGTGGAATGGGAGGATGGAGAGAAGGGGGTTTGTGGGAGTTGAGCAGAGCTGCAGGGCTGTGATGCAGGCAAAGTTGCTGCTGAAAATCAGAAGCCATTGTTGCCCTGTAAAATATGATGGAGAAAATGGTGGTTTTAGAGTTTTTGAAAGAGAGAATGGCAAAGCAATCTCCCTAGGATGGCAAGATAGGATTCTTATTACAGCCTCATCTTGGTGTAATGGTGTATGATAGATTCTTGTATGAAATGAAATTCTTTAGTTCTTTTCTTTTTCTGTTTTTTTAGTGTAAAGTTTCTTCAAATATGAAAGACATGAAGCCAAAACCATAAACATAACAAATGAAGAGAACTTTCCTTTAAACTTATTTAACTATAAAGAGCCTAAGTTTCATATTTCAAAAAGTTTTAAATGGAGATCACATTTTACTTGTTAAAGACGCGGCACAACGGCTGTGTCCGATCATTTCGATCCTCTTCCTGGTAAGCTTTTCATCAATTTCTTTCGGTGGAGATAACGTAGCGCAGCCCCAGCCAGGGGCCAAGATGACATGATGGCTATGTAAGCAAGCAGCCAGATCGACTTGTTACTTTGACGCGAAAGTTGGTGCAAGCATCTCTGAATGATCCCTGAGCCCTTCGAACCACCATCATCTTCAGAGGATTGAGCATCATTGGTAGCAAAATGGGATTTCCTTCCACTAGAGACGTGGTTGTCGGTGACTGGAACTGTTTGATCAGTCTGACTGTGATTTTCAGGCGTCTCCTCGCCATCTATGTGCTCGTTGCCCATTGCAGCCACCATTCCATCAGTCAGGTTGAGATAGGGACCTTGATCGATCGAAGTTTGCATAAGAGGAGAATGAGGCCCGGCACTTTCCGCCTGCAATCATGAGAACATATTAGGGGGATTGATTACTGACATCATAAGATTGATATTTTATGTTTGAGAGATCAGATGATCAATAAAGCTCACAACTTGCTCGGGTTATCGAAGCATGTGGTTGATTAGACGACGTTATTTTCTTATCACCAAAAGTAAACACCAGAGATAGCTATTAGATGGACGAAAAGACCGTGCACCTTGTTCTGTTTGTGCATGTATGGACTCGAGAGTAGAACTCCGAGAAATTCATTAACGGCTCTCACCCACCTGTGGAAAGAAGAAGAATTTTATGCAAAACACTGCACTAATGAACAAGACGATGTTCTTGTAGCTATTTTATGATTCTCTCAATTAGTATATGCAGTAACTCAGAAGCTATAAATAACTCGACCAGAAAATAAATTGTTAGAATGAAGTACCATAGGCGAGATACAGTTATGCCTTCAAAGAACGCGAGATGTCCACCGTGCAGAGATGTAGCTAAGACTACGTTTTTATTTGCTCTACCATAATAAAACATCTTAGCACTATAAACGGTAGAAAGGAAGTCAGCAATTATGGAAAAATATAAGCAACTCTACCGGCATTCGTCCCAAGGAATGGCTTCTTTGGTGCAGACTGGATCATCCAATGCACTTATGCAGAGCAACGGAACTGAAACTTGTCCAATAAAAGCAGAACCGCTACATCGTCTATAGAATGTATCCACAGTCTTGAGCAAACATAAAAAAGTTCCAATACGTTAGTTAGGTAGAATTTATGCCGAGTTTGAAGGAACGGAGTAAATTTGAAAAGCTCCAAATATTCAGAAACGGGGAACAAGAGGTACCTCGTATTTACCAACTAGGCAGGTGGCATGGGTATCAAAATCCCGAACAGTTCGTGACTACATATAATAAAGGTATCATCGGCAAATGAAAACGCTAAATAACACTAAATTACTTCAATGTAAAACTGTTCGAACAAAAGTAGTTCAACATTATTACGTAAGATTCTAGCATCAAGCCTCAATTAACATTCATTAAGATCCTAGCTTGAGAACGATACAGTTACTTATTTTCGTATGATTATTACAAAAATATGACGTGTACAGTTCACAAATAGGCAAGAATGTGGAAGACTAACCTTTATTATACCATCCCAATTAGCAAGGCGAGTATAACGAGTTTCATGTCTGCATAATGCAAGCAAACATACTTGAGTTAGTTAAGAGAATAACAGTCCTCGACATATAAAGAAAAACCTACCCATGATGGAAAACAAATAGATGTAAGAGTATGGAAGCCGTCCATATTTCAATTTTTAAGTCCATCAATTTTGGCATTCCCAAATTATTCAATTGCCTATATTAGTAAAGAATTATGTAAGAAGGCAATGCAACATACAGCTGCGCATAGCCTTGAAGACCAATAGTAAGAGCTCTGTCATATAACTTTTGAATAGGCCTTCGAGATATAAACCTGGAACTGATCTGAAATGTAGAAAATGGAAAAAAAAATTGGAATATGAAACTAAATAACCAAAACAAAATGTTAACACCAGGAAAAAGAGTCTGTTATTAGGATATAGTTCGAAAAATATTATATACGCAGATTTTGAGCTCACTCAGCAAAGTTGATAGAGTTTTCGCGTAAAATCACAATAATTTGTCTGATCAGAGTACTCTCAGGCCAAGTCTAATTGCCGTTAAATAAACATTTTTAGTTCAAATACACGTAGTTCAGATCAACTGACCAAGAGATCCCAGGGAGAGCAAACTGCTGCAGCACCTGCAATCGGAACATTTTCTCCGTCCTCTCCAAGATATTTTACCTTAGTTCAAAGGGCATGCTCGATCAACATTGTCATTCCATTGTAAGCATGAAGACATAAGGCAGAACTCTACCAGAATGTTTGCACCGATACTTGTTCCCACTACAAACAACGGAGCCGCAGAATATTCTTTATGTAAGTGGTTTATAACTTCACGTACATCTTCAGTCCAACCAGCATTATAAAAGCAATCACTCTGTTAAGTTACGAATTAATATCAGTCGGTATACAATGATTGAGAGCAAATGTACAGTGATGGATTTTCCAAAGATGAAATATGCCCATGTCTAAATTAAAACATGCTATCACTTTAACATAATAAAAACAAATGCTCGAGAAATTAAGTGCAATTGAAAAGTCATTCTTCTGCTTATTTTGCTGACTTCTTCCATCCTTAGTACTTACAGTAATTGAAACGCCACCCAGTCCTCGATGATTGCTGACAACCACATTCAATCCATTTTTTGCAGTACCAAAGACGATATGTTTCATGTACTGCAGCCATAGAGGAGTAGCTAATTACACATAAAAATTGTAGAGAAAAACAACTCTTTACCAATTCATAATGTCCCAATCTATCATATGAATACCCAGTTGATGTCAAAAGATATCAATGTTCTGGATAGCATGTACACACTGCAATGATCAAGCTAAAGCTCGATTTTCCCCTTAAAATATCATCTTGAACTTCTGTTGATAGATTCAGGTTCAACTTAAAGGCAAACATGACACAAATTAACCAAAAACAAGTGTGGTATGGCTATGCGATACATTTTCTTTTGCTGTGTATTGGAGTTCATTTCACATTTTTTTAAGATTCATACTCACATATCAAAGACAGAGACAGAGGCAATACTTCAAATAACTGATTTTATACAATAAAAAGAAAATTAGATGATTAATAGGATGCATGACTCTTGTAAACTGCGGAAACAAAACTGTTGGCTTACAGGAGAAGCCGAATCACTTGTTAGTCCAGGAATTATAATAACAATAGGAGTTGCGTCGTCCTTTGCAAGGACATTATCATTTTGAACAGCTACGCCAGAAACTGCCACAAAAGCAAGGAAAATATCAAAAAGGACGAACAGAATTCGACAACGAAAATGAAGAAACAAGACACTTATCCAAAACATACCAACAAGCCAAAAGTTTTGAAACATTCCAAGAAAAAGAAACTTGCATTTCATGCGCTACAAATAGATAGTTCTTCTCCATCATCTAATAGTTATAGTATTTTACATTGTTTATTCATAGCCTTACTCAGAAGATGATGCTTGAGAGAAAAATTTCATAACCAAAGGTCCAACGCAGGATGCAGTAATTAAATTCCATAGAGGTAACTAACTAAAAGCCAAAACTCCCAAAAACCAAAATGGGTTTAGATTAAATAGCAATCCAATTCAAGGAGACATAGTAATTGAACATGGAACATGTAATGATAGAACTATTCATATAAAAGTTTTATATGCCATTTAGTTTTTTGGATATCCACAAAATTCATCGTGACGTTCTTACAGTAAACTATTGTGTGTGCCATGTTTTGCTACGTGCCTCAGCCAATTTCACTTAATCACTTCGGTGTGATATCTTTACCATCAGAATGCAACAGCCAATCGAGAGCAAAAGTTCCACCGTCAGATGCATGAAACATCTGCCTGAAGATACACAGAAAAATCAGGTGAATAAAAATAACACATCTATGTACAATATCAACAAACCAAAAATCCCTAATCCACTAATTATATTTAATCTTTGAAGAAGTAACAGATGATTTCACAGCTCTGTTTTTCCAGCAAGGAATGCAACTGGAACAAAATGGACTGTTCAAAAATAACAATTTATCTCAAGAAATCCGAATTCCACCGATCATACATATATTACTTTGAACATGACAATTCTCCACATAGTCAAGCATAACTTCGCATGAACTTATAAAAGTGAATGGCTGAAAACATTTTACAATCGACATTACAAGAACCTCACCTTCTATATGTGAACACCGGAGGCCTCCCAAAGAAGTTCAGAAAAGATGTTTGGATATGCGGGCTCGAGAGCCACGGTGTAGCCAAGTACCTATTGTAGCACAAAGAGAAATTATACGGCAGATAATTAGCTAAAAAAAACAACCTAAATCAAGCACTCCCTCCATCCCGATTCCCAAGTCAATTGAGTCGTGTTCCTTTTTGGAATGTCCCGAGCTAAATAGATCATTTCCCTTTTTGGCAAAACTCAACCTTTTTAATCCCTCTTACTTTATGCTACCTTCAATTATCTAGTTTATCAAAATAAGCATAGTTTGAGGCTCTCAAATATCACTACAAAATCATAAATTTGATGTGAACATACAATTTCTTCGACACTACCTCCCGTGAAGCGTCGGGCACTTCGACACAACCCCATGATAAATCTCCGAGCTCGAATTGTACGTCAAAGAAATGGGGGCCCCACGAAATCCAGTGAGAAAATCGTGAAAAAAATGGAATTCCAAGAAATTGTACAAGAAGACAATGATAGAGAAAAGGGCCGCCGCCAAATAATGCGACAGGGGAATCGCGATGGCCGACTTGAGAAGCAGCTCGTAAGCAGCAGCTGGACTTTCCAGAATTGCGTCGGAGCAATCCATGGAGCTGACAAAAGCTACGATTTTTAATCAAACAAAAGCGAATTCTATAAAATTGGGGAAGTGGGTCGGATTTATTTTGCTGAATTTGAGATTTTATGTCGCGTTTTTGTTCTCTGCGTTGCGACGGTGAGTGTTGACGGTGTGAGATTGGTAATAAACATGAGGTCTTGGTGCGGTGGCTTTGTCTACAGTAGTTTACAATTGCAACTTGGGGAATAAAAGGTTACGTATACAAATTATTTGATTTGATGATTTTTCGAACTGATTATAATTATATGAAAATTAAGTTTTTAATGTTAAAATGTGTACATTATATTATTATAATACTACGTTTTTGTTTTTATAATTTTATGCACAAAAGTGAAACAAATAACCATACTCTAGTACTGTTATTTGTTATGTTACGTAACATATCTTCACAAAAATTAATTTACAATTTTACAGGGAGTACTAATAAACCAGCTTTTTTCATTATAGTCGTATTATTATGGATACCTATTAATCTTCTTTTTTTTTCCTTGGGTTGTAGTAGTAATTATTTAGTTTAGCCTATCCTGAAAAAATGATGATTGATGTTGAGTTGAATTAAGTGAGTAATTTTCACGAATGAAAATTAGATAAGTTTAAGGATCATTTTTATTGCTTTCAGATTTTTTCTTTCTTTATTACATAAACGTTATGAAAAACATATTCATATATTAATTAATTTATAACGTATTTTAGTTCAGAAAAAGAAATGGAATGTTAGCAATTACTTGGCATAATTTTGTTTACAGAAATTTACTCAATTTTAATATGTACTGTACTGTACTACTTAAATGTTTAATATTTTGGTCGAACACAAGGGGAGACATAAAGTAAATTTGGATCTAATATTGAAGATATCGATTCTCATAGAGTTATTTGAGACTGAGCCATAAAATAAATTTGGATCTAATATTTTGGTCGAACACTAGGTAAACCATAACTAATAATGAAAATGACTACTATAATTTAAATATTTTAGATTCTAATATAGCCATTTAAGGCAGAATGTAATTATGTAAACCATGATAATTAAAAGAAATTGACTCAATATTGTTGATAAAACTAAAGAGAGACATAATTTAAAGATAAATTAAGACACCAAGATTTAATAATAGGCATCCGCATCACATACAATCACCTTCATCACTGATAATAGAAAAAAAAATGTTAAATCACAACAACTACACTTAGCGTGTACAAAATAATCCGGACCAAAAAAATTAATTTGGGCAAAAAAATTTAAAAATCCCAATTTAATTTGAAGGTGAATGATGATTGATAAGGATCATAAGATGCTGAATTTGGTAGCTAGTGACCCCCTCCGCCACTCAAATTTGTCAAGGCACCGGTAGGCGGCGACGGGAGCAGCGTAAAGGCCAAAATACCGCTCACGACTGCGGACACTGCTCCGACGATGAATGCCGGTATGTTTCCGCCGCCAAAGAGGGCATCCCATGGACCACTCAAAACAGAAACAAACATCTGCATACATGGATGAACAAAAACTATTAATGAAAACAACTTGGTAATCAACATATATTTATAATTAATTTCATTAGTTACCTGTGGAATAACAATTGCAAGGTTTAGAAGTCCAAGTGATAGACCTGCAAAAGAATTTGATTTGATTAGATATATATGTAGTTTAAAAAAAATGGGATGGCATTGTAAATCAATAAAATAAAAGAAAATTTATTACCAAGCTGGAAATAATAGAAGTGTAAACATACACCAATATACCCTTCAGGGAAATTTTTTTGAAAAATAATTCAAATCAAGTAATCTTGTAATTGGATTACTGTTACACCGTTACACGAAATTGAATCAGAATACATATCTTTATATCGTGTAACGTTATTATATTTAAAAATATAATGATGTTACAACAGCTACGATCTCTATATTTTATTCATACAAGTATTATTTTTATTTAGTACATGTCATTATCTACATATCCATTCTCTCAATCTAAATGACATATTTTGTGTTTAGGGTATACAATAGAATGGTTTCACTAGTAAATGTAATTTTTTTTGCAATGCACCAAGATAGAAAAAATGATTTTGTTGCACAAATGCATGACTATATATTTTTCATGAAAAATTATTTTTAGAAGAATTAAAATCGCGTGATTGTGTATCAGTACATATTAACCTAATACACAATCACGCGATTTTAAATCACTTAACAATATAAAATGCACCATCATACGATAATAAATTACGACCATGCGCATCGTTAGAGTGCATACCTTGTCCGGACCCGGAATCGCTAGAGAAAATCGAAGCCAGAGCGAAAGGGATACTGAAAGTGACCGCCAGAGGGATTCCAAGGAACCCGAAGATCGCCAAAGCCCCAATCTTAACCCCAGCCTCCGGCTTCAGTAGCACGCCATCGGGCCCATGATGGCGAGCGCCCTGGGCGGACTTGGTCACGACCACAGTCATGGCCAAGCCAATTGCAAGGAGAAAATTAGCCCCACCCCAAATCTTCTTAACCCCAACGTACCCCTTAGACAAAAACTGCACCCCGAGCGAGGCGAACGCCAGCACGACCGAGTTGATCATCAGCCCCAACGCGCCAGCATGGACGCCCTGATCGTAGAGCGTGCCCACACCTACTGTGCCGCCGTAGACCTCTTTCCCCATCCAATCGGTGTCGAAGAGGAGGAAAGGGAACCAGGCGACCCAATTGAATGCGGTGACGAGCATCACGATCCACATTGGCCGGGGGAGCCCCTTCAGCGAGCTGAATAGCTCCCCGAACACGGGGATCTGCTTCTTCTTTGCGGGATCTGGGGCTGCTGCGGGTTGGTGGGGGGATTCGGTGACAAAGAGGAGGGCGAGGACGGTGGTGGTAAGGAGGAGGCAGATGGCGATGATGAAGCAGGTTTTGAGATTGGCGCAGTAGTCTTCGCAGGCGGTGGTTTTGGAGAAGGGGAGGATTTTGTAGAGATGAGTGTAGGAGCCGGCGGCGTAGCCGAGGACGTTTCCGACTGCCATGAAGAAGGAGAAGAGCGCGTTTGCGGTGCTCATCCTCCGCGCTTCTCCGCCCGAGAGATCCGCTAGCAAAGCCCTGCACGGCCCCTGCGTGTGTTCCAAAATTGAAATTTCAGTTACAAAACTCTGAGGCTCCGTTAGTTACACAGAATTGGAATTGAATTGAAATTTAAATTCTTTGGAGAATCCTATGTTTGGTAAAATGAAGAATTGATATGAAATTGAATTAACATATTTGGTAAATATACACACACTACATATTCACATATTTCACACACTACATATACTACACACACTTCACATTCACATATTTCACACACTACACACTAGCTGTGAAATATGCGTAGTGTGTGAAATGTGTGTTGTGGATATATAGTGACATTTTATGATTATTTGGATTTTGGAATTATGAAATGTGTGTTGTGGATATATAGTGAAATTTTATGATATGAAATTCAAATTGTGAAATTGGAATAATTGAATTGCAATTCAATTCTAAATCCAATATTTTTGTAATGTCCAAAAGTGGATTTGGAATTGGAACTCCAATTCCAATTTCAAGCCCTCAATTCCATGGTACCAAACGCACCCTAATTTTGAAAAATTGGAGCAAATTGGCTCTAATTCCAAATCCACTGCCTTATATTCCGTGGTATCAAACGCATCCTATTTTTGAAAAATTGGGAGAAATTGGGGAATTCGATTGCGGAATTCAAAATTCACCTGCAACATGTTGTTAGCGACGTCGAGGATCCAGAATCCGACGACGAACACGGCGGTGGCCCGGGGCTTCGGAGCCTTCCCGAGTGGGTCGCCGCTCGCGACCCCGATGTCCGCCGCAAATCCGATCAGAAAAACCGCGACGGCGACGAGCGCCGCTCCGGCGGCGATAAAAGGTCGGCGCCGCCCGAATCGAGATCTGCAGTGGTCGCTGTAGTAGCCGGCGATCGGCTGGACGAGGAGGCCGGAGATCGGGCCGCAGAGCCACACGAACGCGGCCCAAGTGTGGGGCACTCCGAGGAGCTGAACGTAAGGGGTCAAGAGGGAGAGCTGTAGGGCCCACCCGAATTGGACTCCGGCCGCTATCGCCGCCACCGCGATGATCACTCGGATCGGCGCCTTTCCCTGCTGCGGCGGCGACTGCTGAATCTCCAGCGAAGACGGGCCGGCGCCGTCGATTTGAGTCGCCATTTTCTGCTGTTTCTCTCTCTAGATTGTGTTTTCTCTCTCTATGTTTATGTATGCATGCAGAGTGAGCTCTGATGGGAGTGAAACGGAATTGTGATTTGGGGTTTTATAACTGATTTTGGCGGATAACGACATATTGGAAAATGGATAAAGAATTAAATTTAATTAAATGTGAAATCTATTTACGGTTAAAAAGAGAATACTTGTGGATAAGCTGGAATTAAAGACAGCATCTGATGACTGTTACAAATCTTGTCATTTGCTTAGTAAATTGGAATTAGGAATTTCTTACTTATTAATCCCTCCGTCCCGAATAATTCAGGTCAAAGTCATTTTGACCGGGTACGAGTTTTAAGAATTGTAATGAAAAGTAGATTGAAAAAGTTAGTAGAATGTGGGTCTGACCTTTATATATTAGTTTTATAATAAAATGTTAGTAGGAATGAGTTAGTGGAATATGAGGTCCACTACCAAAAATGGTAAAAATGAAGTAAAACAAATTATGTGGGACGGACCGAAATGGAAAACTGAGACGAATTATCTGGGACGGAGGGAGTATACTTTTGGATGAAATTGAATGCTATCCATATTGACAGTTTACTTTCTTATTTTTCCCTCTTGGCCGTATCCATTTATTAATTTTTATGTGCATTTTCCACTTTTATCCATTCCATAAAAATATATGTATTTCATTTTATTAAAAGTTATCAATTTATTATCAATATACATATATCGATTTATTTACGACTTATGCTATTATTATACACTACTAATAATATGGGTCATACTATCCATTAACATTATTTTAACTATACTTCTCTTTCTCTCTCTTACTTTACTAATTTTCTTTTAATTTCTGTAACATATCAATTGTCTATATTTTTATGGAACGGAGGAAGGAATATTAAATAATCTTGATTGCTTTTAATAAATAAATTTTTACATACTGTGTATGAATGCCCAAGAGTTTATCCTAATCCAGAAATCATTATGAGTAATTAAGGATTGTACAGTATACATGATTTGGATTGGATGAGATAAATGATGGAGATAGAGCGGGAATGGAATGTAATTAAGATAATATTGTTGTTATTTAGTAATAGGAAGTTTATAATGGTAGTACTCTTTCCCTTCACAATTTAATGGGTAATTTTGACTCAGGCACGGTTTTGCGCAATTGCTTAACTTTATAAAAATAAATAAACGGAAGGTGGAATATGAGACTATTTTTAGTATGTAAATGTAAAAATTAATGCAGCGAGTCCGCATACTAAAAATAAAAAAAGTAAATAAATCTTTAAATTATGGATAGTCTCAAATAACAAAATGGTTCTTGAAATGGAGGAATCATTTAAAAAACCATTTTGTTTGAATTTTTCGTGATTTATAGAATCATTTAATTATTTCACTTTTAGTATGTAGACTCATATTAAGCCAACGTTTTTACACTGACAATCTAATATAAAACTATTTTAATTGGATCCCATATATTCCACTTACTTTTTTCTTTAATTTTTTTTTATAAAATCTATAATATTTTAAAACTCTCAAAAAATCTTTAAAATTTAAATGACGAGTGAGGGAGTATGACTTATCACTAGGAGATGAAGTCAGATTTTATTCGAACTTATCCACAATCATCCCTTCTTAGGACCTAATTAAATACTACTCCCTCCTAGACATGCCCACGGTTCGTAAACCGGCAGTTCCAGTTTCGGGAAATGTGGAACCGGAACCGAATCGTGAGGCTATTTCATGGTTCCGGTTTCGGTTCAAAAACCGGCGGTTCCGGTTCCGGATTGGAACCGTCGGTTTTTCGGTTATTTTTTACGGTTTTTCACGGTCCCGAACCACCGGTTTCTGGCGGTTTTTCGCGGTTCCGGCTCGGTTTTACTGTTTTCTGACGGTTTTTCACGGTTCCGGTTTGGAACGTCCGAACCGACGGTTCCGGCACAGTTTCGGTTCGTAAAATTTGAAACCGGAACCGGCCCACGATTCAAAATATGGCAGTTCTGGTTCAAGAAAAAGTCACGGTTCCGGTTCGGAACCGGAACTGGCGGTTACGGTTTCGCGGTTAACCGCCGGAACCGAAAACCTTGGGCATCTCTACTCCCTCCGTCCCACTTTAGGAGTCCCGGTTGAGTTCGGCACGAGTTTTAAGAAATGTAAAGGAAAGTGGGTGAAAAAAGATATTGGAATGTAGGTCCTACTTTTTTATACTCCCTCCGTCCCACTTAAGATGACACGTTTTCCTTTTTAGTTTGTCCCAACTAAGATGACACATTTCCTTTTTTGGTAACTTTCTCTCTCCAATTAATACACTCAACCACTTTTTCTCACTCCTATTAAAATATTCATCTTTCTTTATCTCTCTACTTTAATACTTACACCCACCTTCTTTCTCTCCAATTAAACACTTAAACCAATAACTCCTAAAATCCCGTGCCGGCTAAGCAATTTGTCATCTTAGCCAGGACGGAGGGTGTATTAGTTTTATACTCCCTCCGTCCCGCTTAAGATGTTACGTTTTCCTTTTTAGTTTGTCCCAACTAAGATGACACATTTCATTTTTTGGTAACTTTCTCCTCCAATTAATATACTCAACCACTTTTTCTCACTTCTATTAAAATATCCATCTTTCTTTATATCTCTACTTTAATACTTACATCCACCTTATCTCTCTCCAATTAAACACTTTAACCAATAACTCCTAAAATCCCGTGCCGGCTAAGCAATGTGTCATCTTAGACGGGACGGAGGGAGAAATAAAATGTGAGTGGAAAAAGGTTAGTGGAATGTAGGGCCTAATACCATTTATGAAATATTCCAACTGAGACTCCTAAAGTGGGACACCCCAAAACGGTAAATCGGGACTTCTAAAATGGATGGAGGGAATAGTATTTTGCAAATCAGAAAACAGTAAATCACTCGATATTATTATTCCATAAAAAAAGAAAACAATATAATGGATATATGTCCAAATAAAGAAACGGGCAAGTAATTAAAAACCTGGTAGTATAACATTCAACATTAATTAATTTTTGGATTATTTTTTTCTTATAAATTTGGTTCATGCATGAAGATATTGTTTCTTTCCCGGCCTCTGGGATGCCATCTTCGGCTATAAACCTACCGGCCTTTGGGATGCCATCTTCAGCTATAAACCTACCGGCCTTTGTCACCGGAGCGATGTACGTCCATCGTCTTGAGTGGCATTTTGGCCCCGACCATGCTCTCGTTGTCGTCGGCCTAGACGTCAGCCTTGGCAAAACAAGAGTTTGAGTACCTAACTAGTTTATCATCTCACCATCATATGTATTCACCTTCAAATTTTAATTAGCCCTCTTTAATTAATTTGGTCTTTTCAATTTCTGAGCCAAATTAATAGGAATGTATTCATTTGTACACGCTAAGCATTATTAAATTAATTTTACAGGATTCATTTGAGGTTGTTGAGACATTTAGAAGTGATTAGTCAAATAGTAGTATAAAAAATGTGAAGTCAAAGTAAACGAATTTAAATATCGAGTCAATCACTCTTTGATGAATGAGATCGGATAAACTTATTTTCTTTCAATGTGGTAAGTTGAGAATATGAAGGTGTAGAGGGAGAATGAGGGGTTTTATGAGATACACAAAATTAGAAATTTTTATAGAGAAATTAGGGGAGATTTCCCAAAATAAGTATAAATGTTTAGTCGACAATTACAATTGAACATATCTTCTAATATCAACAAAAAGCAATTTGCTCAAATGTAAACTAACGCATGAAAAGAACCACACACATTAATGTGTATTTTTATTCTTCAGTTATATTTGTTCTAATTTATTAAATTGTTACAAAATTCAAGATTGCTATATTGTTACTTTATTATTAAGGGATAATTATTATTTATATCAAAACATTTAATTGGCTTCGAGTCAATTACATAACTTGTAAATCCGATGAATTAAACCATAACTTATACTTCCTCATTTTATGTAGTAAAGACATTTCTTTCTAGCATGAAGATTAAAAGGTGTGTAATGTGTTAAATAAAAAGATAATATAGTAGAAGAGAGGAAAAAATAGAGATGATAAAGTAAGAGACGTGAAAAAGTAAAACTAAGAAAAATGTGTTACTTTTTCTAAAAAAAATAATTTTATTACTATGAATTGCCCAAAATGAAAAAATGACTATACTACTAAACAGACAAAAGGAAATAGTAACATTTATAATTGTTCAATTCAAATTATTTTGCGCTGATTTAGTAGGACAATTATGATTTAAAGCACAACTCTTTTTTCCAAATTAAAGCAGAGGTGGACAGTGCAATCGACCTAGACGCATCAGTATACCTAAAATCTAAAATATATTAATGTCACGCTATTAAATTGCGTCACACAATCGCCAAAAAATAAATCATAGGATCTAATTGTGAATATTAATTCAAATCCTATCTATACAATATATAAATGGGAAGTTTTGGATGTATTTATGTAAATCAATTATAATTCAAATGTAATTATTTTAAATTTTACATTAAATTAAATATATATAATTTAAAAGCCAAAACATGTGATTTAGTGGAGTGAGTGGGAGGTTGTGATTAAATGGAGTGAAACGGTTTTAAAATGGGACTCTCTCATATTATTACATAGGCTATAAATATGTGATACGGAGTATTTGGTAGCAACAAATTCAATCATACACTCAGATAGTATATTTTTATGCAGAATGGAGAATTGGTGTTTTTATTCTTACTATTGGAAGAAGCTTCATATTATATGAGCATATGACGATTCTTCGCATTAATCGGTGATTTGCATCATTTAAAAAATATGTGTTTCAACCTTAATCTCTTCAACAAAGATTAAGGGAAGAAGAAGTAAGGAGAAACAAATAACGTGAAGTGAAGGGAGTCTGCAACGACAATGGCTAGGTTAGAATTCTAAAAATAAAAATATTTTTTGTCCTTTCATCGAATGCATGTGGTGTGAATTGTTCGATTGTGTATATTCACGGGTTTCATCTTATGCTTTGCTCTACCGATGATCGTTTTAATACATATTCATTATTGATTTTGTGCATTGCAAATTGATTTTGTTCCTTATTTTATTGTAGTTTTGGGTGAGGTGGGCGGCTTTAAAGATGACAAATGAGTTATTTTACCTATGATAACTGTTGAAGAGTGACGAATTATGAATGATTGAAGGTTTTAGTTTAAAATGAGGAGATTGATTTTAATTTTAAAGTTAATGTAGTTTATAAAGAAGTTTTAAAAATGATGAGTAATCATCCATTGTATTTAATTCTTTATTGTGAAAGATTTATCTTTCTACTCCATGATTCCATGATTTAATGTTTAAACATTATATTATGCGAAATAAAGTTAAAATAATTATTTTTTAATAAAATTTAAGTATGCAGTGATATTTTTTTCTCATAAAAAATAATTAATAATAGAATTAATCATATTTTTACTAATAAAATTAAATTATAATATTTTTTAATTAATGAAAATAATTAAAAATTAATATTTTAAAAATATATTAATCTGTGCAATAGCACAGGCATGATACTAGTTAGTTTATAATGTAAAACATATTAATTCTCTTTAATATCAACATCAGCTAAAAATTCGTAATTTTATTGAGAAACACAACAATTTAATTACAATATCTGTGGAAAAACAGAAGGATCAGCTAAGCCATTTTATAAAACATTTGCTGCTACACCAATAATCTCTTCCTCCTGTCACACACTTCGCTGAATTCAACATTCATTTCAACTTCCCCACAACTCTCCAACCTTTTGAACATCATATTGCCGCCGGTAAAAAGCCAAAGCACCACCACCTCTGCCTCTCTCTCGCCCCCCTTCCAATCTACGTTCTCCCCGCCGATAACTTCCTCCAGTCCACCACCACCTCTCGAATCACCTGCAATTCGTCTCGCCGATTCGATCTCCACCAAATAGCAGCCGCTCGCCCCACCACCCGCCTGAACTGGTTGCTCAGATTTTTCTTCCGGCACCCTTCATCACACCGAGAATCCCCGTGGAATCCTCCGTAGTCACCTGAGAGGCTCGCCCTCCTCGCCTCCACCAACGACGACTTCTTCCGATCCCCAATCTATCACAACCCTTAAGTTTTGGTCTGCTCTCTAGAAGTTGGACGCTTGGACTGCAACTTCCCTCCCCGCCGCAGGTGCACCGCCGGGTTTAGAGAGATTTGTGGGGAAGATATCAAAATGAAGTTGAATTCAGCAAGAGATTTGTGAGGAAGATGCATAGAGTTGTAAGGGAAGATGAAATGAAAGTGAGTGACCGATGAAGAGATGCCACGCAGGATTTAATTTATTTTTTATTTTTTTAAAGAATGTTCACATGTCAATTTATTACTCCCTCCGTCCCGCTTTAGGAGTCCCCCAAACTACACTATATGGGTTAAATGTATGTAACCTCGACGTAGTGTTGGGATTACCTTGGTTGGAAAGTCTTGGACCAGTCTTGACGGATTATCGGACCGTGAATTCTTGTTCAAATGCCCAAATGCGGTTGATCAATTTTAGGCGTACCGCTTTAGGAGTTTCGGTTGAGATAAATTAATAAAAAATACCTACAAAGTGTTAAAAGTGGGTTCCAACATCCACTACAACTAATAAAAAAGTGTTAAAAGTGGGTCTCAACATCCACTACAACATTTATTTATTACACATTCAAACACTTTTTTCTTAAAACATGTGCACAACTCAACCGGGACTCCTAAAGCGGGACGGAGGGAGTATTAGTGCAGCAGCAAATGTTTTATAAAATGACTTAGCTTATCCCTTCCGGATAACAAGACACTACTATGTTATTTTTCAAAAATATATTAACATAATACAATATTTTCTTGCTCTCGTAACTATAAAAGAATAGATTCACTCTACGGCTCTCTTAAATGAGGATTCTTAGGGTGGGGAGCACTAGGGTGTCCCTTATTTAGAATCACAACGTATATCCAATCTGGTGCTGCCATGTGGCACAAAATATGCAATATTTTAAACACAAAAATGCAATCTAGTTATATATGCATTTCTGCGGATTGCATTTAGTTGTAGGTAAATTGCATTTTATAGTGCTGAGTTTTGCATTTTCACATAAATTGCATTTTATATTGTTAAGTTTTGCATTTTCACATATATAAATGCAATCCGTCTATATATAAAATGCAAATTAAACAGTCAATATCTAAAATGCAAAACTCAACAATAAAAAATGCAATCTGCATATAACAAAAATGCAATCTGCCGATATTCATTTATAGCTTCTACAAATATATATTGCATTTTAGTTTTTACAATATTACATTTTTTGTGACACATAGCAGCACCAGATTGGATCTAAGTTGTAACTTTAAAATTAGTTGTTATACTAGTACGTCCATTCTTAGGGTATCTAAGCCCTATATAAATAATTTTAATGTCATTTAAGTATCTCAGGTCAGGGTTTCTCCAATAAAATCCCATCACAACTTTTGTCGCCAATTAAAGATATGTTTTCACTCGGTAATAGTTTTAAGAAATTGGTTAATTCTACGAAGGAAATGGTGAAAATATAATTAGAAAGAATATGGAACATTTTTATATACAAATTTTATAGTAGAATGTGGAGCCATTTTTATATATACCTATAAATTTTATGTAAAATAGAGGAAAATGTGAATGTGTCGTTAAATGGTGAACAATCTGAAACGACAAAACGTAGTGTCAGGTGTTGGCAGATGGAGGGAGTATTACATATTGAAAGATTACTCTTTTATGATTTGGAAAAGAACCGACACTTATAAATTATAATTACGCTCAACTCATTATGATGATTCAACTACAAATTATTAGATAAAATAACCTAACCGACTCAGATATAACTTGTAAGGCGCTTGGGGCCGAGACACGGGCCATGTCGAGGACGCTTGAGCTGTTGGAGTATCACAAAGACGAAGGTGTTGGAGCGGTAGTCATCATCACTCGAAGATGTTTCTCGAAGACTTTCATGGATTTGAGGGGTAGGCTAACCGGAACCGCAAAACCATCCTTATAGCCACAGTACCAAGCTACTTGTATATTAACGGTCGGCCACAAAATTCCTTTAGACATCCCACCGTACGCCGCTGTGCCCCACCCAACGTCCATTTGCTTTAAATTTACGTGCATCATATTCGACACCATGTAAGTGTTCGTCTCCGTCAAATTAGGGCGATCTCGCATCACCATCAGACTCGCCACGGATCTCAGGTACTCATAAGTTGTAGCTTCACGTTTCGCCTTCGTCACCAACTCCACCGCGTAGTGCAGTGGATTCTTTGACAACTCAGCAGCAGTTGTCACTGCCACCGGCAATGCTAAAACGTTGCCATAGTACCCCACCGGAAGCGGTGGCTTTATTTGCTTCCGGTTATCCATAATGCCTATGAATCTAATCTCTTCGTCAGGTTCGGGAGAGAGAGCGATTGTCTGGCAGCGCCACGTGCAGCCTGCCACGATGTCGAATTTGGAGCAGCGCTGGAGATGCGGCGGCAGGCTGCGGCGCAGGGCGGAGATTTCGGCCGAGCCGAAAAGGAAGGAGCGTTCCACCATCTGATCTAGCGGGACGTGGGGTCCGCCATTTGTACCAGATGCGACGTCATATTCGCGATGTGCGAACGACACGCACGGCGACTGGGTAGCGCTGAGAAGATGTCGGTCCCAAACTGGTCTAATAGAAGGGGCCGTCGCTCCGCGAGCAAGTTCGCCCACGGCGGACATAAATTGGAAAAGGCCGATACCGTCGTTCATGGTGTGATTGAAACAGTTGGAAAATATAAATCCACCACATTTTAGTCTTGTAACCTGCAAATTCAATTGTTTGTATTTAATCAACGACAATTACGATGATAGAACGGCAACTTTCGACCTAAAATCAATTGGTGATAAGAGGAGTAGCAACATTCTCCTCCCTATCAAAATGATACTCTCTCCGTCCCACGATACTAGTCACATTTATTGTGGACACGAGTTTTAAGAAATGTAAAGAATAATATATTGGAAAAGTTGGTGGAATATGAGATCCACTTTTTTTATAGTGATTTTATAATAAAAGGTGACTGAAGTGAGTTAGTGGAATGTGGGACCTACTTAATACTCCCTCCGCCCTCCATTAATTGTCCACTTTGGTCCTGACACACATTTTAAGAAATGTAAAGGAAAGTAGGTTAAAAAAGTTAGTGGAATATGAGTCTCACTTTTATTTATTGGTTTACAATAAAATGTGAGTGAAATAAATTAGGAATAATGATAAATTAACAAAAATTGTATATACAAAATTGGACATTTTAGATATTTTCCATTCACAATAGTTTATACATTACATATTTACCCTTTTATAACTATTTAGGAAGATTGCACGTTTAGGAAAGATATTCATTCTTTCATAAAGCTACGTAATTATAGATAAATCAAAACTAAAAAGTTGAATTTATCACATTCTTCACCGTACGTTTTTATAAATAATGGGTAAGTATTTGAAGAATATTAAATTTCTTTATTTTCCCGACACTCAAATACCATATGCAATAAAATCTAATGAATACATTAACATGTAAAATGTTACTAGTAGTTATACTAAAAAAAGTCACATAATGTATTTAAAGTTTTAGACTTTAGTATTGTCATCCACCTAATTGAAAATTATTATTACAATTAATCAGTAATAAAAAATAAACTAAAATAATTAATATTTATTCAAAACAAACTATTTCATTGTGTAATAAAAATTACATAAATTATAAAAACAACTATTTGTAAATATACTTAATTAATTAGTACGATTATCATCCAACTAATTAAATATCATTACGTCGAATTCTTTGAGTATTGTATATCCTTACTCGAAAATTATGAAATGAATATAAAACAGTAAAAAGTAAATATTAACTAACAAATACTAACAGTCATTCGTATCCTACTATTTTAATACTCTTATTAGTAAATCGTAAAATTGTAAAATTGTAATTTACAAAACAACCACATGTATATTTACCTAATTTCCTATTATTTCCATCAAACTAGTTAATGATCATTAAATTGATTTTTTTGTATATTCAATATCTTAGACTCAAAACCATAAAAAATTAACAAAAATTACATTAAAATAATAAAAATAAATAATAATCATTCGCATTCAACTATAATAATTATAATA
>NC_062966.1:28530200-28546042 GCF_023119035.1 Salvia hispanica | reverse complement strand
AATAATCATTCGCATTCAACTATAATAATTATAATAATTGTAAATTATAAAAATACTACATGTATATAGTTTGTTTTAGTACTATCATCCAACTAATTGACGATCAATACGTCGAATTATTTGCATACTCTACATCTTGACTAAAAAATCATGAATAGAGATAATTTTGATACGTAATAGTAATAAATAAATTAAAACAATAAAATAATTCAAATCGAATGATTCTTAAATTGTAAATTATAAAAATAACTACAATATACATATACTTAATTTTTTAGTGATAGCATCCAACCAATTAATGATAATAAAGTCAGTTTACTTATGTACTCTTCTTGGCTAAAAAATCATGAAATAAAATTAACTTTTATATGTAAATATTATAAAAATTAAATTGAAACAATAATAGTCATTCACATTCAACTAATTTATTATTGAATAATTCTAAAATTATATGGATATATATATTTAATCTTTTATTGTCATCCGTCTAACCGATAATCATTAAATCAATTTTCTAGTGACTCAACATTATTTAAAAACATGAGACATAAATAAATTCAATATATACTACTGAAAAATACACTAAAGCTATATTAGTCATTCGAATCGAAAATTTGTAAATCGTAAAATGACTACAATAAAAACTATAAACTATAAAAATTATAGTAGTATAAGAATATGTACTTAATTTATGAGTACCGTCATTCAACAAATTAATTATCATTAAGTCGTTTTTCATTTCATTCTCTACGTCCAGAATAAAAAATCATGCAATGAAATTAAAATAGATATGATATTAAAAAATAAGTTAAAAAAATTTATAGGCATCAAACTATTTCATGATTGAATAATTCTTAAAATTATAAAATATAAATGCAACTACTTGTATATGTACTTAATTTCTACTATAAACACCCTTCGTGTTAGTTAAGAAAGAAATAATAATTAATATTTCTTTAATATAAAAATACTCAACACTAAAAGCAAATTAAAATAAAAAGTATTCATATATCTGCTTTTGGATATATAATAAAAAAGGGAACAAGCTAAGGAAAAATAGTATTAAAGAAAAATAATATAAAAATTAAAAGATATTGCAAGAAATGTTAAATCAGTATTGGTATAATATTTTCTCATGTTGTCCACGTATCAAATATGGAAATGCTTTATTATTTTAATTTATTTTTTTCGTATATTAAATTATTTTACTGTCACAACATTGATGATTTATATCGTATGATCATTTGAAATAAAAAAATTAACAAAAAATAATCAAACAAGTTATGAAAATATAATACAAATGACAAAAGAACTAGATACTAAAGTATAAAAATGATCGAATATAATTTTTTTTTAAAAATATATCGTACTTTAATAAATTATATAGTACTAGTAACAATTAAATATAGTACTTTAATTATGTAGTGTGTTAATTAGTATTACCATAAATAATTCATAATCTAAATCAATGATACTTTACTAAACTGATAGAGTTAAAAATATATCCAACATTAATAAGGATAAATTAGTCATAAAATTATATCCTAAAAAATAGAACTAAATTAAAGGGTATTTTGTATATATAATTTTTGTTAATTTATCTTTACCCAATAAATCAGTGGAATGTTAGATCTATTACTATTTATGGCAAAAGTGAAAGAGGACAATTAATAGGGGACAAACAAAAATGAAAAAAGTGGACAAAGGGTATTTATGATAAAAGTGAAATAGGGCTCTTGGTATGGGCCGGATAGAAATGATAAACTATACTCCCTTCATCCGGCATTAAGAGCCCCATTTATGGACGGCACGGTTTTAAGAAATATTAAGAAAAGTGGATGGAAAGTGGAATAAGGGTCTCACTTATATATATTAGTTTTAAATAAAATGTCAGTGGAATGAATTAGTGGGTGGAAGATGAGACCATATTATCATTTATGGTAAAAGTGAACTGGACTCCTATTCGTGGACAGACAAAAATGAAAAAACGGGACTTCTATTCGCGGACTGAGGGAGTAACTCTTTTTGTGGAATGGAGGGAGTAATTATTTTACCTGAATGAAATAAGTGGAATATCAAACAACATTCCTTGGTTGTTTGGCACATCAAGAGTAATGGCATCCAAGTTAGGAAAGGGAGGATAAAGGCCATCCTCTTCGAAATGTTGTAGCGTCACATCCGCATCGGCCTCGGTAAACATTACCCCTTGGCCAGTGCATTCGACCACGAGCTTCCGACCAGTGTGTTCCCTCAACCGCCCGGCCAACGGGTAGTAAAAGTCCAAGGCTTTGGCAATAGCCTCACGAATAATTTTCACTGGATCCTTCCCTTCCATGGATGGACTCTTTTTGTAGAAATTTATTGTTGTGACATACAATCGGAGGATGGTCTGATCATCTATATCAGAGAGAAATTTGAATTCATGCGGTGTGGTCTCTGCTGGACAAAGAAGCTCGGGTGTTTTTCTGGTAAAAACCATTATTACATGTCTATGCATTGGAACAAACCAACATAATAAGCATATTTATAGGTTGGAGCTAGTGTATGATGAGAAGGGCAAATGCCCTAGCTACCTCATTTTTATACATATAGATATATTAATTTTGTGTATGTTCATGGCGTGCGAAAATTGTCAGCTCTAAATATTTTAATGTTATTTCATGTGGATAGTGATAAAATACAAACTCTAAATATCGTACAAACTCCAAACATTGATCTGGACCGCTAGAAAATGTCAACAGATGACAAAATAACTGCAACAAAAAATGTCAATACAGTTTCAACACAATATCACAACATCAACTGTTGATACTATGTTAACATTTTTTGTTGCTATGATTTGGTCATCAGTTGACATTTTCCAATGGTCAAGATAATAGTTTGGAGTTTGTACAATATTTAGAGTTTTCATTCGATTATACCCCTATTTCATGTTTCTTTCTTTATTAAATCGGGTAATTTGAATTTAGACGTATTCATAGTTAAATCATTAAAAAAAATTAAGATTTGAGTTTCAAATTTAAATTCTCTGCAATTATGCTTGCAATTCAAATAAATTTATAATGAACTGTTTGTTCTAGTTTTTTTAAAATTTTTACTTATCTTGGTCATAATTATGTTAATTCATAAGATATTATGGTTTCTTCTTTTATTAATATAATTTGAGCAAATAATTCTAGTTTATAACAACGGCTGTTACCTCATTTCATTTTCTGAACTCGTTTTAAAAAAATAATTATAAATAGTTAAAATGAGGAAAGAAAATACGGTAGATAAAACTCTTCTCTATATTAATCTCTTACTAACTTTACTCTCTCTCCACATTAACTAATTATTAGTGGAGTATCGTTTTCTGAAAACGAGTGCAGAAAATGAAATGACTCGTGGAACGGATAAAGTAATTAATATTGGACGTGCTTAGGTTTGACAATGATGCTTCAAAATGGACATTATTGACAGTAGATAATTTCCATTTTGAAATTTTTAATGGCCGTTTTTTGCCAACCTTATATATGCTGATTACACGAGAGACAATTAATTTAGCTTAGTAGAATAGTAGACAATGAAAGTTGATATATATATAGACAGTCCTATTGGTACCCATAAGTGGCGAAGTGGGGCTTTTGATACTGCAGCATTAATGAATGGGTGCGAAGGATTAAATTAGCTAGATAATGACGAACAAAACTAGCTAGAGATACATAGCATGGTTTTTTTTCCGTATTGCATTACATTTTTTTTTAAATAGAGAGCTCGAACTCGACACCTCGTACAATAATGTCTAAGTTTCTTGCCACTAGAACAAAGGCTCTGAACCAGATACATAGCATGATTATATGTAGAAGCAATGTTAGTATCAAAAGAATCGGCAATATCAAGAAATGACAATGTTGGCGTCATATATTACGGGTATTAATTATTAATACTCTTCCTTTACGAATAAAACACATTAAAATACCAAATATACAATATAATACTCCTTTTATCACTTAAAAATAAAAACTATTTCTTTTTTTTGTTTGTTCCCTAAAAATAGAAATTTTATATTTGAGAAAAAAATTTTCTCTTAAATAACGTGAGACCCATTTTCAACAAACACACTATTTTTTTCATCTCTTTCTTATTTTACCGATTTTACATTAAAATCAGCGTCGTTTCAAAAATTTCTTTCTTAAGGTACGGAAGGAGTATCTATTTTTCCACCAATACATATCTGCTATTAATCATTTGAAATTTAACAGTACCATTTCGATAATTTTTCTATGCATCTTCGATCAGAGAACCCAAAATTTAATTTAGATTATTAAGAAATGAATCAAAGCATATATATTTAGAATAAAAAGCAAGAGTTTTAAACTTCAATATACTTCCTCTATCCCAAGGAAGATTGACCCCTTCATTGTGAGTCATGTTATTTTATACTTCTTCCGTCCCGGCTAAGATAAAATATTTCTTGGCCGACACCAGATTTTAGAAGTTATTGGTTAATGTGTTTAATTGAATATAGAAAATATGGATGTAAGTATTACTCCCTCCGTCCCATAAAAATAAGCCATTTGGGATCGGCACGAATTTTAATGTATAATTGGTAAAATAAGAGAGAAGTAGAAATAGTAGTTGAAATTGTATAGTGAATTGTGGGGCTTATAAATGATAAAGGAAAAAGGAGAAAAAAGTGTTCATAAATAGATATGGACTATTTCTATGGGACGGACGAAAAAGGTAATATGACCTATTTCTATGGGGCGGATGGAGTAAAATAGAGAGAGAAAAAGATATGTATATTTTAATAGGAAATGTGTCATCTTATTTGGAACAAACTAAAAAGGAAACGCGTCATCTTAAGTGGGACGGAGAGAGTACAAATTAATTTTATGTTTAAATTAGAGAGAATTAAATAGAAATAAAAGTGTTTCTTGCAACTCTACCCTCCGGAACCAACATGCCTTGTCCTCATTAAACTAAAAGAAGTTAAACTTATAAAGGATTATAGGTAATCCTGATCCATAGGAACATGCCTAGGAATTAGGATCTACTTTTTTTTTTTGATGGTTAAATAACTTTTAATTTAAAGGTCGCGCCATGGATGACTCGAACATGAGACCTTTGGATTCAGGCATTAACCTCTCTACCGCTTGACCAACTTACACACACAGGATCTACTTATCTGTAGATCAGGATCTACTACCTCCGTCACATTAAATATGAAAAGTTTATTTTTCGGCACGAGATTTTATATAATTTTATTTTGTTGCACACCTTAATCCAAGAATAAATTTCCTGATTATTTTGTCTTACAAACCGAACAACCATAAATTACTCAAAAAGAGGTTGTTTAACTAAAAACAAGAGATTAGATACATAGGGAGTACTCTCTCTCTCCACTATTTAAAAAACCATAGGGGTACTCCCCCTCTCCACTAGGGGTGGCAAATCGTGCGTATTGTGTCGTTATCGTGTCGACACGATAACGACACGACACGATAACAAAAAACACGAACACGACCCGTTAAGAAAACTCCAAACACGAACACGAACACAAACACGACCCACTACCCTCAGACACGAACACGCCACTAACACGACACGAACCCATTAACGATAGAACCACTCCGGGTCAACACGACACGATAACAACACATATATGACACAACACAATAACGACACTATAATAATATTATTATAATATATTAATATTATTTTTAATATGAAATTTTAAATTTTAAATTTTTTAAAATAAATAAAAATAATATTATAATATACTTAACGTGTGATACGAACATGACACGAAATAATATTATAATATACTTAACGTGTAACACGAACACGACACGAAATTTTCGTGTCGTTATCGTGTCGACACGATAGGTACACAAACCCAATAAGCTTTGACACATGCTCATTAATTTCGTGCGGGTTCGTGTCGTGTTATCGTGTCGTGCCAAAAATTGCCAGCCCTACTCTCCACCATTTAAAGAACTATTTTGTTTGGATGTCCACGATTTATAAAATTATTTACTTTATTTCACTTTCAGTATGCGGACTTCATATTCCACCAACTCTTTCCACTCACAATTCAATATAAAACTAATACTTTAAGTGAGTCTCACGTTCCATTTGCTTTCTCCTTTACTTTTTTTTTTCATAAAATCAAGTATATTTTTAAAATTCGTGTCAAGTCAAAGAGTCTTTAAACGGTGATGGAGGGAGTATTACTTATTACTAACGCAAGATGAAGTCATATTTTATTTCAACCTAGGAACTAATTAAATACTATTTTTTCGTAAATCAGAAATCACTCGATATTATTCTATAAAATGAAAACAATATAATGGATATATGTCCAAATAAAGAAACAGGAAAATCATTAAAGACCCGGTAGTATAACATTCATTCAACATTAATTAATTTTTTTATTGATTTTCCTTATAAATTTGGTTCATGCATGATGATTTTTTGTTTCCGGCCTCTGGAATGCCATCTTCGGCTAGAAACCTACCGGCCTTCGTCACATAGAAATGGATTCATTTATACACGCTAAGCATTACTAAATTAATTTGACTGGATTCATTTGAGGTTGTTGAGACATTTACAAGTGATTAGTCAAATAGTATAAAAAATGTGAAGTCAAAACAAACGAATATAAATTTCGAGTCAATCACTCTTTGATGAATAAGATCTGATAAACTTCTTTTCTTTCAATGTGGTAAGTTGAGAATATGTAGGAGTAGAGGGAGAATAAGGGGTTTTATAGAGAAATTGGGGGAGATTTCCCAAAATAAGTATAATATGTTTAGTCTACAATTACAATTGAACATATCTTCAAATATCAACAAAGAGCAATTTCCTAAAATGTAAACTAACGCATGAAAAGAACCACACCCATTAATGTGTATTTTTATTCTTCAGTTATACTCCATCCGTCCGTTATTAGGAATCACACTTTTTGCGACACGGATTAGAATAAATGTTAAAAAAGTGGGTGAAATAAAGTTAGGAGAATAAGGGTTCCACTTATATATATATATATATATATATATATTAGTTTTAATGAAATGTGAGTGAAATGAGTTAGTCGAAGGTGAGACCCTTTTATGGTAAAAGTGAACCGGGACTCCTAATTGCGGACAGACTAAAATAAAAAAAAACAAGACTCCTATTCGCAAACGGAGGGAGTATTTGTTCTTAATAATTGAGTAAATTGTTCCAAAATTCAAGATTGTTAAATTGTTACTTTATTATTTAGGGATAATTATCATTTAAACCAAAACATTTATTCCACAACTTTTAAATTTGATGAATTAAACCAAAATATATACTTCCACATTCCCAAGTAATGGTGACATTTCTTTAAGCACGAAGTTCAAGAAAAATATGTAATGTATTAAATAAAAAGATAATAAAGTAGTAGAAGGGGGGAAAAAGTAGAGAGAATAGAGTAAGAGAGATGGAAAAATAAGAATGAGAAAATGTATTACTCCCTCCGTCCGCAAAGAATATGTACTTTGGATACGGCACAGATTTTATGAGTGTCCACAATAGGGAGCCGCGGCTCCGTATAGGGGTGGAAACCGAAGGCTGGGGGAGGGTGTATGGCCGCAGCTCTGCCCGCGACTCCCTATAAATCATTTTTTTTTTGAATTTTCATATTTTTTTTCTATAAATATACTCATTCCTCTCATTATTTTCACACCATTCCAATTTCCATTCTTCTAAATTTTTCTCTATTCCACTTTAAAGAAATGGATAGCGACGAGGAGTATCAACAATTGATCGATGGGGCGTTTGATGCACTGGTTGAAGTGGTGCAGCCGGACTGAGGAGGAAGCGGAGCAGGAGGCGGCGGCGGTCCCTTGCCCGATCCATCATCGGCGAACAATCCGGCGTCACCATGCTAGGCACACCAACAGCTAATGGAAGACTACTTTGGCGATAACCTCCGTTATCTGCCGAAAAGTTTCCGTCGATGATTCAGAATGACGCAACGGCTCTTCATCCAAATAGCGATGTCATCGGCGGGGCGGTACAGGTGCTTGACCCTCCGACGTGATGCCAACAGTTGGCTCGGACTGTCGACGTACCAGAAGTGCCGTGGAATGCTAGAGACTGATAGATATGCACGGGAGGGTGCACGGTTTCCCAGGGATGCTGAGCAGCATCGATTGCATGTACCGGGAATGGGAGGAACTGTGCGGTGGCTTGGAAGGGGCAGTTCACTTCTAGATTCAAAGGCAAACACCCCTCGATGATACTCGAAGCCGTTGCTGACTACTGGTTGCAGATCTGGCATGCGTATTTCGGTGTCGCAGGGTCGCCCAACGACATCAATGTTCTACAGTCGTCACATCTCTTCAATGACGAGTGGACGAGCGATGGTCTGGAGGTTAGATCCATGGCCAACAACACGCAGTACAACATGTCATACTACTTGGCATATGGGATATACCCTCGTTGGCCTGTGGTTGTCTAGACAATCTGGAAACCGGTTGGTCCGAAGAAATCCTATTTCGCGCGACATCAAGAGGCTGCTAGGAAGGATGTTGAGCGAGTTTTTGGTGTGCTCCAAGTGCGATGGGTCCATTATACAGCCTGGCATGAGTTTGGCACGAAAATGATATCGCTGACGTCATGTATGCTTGTATCATATTGAACAACATGATAATAGATGATGAAGGGTTTGCTGCAGAGCACTAGGCACCGGAAGAGGGTGTACCACGTACTAATCAATACTTGATTCAACGGTTCACTGACATGCGGAAGGAAACAACACATACGACACTCCAGGCGGATTTGGTTGAAGAGATCTGGGCACGTAGGGGAGGGGGCACATCATGATATGCGTTCACGGTGTTATTTGTGTGATGTCGATAATTTTCCCCTATCTATAAACAACGAAGATTTAGTTTTAAATTTTTTTTATTAAATTATGCGGTTTTTTCTAATTATTATAGTCCGATAATTTTTATTCTATATGAATTAAAATATACCAATAATTGAAAAAAATAATGTGATTTGCGGTTGTGGCTTGTCCAATATTGGGGTGGACAACTTTTTTTGTGGATGTGGACAAAAAAATGTGGCTTGGCCTTGGAGTGTCCAAACTATTGTGGACACCCTAATGTAAAATTGGTAAAGTAAGAAAGAGGTACAGAGAAAAAGTAATTAAAATATTGTTAGTGGAGAATGAGTCCCAAGAGAAAAGACTTTCCAAAATTAGAAATGACATATTCTTATTGGACGGACTCAAAAGTAAAAATGAATATTCTTGTGGGACGGAGGGAGTACCTTTTGCTAAAAAGGAAATGACTTTACTACTATGGAATGCAAATGAAAAATGACTCTACTAGACTACTACTATGAAATTAGGGGTGAGAAAAAAAACCGAAAACCGAATATCCGAACCGAACCAAACCGAAAATTTAAATTCGGTTTGGTTTTTTTGGTTTTTCGGTTCAGTTCGGTTTTAAAATTATGAAAATTTCGGTTTTTCGGTTTTGTTCGGTTCGGCAGGGAAAAAAAACTAAAAAACCGAATTTTATTTTAATATAATATTATACTCCATATATATACTCCCAATTTGTAACCCTAAAAGAATCTGCCTCTTTCTCTCCTTCTTCAATCTCTAACCCTAGAAGAATTCCTCCTGCCTCCATTCTCATTCTCTCCAAGCCAGCAAGCCTACAACCCATCTCCTATCTCTAATCCATCCCACTGCCTCCTCCCTCCAGCCGTACAGCCCGTGCTCCAGCCCGTCGCCTCCAGCGGTATTCCAGCCCTCTAGCAGTCGTCGTCGCCTCCGCCCTCCAGCCATCCACGCCGCCTCCATAAGGGTGTCTCCACCGGCGGCCGTCCCGTTCGCCCGTCGGCGACGTCCGACCGGACGTCCACCGTAGTGAGCGGGACGTCCGCCCACGCCCGTCCCGAGTGCCCTTGCGATGGGCTCGCCCCTCGCGTCGACGTCCGACCGGACGTCTGCCACTGTGGCGAAGGTCGGACGTCCAACATTTTTAATTTTTTTTTATAAAAAAAAACTCTATAAATAGGGCTCTCCCAACTTCATTTCATTCACACCACTTGTGTTGACAAGTTTCTCTCTCTTAACCTCTTTTTTCAATTACGTATAATGGCGAGTAGTCGTGCGGGTGGTAGTGGCGGAGGCGCTAGTGATAATGACGGTTATAGTGATGATGAATTGGATTTCGCTGTGCCAGAGGCGATTGATCGATTGCTCCGGCAGAGGCAGCGGCGGCAGCAGGCGGCGGCGGCGGTACCTCGGCCGATCCATCGCCGACGGCATGTACCCCGGGACCACATTGCTGCACATATTCGGTTGTATGAGGACTACTTTGCTCCGCAGCCGCGTTTTGGGGATGCCTTATTCCGCCAACGTTTTAGGATGCATCGTCCTCTGTTTATGCATATCGTTGGTGCATTAGAGAGAAGGTACGAGTTTTTCGGGATTAGGGAGGATGCGGCTGGCAAACCCGGACACACGCCAATACAGAAGTGTATGGCCGCAATCATGCAACTGGCGTACGGAGGCCCGACCGACATGTTCGACGAGTACCTCCACATTGGGGAGTCTTCAGCCGTCGAGTGTCTGTTGGAGTTTTGCGCGGGCGTTAGAGCGATATTCGGGGATTAGTATCTTCGGCGTCCGAGCCCCGAAGACTCCCAGCGGCTGATTAATATGCACGGGTCGGTGCACGGGTTCCCTGGGATGTTGGGCAGCATCGATTGTATGCATTGGGAGTGGAGGAAATGCCCCGACGCCTGGAAGGGGATACACACTTCCGGCTTCAAAGCCAAGCATCCCACGATGATCCTTGAAGCTGTAGCTGACTACCGGCTGTGGATATGACATGCTTATTTTGGAGTGGCCGGGTCGAACAACGACATCAACATCCTCCAGTCGTCGCCCCTGTTCAACGATCAGTGCAATGGAGTTGGTCTAGCCATCAGTTTCGTCGCCAACGGCAACCAGCACAACATGAGATACTATTTGGTGGATGAGATATACCCAAACTGGCCCGTCTTTGTGAAGACGATCAAGCATGCGATCAGGCCAAAGAAGTCCTACTTTGCGACCCGACAGGAGGCAGCGCGCAAGGATGTTGAGCGCGCATTTGGTGCGCTCCAGAGTCGATGGGCGGTGGTGAGGGGTCCGGCACGGCAGTGGTATATTCCCAACATCGGCGACATCATGTACGCGTGTATCATTTTGCACAACATGATTGTCGAAAGTGAAGGGGACGAACTAACTCAGTGGACCAGCGAAGATGACACAGGTGCCGGTCCAAGCCACGGCATGGCCACCGCGAATGTGAACATGGGGGTACCTCATGGAGAGGTTGAGCGGTTGCGCACATTTGCCGACATGCAGCAAAGAAATGCCCATATTCGACTTCAGGAGGATATCATCGAAGAGGTTTGGAAGCGGAGGGGTGCACGTTGATGTGGTTTTTTTTTTCTATCTACTATGCAATTTTTTTTTTTCAAATGATGTATGTTTTTTTTTTAATGAAATATTCGTATTTCCCGTTCGTACTCGTTTCGAATTTTAATTCCGTGAATTTTAAATTTAATTGTGAATTAATTTAATTGTGGGAAGGGCTAGTGGGAAGGGCTAGTGCAGTGGGAAGGGCTAGTGATGTGGCAGTGGAATGGGAAGGGCTAGTGCTGACGTGGCAGACAGTTTTTGTGGGAAGGGCTAGTGGAGTCCTAGTGGGAGGGGCACCACCGGAGACACCCTAAGAAGGTAACAACTCAACTCATCTTTTTAATTCCTACTTACTGTATTACAAAATTGCATTAGGATTTTTTCATTTAAGTTTGTGTATTTCTTCAAAGCTCTCAATTTAGTGTGCAAAATTGAAATATGTCCAAAATTCTTGTATTTAGTCATTAATATGCACGTTAATACTATTTATTTTCCAACGATTAAACTATTTGAAAATGAGTATCGAAAGTATTAATCAGATATTCAATCAGTGAAGATGCATTCCATATGTGGTGGAATTGATAATTATCATTGTATTAAACAATCCAGATCGGCCGTCCCTGCCCCATATTTTAAATTTTTGATATTTAAATTTTTTGAACCCTTCTGCCCTTTAGTCTTTATTATTATACCATTTTCTTGGAAATTCATGAATTCTTCATCTCATTATCAATAACTTATGAGATTATTTTATATTTCAGATTTAACTATGGACAAAAGATTGAGCCAAAGTTGAGCAAGAATTGAAACTTGGAAGTTATTCAAGATTGAAGACTTGTAGTGAAATCCCAATTAGTGGTTGAAACTTAGAAGTTGGAAGTATTGAATGGATATTAAGGATTTAACTTGTTATAGTTTGCTGAGGATTTATTAGATATCATGAAAATGCTTTTACGATTTTCTTGTTTTTTTGGTTTTTTTAATTCTCTTAAAATTTCGGCTTTTCGGTTTTTTATTTAAAATCTCTCTTCGTTTTTTTCGGTTCAATTCGATTTTTTAGTTCGGTTTTCGGTTTTTCGGTTTCGGTTCGGTTTGAGAGATAAACCGAACCGAAACCTGAATGCACACCCCTATATCAAATGGAGGAAATAGTAACATTCACAATTGTTCAATACAAATTATTTGCGCTGATTAAGTGGGACAATTATGATTTAAAGCGCTATTTATTTTTCAAATTAAAGCGGAGATGGAAAATGCAATGACCTTGACACATGATCAGTATATCTGAAATATATTAATGTCACTCTATTAAATAAGGGTCACACAATCGCTGGAAAATAAATAATAGGAGCTAATTGTGAATGTTAATCAAATCATATTAGTTTATAATGTAAAACATATTAATTCTCTTTAACATCAATATCAGGTAAAAATTCGTAATTTTAATGAGAATCACAGCAATTTACAATATCCGTTAAAAAGACACTACTATGTTATTTTTCAAAAATATATTGACATGATATAATATTTTCTTGCTCTCGTAACTACCAGGTGATACACCAAAAGAATAGATCTACACCATTTTTTAATCCAATGGTCTCAGTTAAAAGAGGACTCGTAGGGTATCTATACCCGTATAATTAATTTTAATGTCATTTAAGTATCTGGATTCTCCAATCAAATCCCATCACAACTTTTTTCACCATTTAAAGATATGTTTTGAGTCTTTTGACTCGATAATAGTTTTATGAAATTGTTTGACTGTATAAATAAATGAGTGAAAAGTTACTTCATCCGTCCTGCTTTAATAGTCCCAGTTATTTTTGTGCACTCGTTTTATAGAAATGATAATAAATAGTAAAAGTGGAGAAATGGTAAAATTTAGTGAGAGGATAATGTAGAGAAGACCGGGACTGCTAAAGCAGGACGGTGGGAGTATTAGAACGTGGAACATTTTTATATACAATTTTTATTATAGAATGTGGAGCCATTTTTATATATTCCTATAAATTTTATAGTAAAATAAAATTGGGAAAATGTGTCAACGGGTATCGACGGAGAATGATAAGATGGGGGAAGGGCAACAAGAGGTTGTCCTTAGTGAAGGCGGTGGCAGAACCTTTGTAACAGGAATGAGAAAAGTCAGAGATAAAAGTGTTACTCCCTCCGTCCTTCATTAATTGTCCACTTTTGCCATTTTCGTCTATCCCTCATTAATTGTTCCTCTTCACTTTTATTATAAAAGGTAAGTAAGCCTCACATTCCACTAACTTATTACACTCACATTTTACTATAAAACCAATAAGTAAAAGTGAGACCCCTATTCCACTAACTTTTAAGCCCACTTTCCTTCACATTTCTTAATATCCGTACCGGAACCCAAGTGGACAATTAATGGGGGACTGAGGGAGTACTTTTATACTCCCTCCGTTCCGCGGTAGTTAAGTCATTTTGTAATTTCGATACGTTCCATAGTAGTTGAGTCTTATCTCTTACTTTACTCTCTCCCAATTTATTCTTTCTTCATCTCTCTACTTTTTTCACTTTTTACTTTATTCTTCCTTTATTTAACCCACATAACACAGTTTTTCTTAAATCCCGTGCCGAAATGAAACGCCTCTACTAACGCGGAACGGAGGGAGTATTTAGTTAGCACCATAATAGAAGTAAATATTTATTTAGCACCATAATAGAAGTAAATTCAGAAATATCTACTCTCTCAGTCCCCCCTTGATTGTCCATTTTAGTTCTGACGTGGGTTTTAAGAAATGTAAAGAAAAGTTGGTTGAAAAAGTTAGTGGAATATAAGTTTCACTCTTATATATTAGTTTTATAATAAAATGTGAGTGAAATGAGTTAGTGGAATATGTGACCTACTTACCATATATGATTAAAAGTGAAAGTGGATAATTAATGGGGGACGAACGAAAATGACAAAAGTGCACAGTAGAGGGAGTACATATTTATATAGTATTTATTTTTGACCCTATGCAGTTCCACTCTCTTTTATGATCCGGGAAAGAACCGACTCTTATAATTACTTTCGACTCAATATGATGATTCAACTACAAATTATAAGATAAAATAACCTAACCAACTCAGAAATAACATATAAGGCGCTTGGGGCCGAGACACGGGCCATGTTGAGGACGCTTGAGCTGTTGGCGTATCACAAAGACGAAGGTGTTGGAGCGGTAGTCATCATCACTCGAAGATGTTTCTCGAAGACTTTCATGGATTTGAGCGGTAGGCTAACCGGAACCACGAAACCATCCTTATAGCCAATGTACCAAGCTGCTTGCATATTAACGGTAAGCCACAAAATTCCTTTAGAGATCCTGCCGTACGCCACTGTGCCCCACCCAACGTCCATTTGCTTTATTTTTAAGTGCATAATATTCGACACCATGTAAGTGTTCGTCTCCGTCAAATTAGGGCGATCTCGCATCACCATCAGACTAGCCACGGATCTCAAGTACTCATAAGTTGTAGCTACACGTTTCGCCTTCGTCACCAACTCCACCGCGTAGTGCAGCGGATTGTTTGACAGCTCAGCAGCAGTTGTCACTGCCACCGGAAATGCTAAAACGTTTCCATAGTACCCCACCGGAAGCGGTGGCTGTATTTGCTTCCAGTTATCCATAATGCCTATGAATCTAATCTCTTCGTCGGGTTCGGGAGAGAGAGCGATTGTCCGGCAGCGCCACGTGCAGCCTGCCACGATATCAAATTTGGAGCAGCACTGGAGATGCTGAGGTAGGCTGCGGCGTAGGGCGGAGATTTCGGTGGAGCCGAAAAAGAAGGAGCATTCCACCATCTGATCGAGCGGGACGTGGGCTCTGCCACTTGTACCAGTTGCGACATCATATTCACGATGTGCGAACGACACGTGCGGCGGCTGGGCGATGCTGAGAAGATGTCGGTCCCAAACTGGTCGAATAGAAGGGGCCGACGCCCCGCGAGTAAGTTCACCCACAGCGGACATAAATTGGGAAAGGCCGATACCGTCGCACATTGTGTGATTGAAACAGTTTTATTCGATCAATTACCATGATGGTAATGTGGAGTTGATGATCTTCATGATTAGAAGCAACTAAATCATCTAAGATATGTCTAAGTTCACTATTCCAACTGTTAGGTTTGGTATACTGAAAAGCATGTTTCGAGCAGTTTCGCTCGAATAGAATCTTGCTTGTATACGTAAAACTCTATAATCCACTTTTAACCCGATTCAGTATTATTCGAGCAGTTTCGCACGAATAGAATCAGTATATTATTACATTGTGTTTGCTTATGCATTTATAAGATGTTTTATAAGCATTTAAATGTATAAGAAGCAAACAAAGTCTAAGTCTTTTGCTTAGTAGACTGGTTGTGGGCGTCGTCCACTTTAAGGTAACAC
>NC_062966.1:28508795-28530100 GCF_023119035.1 Salvia hispanica | reverse complement strand
CCTATATCTATCAGATGTGATAGTGCTGCTACCTTGGCTAAGGCATATAGTCAAGTGTATAATGGAAAGTCAAGACACTTAGGTGTTAGACATAGCATGATTCGTGAACTTATTTTGGATGGTGTGATATCTGTGGAGTTTGTAAGAACTCATGACAACTTAGCCGATCATTTAACCAAAGGGTTAAGTAGAGATCTTGTGTACAAATCGGCTATAGGGATGGGATTAAAGTCCACTACAAATCTCTGATATTAAGATACCCAATTCCCATTTAGTATGACACTAGATGCAGAATTCAATGTGGAAAACTTAATGTTGGAGATTGGAACACATTTGAAAATCGTCCCAAGGTATGTGTTCGGACCTACAAGTTAAGGAGGTTGAATATATAGATTCTTAATAGTTCTTTTGAAAAATTGCAAATGTAGGTGCAAGAATAAAGGAGCTACCTATATAAGCATGAAGTTTAGCCGCTTCAATGTTAATTAACTTTTGGATTGATTCTTCCAAACTTTAAATTGAGTGGGGCGGAGGGCTATATTTGTTGGAGAACATGGTCAAACTGGAAATTTCCATTTGAATCAATAGAACAGTAAATATTGGGAAGAAAGATGAAGTAAAAGTGTTTCATGTATTAATTCATTCAACTTGACGGCTGATTCCATTGTAGTGTCACTATATATACTATGCTAGAGAAGAGACTAGAATCAATTCAAACCCTAGCATGACTATGAGACAAACAAGCTACAAGACAAATTATTTTAACTGAAAATTTAAAGCAAATCAGTTCCAAGTATACTAGGTGCCACGAGCTCTCTCCAGCTGTAAATCAAGGTACTCCAGTCAAGCTTTCTTTCCAGATCGGATTGACTAATTCAGGACTTGTGACCTTGCATGCTTCTGCATGATTCTTCTTCAGCTCCAACACATGATTAGTTGCAAGTTCTTTATTCTTCATCACTTCATTCTTTGAGCTTGATTTGATCTCGTTAACACTTCCCCTCAGTTCAAGCGTGGATGAGGGACAAATGCTCATTTTGTTTCGAATACGCGAGAAGAATTGGTATCCCAACGGTTTGGTTAGAACATCAACAATTTGATCTGTTGTAGGAACATATCTTAGTTCCAATCTCTTTTCTTTAACTTTGTCTCTCACAAAGTGAAGATCAAGCTCAATGTGTTTAGTTCTCGCATGGAGAACTGGATTACTTGCCAAGGCTATGGTACTCATATTATCAACCCACACTATGGGAATTCCTAAGAGTTCAACTCCCAATTCATCAAGAAGGGAAGTTATCCAGGTTACTTCACACACAGCTTGTGCCAAGCTTCTATATTCGGCTTCCGTACTGGATCTTGACACAACGGATTGTTTTTTTGAACACCAAGATATCAGATTCTTACCAAAATAAACACACTAACCACTCACTGATCTTCTATCATCCATGTCAGCAGCCCAATCCGAGTCAGAGAAGGCAATTAACTTGAATTCAAATTTCTGCACATGAAGGCCATAGTCCACTGTACCAGCTAAATACCTCAATATTCTTTTTACGGCTTTCCAATGTGTATCAAGTGGTGAAGCCAAAAATTGACTTACCTTATTCACACAAAAACTAATTTTTGGCCGAGTTATAGTAGCATACTGCAAAGCTCCAACCGTGCTCCTGTAAAGTTTTCCATCCAAGGAGGGATCTCCTTTACTTTTAGAGAGCTTGAGGTTAGATAGCATTGGAGTGGGAAATGGTTTAGAGTCAAGCATTTTGACCCTTTCCAATAGCTCTCTGATGTAGGACCCTTGGCTCAAGTGAAGGCCTTGAGCTGTATAAGCAACCTCAACTCCAAGAAAGTGCTTCACTTCCCCTAGATCTTTTAAGGAAAACTTATCACTAAGCTGAGAGATAATAGTCCTGATAGCAGATGGAGAGGATCCAGTGATGAGGATATCATCAACATAAATAAGTAGATATGTGATCTCTTTGCCATAGATTCTGTAAAAGAGAGATGTATCTGCTTTTGACTGAGAAAAACCAAGAGCCAAGAGAGTTGACTGTATAGTAAGAAACCAGGACCTTGAAGCTTGCTTCAAGCCATATAGAGACTTGTTAAGTTTACAAACAAGAGTTGGATCACCTTGCTCAAATCCAACCGGTTGCCTCATGTAAATTTCTTCCTCCAAGTCATTGTGCAAAAATGCGTTGTTAACATCTAAGTGAGTTATCTTCCAACCAACTGAAATAGCTATAGATAAGATCAAACGAATGGTTGTAGGTTTAACAACTGGACTGAATGTTTCAGTAAAATCAAAGACAGGCTCTTGTGAAAATCCTTGAGCAACAAGTCTTGCCTTGTGCCTAGCTATGCAACCATCAGCATGCTTTTTGATCTTGAATACCCAAGTATTCCCTATGAGATTCTTGCCAGGTGGAACATGAAGATGGATGCTCAGAGGGTAAATCATTTGCTGGTGAGGAATTAGGAGTGATAAGGAAGGTAGGTGAGTGATTAGCATATATATTTGGAGATATATCAAGAGGTAGTGGTGTAGGGGTCGGAGATGTGCTTGAGTGAGAAGAAACAGTTTGTAGAGAAGTCTCTGAAGGGACATGAGTAAGTCGAGGAGAGGCTGCTGGTGGGGGTGGGGGTGGTGATGCAGATGAGGGAGTAGAAATTGGATTTAAGGCAGGAACCTTGAATGGAAAAACATTTTCATCAAAGATTACATCTCTTGTGACTATAACTTTGCCAGAGGGGAGTAATAATGATGGGAGTAGAAAAGGTTAAGAATTGAAAGAGTAAGGATAGTAAGAAGAGCCTGGGATCAGAGCCTAGGCTCATCCTAGGCTCTGATACCATGTTGGAGAACATGGTCAAAGTGGAAATTGCCATTTAAATCAATAGAACAGTAAACATTGGGAAGAAAGATGAAGTAAAAGTGTTTCATGTATTAATTCATTCAACTTGACGGCTGATTCCATTGTAGTGTCACTATATATACTATGCTAGAGAAGAGTCTAGAATCAATTCAAACCCTAGCATGACTATGAGACAAACTAGCTACAAGACAAATTACTTTAACTGAAAACTTAAAGCAAATCAGTTCCAAGTATACTAGGTGCCAAGAGCTCTCTCCAGCTGTAAATCAAGATACTCCAGTCAAGCTTCCTTTCCAGATCGGATTGACTAATTCAGGACATGTGACCTTGCATGCTTCTGCATGATTCTTCTTCAGCTCCAACACATGATTAGTTGCAAGTTCTTTATTCTTCATCACTTCATTCTTTGAGTTTGAGTTGATCTCATTAACAATATTCACCTTCAAATTTTAACTAATCCTCTTTAATTGATTTGATCTTTTCAATTTCTGAACCAAATTAATTTGAATGGATTCATTTGTACAAGGTAATACCGCATCACTTCTTCCATCGCACGAGAATATAGGCATGGTGTTTTTTAAATATGTCCCTTAAATTTGATTTTTTTTTTCGAAAAACGGGTAAGAAAACGGCTATATTTTTGGGAATATGAAATATTTTTTTCATTTTTCAGGATTATTTTCAATTTTTTATGAATTTAAGAAAAATTAAATATAATGAAATAAAAATGAGCGCAGAGGCGCCACGTAGGCGTGCTCTTGCTAACGAGCAGGGTCGTGCCGTCAGCAAAAGCACAGCGGCTGGCACGGTACTCGCCGCGCCGACGGCACGGCGGGTGCTCTTGCATAAGAGCACTGCTGCGGATGGTCTAAGCATAAGTTTAACACGTGTTGGTAACAATTTTATCATATTTATAATTAGGTGTATCAAATTACAATGCAGAACACAACAATTTATACTCCACTAAAAACATGATACAATATTTATGAGTTTAATTCTACTATGCTGTGAACTAAAAAAATACAAGTGCATATTAATATAGTTATTTCTGATTACATGCGGTTCGATTCTCTTTCATGATTAGATATAATTGCAACGTGGCCAAGACATTTTGAGCTTGAGATGTATCACAAGGATGAAGACGTTGGAGCAGTAGCCATCATGACCCGAAGATGTTTCTCGAAGACATTCATGGATTCGAGAGGTAGGCTAACCGGAACCACAAAACCATCCTTTAACCCTAAGTACCAAGTCACTTGCATATTAAAGTTGGACAAATAATTGACTTTAGACGCCCCACCGTACGCCGCCGTGCCCCACCCAACATCCATCTGCTTGTAACCCACGTGCGTCAAATTCGACACGAGATAAGTGTTCGTCTCCGTCAAATTAGGGCGACCTCGCATCACCATCAGACCCGCCACCGACCTCAGGTACTCACCACTCGCTGCTTCGCGCTTTGCCTTTGTAACCAACTCCACCGCGTATTCCAGCGGATTCTTTGACAATTCACCGGCGGTTGTCACTGCCACCGGCAATGCTATAGCGTTGCCGTAGTACCCCACCGGAAGCGGCGGCTTTATTTGCCTTCTGTTATCCACAACTCCTATGAATCTAACCTCTTTGTCGGGTTTGAGGGAGCGAGCGATTGTCAGGCAGCGCCACATGCAGCCTGCCACGATTTCGAATTTGGAGCAGCGCTGGAGGTGTGGCGGTAGGCTGCGGCGCAGGGCGGAGATTTCCGCGGAGCTGAAAAGGAAGGAGCGTTCCAATATCTGATTATCTAGCGGGATGTGGGGTCCACCACTTGTGCCAGTTGTGACGTCATATTCACGGTGCGCGAACGACAAGCGCGGCAGCTGGGGGGCTGTGAGAAGATGCCGTTCCCAAACTGGTCGAATAGAAGGGGACGATGCTCCGCGGGCAAGTTCACCCACGGCGGACATAAATTGGGAAAGGTCGGTACCATCGCACATTGCGTGATTGAAACAGTTTGAAAATATAAATCCCCCACATTTTAGTCGTGTAACCTGTACAAGTCTTTTTAATTGAACAATTCGGTTTGGATTTTGGGAAATGTAAAGGAAAGTCAGCGAAAAATTGGTTGAATATAGATCTTACTTTTGTATATACACGGTTCTTTGACAACTATTTTAAATTGATAACTAACAACTATGTTTATTAATAACCTATGTTATGAATGTTAACTCGAAGACATTTGTATGTATATATCTCAAGTATATATAGTTGACATACAGATGTTTTTGTGTTGACATCCATAACATAGGTTGTTGACATAGTTGTCAGTTATCAATTTAAAATGGTTATCAACTAATTATAATGCTATACTATCAAATGACTCATTTTGATTAGACACTGATTTTATTAAATAATTTGACTTTGCATAGAAAATGGATAAGTAAGAGTAAAGAAATGTGGGGTCCACTTATTGTAAATAGGAAAAATAATGAATTTTAATTGTGGATTCTTGAAAATGACAAAACAGGTTATTTAATTGTAGATGAATGGAATATTAGTTTTATACTCACTCCGTTTCATAAAATATGAACTTTCGAAGGGAACAAATTATTAACATAATCGATAGAGTAGAGAGATATAGAAAGAAAAAGTGTCGAAGTATTGTCAATGGAGAATAAGTCACACCTCATAAGTGAGGAAACAATTTCCGAAAATAGAAAATTCATTATTTAAAGGGATATATTGAAATAGAAAGTTCATAATTTGAGGGGAAATGAGTATACCTTATGTGAGCACTACCCTCGTTTCATGCACTTTAACGTTATCAATTTTGTTTTATATATTCCCCCCGTCCCACAAAAATATGTGCACTTTCCATTGTCGTCCGTTCCCCAAAATATGTGCATTCCATTTTTGAAAAGTTATATCAATTTAATATTGTAGGTCTCACTATCCACTAACACTACTTTAACTTCCATTCTACTCCTCTCTCTTACTTTACCAATTTTATCTTAATTCTCGTGTCATCTCATCCGCTCATATTTTTATGGGACGGAGGGAGTATTTAGTTTGATTCTATACCTTCGAAAATATTATTGGCATTTTTTATTTTAAAAATTTAATAAAAAATCAAAATGAGATTTGTTCCTTTTCTCTATAACTACATGTGAATGAATAAAATATTGTATCAAGCTTTGATTTTTATGAATTTTACTCCCTCCGCTTTTTAAAAATGGCAACTATTTTCATTTTGGGCCGTTCCTTAAAAATAGAAACTTTAGAATCTTTCTATTTAAGACATGGACCCCACAGTCCACTAACTCCACTTTCACCACTTTTCTTCTTCCTCTCTCTTACTTTACTCATTTTTCTTATCCTCTCTCTTACTTTACCAATTCTTCTCACTTACTTTACCAATTGTGCATTAAAACTCGTGCCGTTCTATTTTCTTAATACGAGGGAGTATAAAATATAAAATGTCAATAACATTTTTTAATGTTTCAGAATCAAACTAAATTATATAAAACAAAATAGACAACATTAAAACTGCATGAAACGAGAGTGGTGTTCAGATAAGTTATGTAGCATATCATTTCCCCTATCCTAAAATGTAAGGTATGGAGTGCCAAAAATATATGTAGTCCTATTCTAAAATTGATTTGTGGTAGGAGTAACCAACCCTGAGATACATATTATCGGTCCTAATTTCATTAATTTGTACTCCCTCCGTTCCATGTTAATAGAATCATATTACTATTTTAGAAAGCTCCATTTTTAAAATTAATCACAGTACTAATGATTTACATAACATTCTCCTGTCTTACTAAAATGATAAATATTAATGTACCTGAATGAACATAAGTGGAATATCAAACAATACTCCTTGGTTGTTTGGCACATCAAGAGTAATGTCATCACAGTTGGGGAAGGGTGGATAAAGGGCATCCTCTCCGAAATGTTGTAGCGTCACATCCGCATCGGCCTCGACGAACACTACCCCTTGGCCAGTGCATTCGACCACGAGCTTCCGACCAGTGTGTTCCCTCAACCGCCCGGCCAACGGGTAGTAAAAGACCAAGGCTTTGGCAATAGCCTCACGAATAATCTTCACTGGATCTTTCCCTTCCATGGACGGATTCTTTTTGTAGAAATTCATTGTTGTGACATACATTCGGAGGAAAGTTTGATCATCTATATCAGAGAGATGTTTGAATTCATGTGGTGTGGACTCTGCTGGACAAAGTAGCTCGGGTGTTTTTCTGGTAACACTCAATGATGATCTTTCGGTTGGCGCCATTATAACATGCTTTGGAACAAAACCCCTAATTGCATATATATAGTAGAAAGAGATGGTATTACTTGCGTTTAAAAATTTTAAGATAACCACAATTTAGGAGACAGAGAGTCTTCCTAAACTGAGGATATTTATTTTTATCTTTTTTTTACTAGGACGCTCTCAGTCTCATGCATTTGCGCTCCTTAGTTTTTATTGGAACACGACCAAGAATGAGGACGCTATTTAAAGCGTTGGAAGTATATTTAGACAAACAAATTAGTATTCTTAATTATTTTTAAAAATATTCTTTTTTTTTTCTTTTTTACATTAGACAAACAGTCAAAAAACAATCAAATGTGGTCAACTTTTGATATGTTTTGAAACTTTGAAAACCACTATAAAAATCATGAAGTTAGGATTTGTTTACAATTATCTTACATAAAAGTTGTTTTGGTAAAATCATAGTAAGTGATATGACAGCCGAAAATTTATATGTGGACATATTGAACAATGTAGTCTATTCATAAAGAAAATAATTTATTAAAAAATATGAACTACTCCCTCTATTCCAATAAATATGAAATGTTTGTTTTTCGGCACAAGATTTTATATAGTGTTGTTTTGTGAGTTAAAGAAGAGAGAGTAAAGTAAGAGAGGAAGAAAAGTAGAGATAAAGTTATTCCTATTTTAAAAAATGTTTCATTTTTAATGGGACAATCCAAAAAGAAGAAAACGTTTCATTTTTAATGGGACAGATGAAGTATTATATTACATCAACCAGAGTATATATTATGGGACAATCGAAAACTCTATCATTTTATTTTCAAAATTACGAGACAAACCAAAATTTAACTAAATTTCACGATATTTCTTTTTGTTACTATATGTTATAAAAACGACGGAGGTAGCCCACTAAACACTTTTTAGTACTATGTAATAATGCTGTACCTAACCAAAGACGGAGGTAGCCCACTAAACACCTTTAAGTTTCGTCCTATAATAGATGTCATATTTGGGGATTGACACGAGATTTTAGCAGGTGTTGTTTCATGTGTTAAGAGCAAAGAGAAAATAATATATTTATATTAATGTAAGAGAGAACTTTTTTTAAAAATAGATAAGTGACATCTTTTATGAGACAAATTAAAAAGGAAAGTGTGACATTTATTATGAGAGGAGGAGTAGTACGTAATAATGTTGTACCTAACCAAAGATGGAGGTAGCCCACTAAACACTTTTTAGTAGTACTATATGTTATAATGTTGTACCTAACCAAAGACGGAGGTAGCCCACTAAACCTATTGAATATTTTAAAATGAATAATATATGTAGTATATTTAATACTTTTAAATTAAAACTGGTTCAATTAAATTCCCTTTTTAATGACAAAGATTTTACCGTTATTTCATTTTCTTGTTCAGTTTTCTTTATCAAATGGGTGAATTTAGAACTATAGTATAATTGTATCAAAGATCGTTTTGTTATTTCTTTAATTCCATCTTTTAAAAATGAAAACTTTTGAAACTGCATGAGTTTTATTGCACCGATTAGTAAAATAAAAGAGAGATAAAAGAAAATTTCTTTGAAATGGAATGTAGAATGAATCTCACCTTATTCGAAAGAATTTTTTCCTTAAAATTGAAAGTTTATAAGAGACAAATCAAAGTAAAAATAATTGCTACAAGTACTATAATTTGAGCAAATATGTCTAGACAATCTAGTTCATAGCTGTTCCGTTACGAATAATTCCGCAACGACAACGAGGGCGAGAGATTCGCCGGATAAGGGTCCGTTCGCAGAGATAAATCTCCGTTGAGCAACCGAGATTCCCACGCCAACTAGGGTTTGGCCGTGGAGAAGAAACTTGACGAAAAATAAAGTGCAAGATATTTAGGAAATTTCTGATATATTGATTGATTGTATCAACACACAGAATCCCTATTTATATATCTAAGGGTCCTAGGTTTGGTTCGACTCGATCATACCGGCAAAGAACCAAAAAGAAAACCCGGCATAGAGCTTATAATTACGCTCGACTCAAAATATGAATTAAATAAGTCCGAAATATAAATATTCGTCAAAATAATAAAAATGCTAAATCTCTCGACACACAAAGTCTCCAAACATCACAGGCTTCTTGGATTGCCTCTTCGGTCTTCCATCTCCTCTCAGCTCTACCTCCGTCCCTTCCTTCTCCGCACTCCAGTCGCGTCCTTGCTACGCCATTCTCATTGGTAGTTTGTATCACGGAAGTGTCAGTCACCGTTATTGGAGTTATTGGGGCAGCACTCGTATCATGTTCTGAGCTCGAACAACTATATATTGTTGTAAATCTATTACATTGGCTAGTCTTGAAGCAAACTGACTGTTACACTACCTAACTAATTAACGTGAAGCCATATAATTTTGACCACTTTGCTGGAAATTGGAAATTATTAACTGATTGTGAATTTATATTTTGAATAGGAAGCAAATTTAAATGGCCCCGTACCTAGCCAACCCTGGATATGCAGATAATTAACAACACATTCTCCTATTAATGAAAATTATCTTATAAATAATTATCTTAGCACTTAATTAACCCTAGTTTTGCGGATAATTAACAACACATACTACCAAAAAAAGTTAATTTAGTACTCAGCCATTCCTGGCCATTGCCAACCCTAGATTTGTTGATAATTAATTAACAACATGTTAAATTCTCTAAAACATTATCCCACGTCGACTTGGTGATGATCCAATCTAATCTATATAAGTGTGGATAACCCTCCCCCTTAGGCCTTATTAAGCCGTTTAAGGGGTGAGTGACTCATTTCTAATACAACAAATGCTCCCATATAAAATTTAACTGATCTTAACACATTTCAACTGATTTTTGAAATATTTTTTCGTTCGCATTTAGCATTTTCAGAAGCATTATTTACTCCATTATTAAAAATGCATCAATCTCATTGGTGCTTAACGAGCTTGATGTGTTTCTACACGTTAGGAAAAAAATCATTTTATCTTGGTCAACTATGTTACCCGATCAATACAGAATTTTAAACGCATAACCAAAAGAATTAGGTCATTCTAAAAGAACAACTAAGGATATTTTTAATTCGTTTTTAGTCAGTTATAGGATATTCAGATTTTAAAATGACCTTGGTCGTTTTTAGATCGTTTAGTTCATCTTAAGATTTGAATTTCCTATTATGAATTGAAAACGAAGTAAAAGTGACCTTAGGTGCTCTTTTAAAATGATCTATTTTTGGTTTTAGGTTATACATTTAAGGAAGTGTATTGACTAAATTTAGCACAACCTACTCTAAATATATGAACAATAACTAAAATTATAAAATTTTAAAAATATTTTAATTACTAAATATAATAATTTTTTATTTATAATATTCAATAAAAACATTAAAAATACATGAGGAAAATATTTTTCTACATTACCAACTTGACGCAGCCTAGCCTGGCCTGGTCCACTTACTAAGTCGGCTGAGCTGGACTTGGTCTGAATTCATACGAATCCCAGCTCAACCCACTTCGATGGAAGACCTAGGTTGGGTTGAGTTGGCCTAGCCCATTTGACAACCTGTGGGTGGCATGACTTGTATGGTTCTTATAAATATAAGAGATTATTGGAAGAGATCCCATTACCATGAGGAAACCTGTGGGTGCCATGACTTTTGTTATTTCACCTTTTGTTAACCTCTATGGCTGTATGGTTGATTGTATGAATGCCAGTGTGGTCATGCTCCTTCATTTCCCTTCAGGTACCTACATGGCATGGAGCTATAGTATAAAAAAATAACTCACACTCCAAAACATTCTTCTCTTAAAACATTTTTCTCTCACATAGAGAAAAATAAGATATACTTAAGTTCTGTGAGTCAAAATTTTGGTATTAAGTGGAGAGAATAAAGTAGAGATAAAAGTGTTTCTTGCAACTCTGCCCCTCCAGAACCATCTGTGATACTCTTCTAGACATATAAAAGTGTTTCTATTTTTAGTATTGGATCATACTAGATGACACAAACAAAAAAGGAAAATTGATAATCTTCAATAGGACGGAGGGAGTATTTGATACTAGATGACATTGTAGTGTGATATAACATTGAATGAATTACAGTAAAACAATTACTTCTTGCTGGATTAAACAAGGTTCGAAATCTCAGTGATTATTTGTTTCGTAATCTATTTAAATTTTAAGGTACATAGCATATGGTGTTGGTCACATAGATGAAGGTGTTGGAGCGGCAGTCATCATCACCCGAAGATGTTTCTCGAATACTTCCATGGATTTGAGAGGTAGGCTAACCGGAACCACGAAACCGTCCTTAAAGCCCACGTACATAGCTGCTCGAAGATTATCGGTCGCCCAACCATACGCTGCCGGCCCCACCCAACATCCATTTTCTTGAACCCCACGTGCGTCAAATTCGTCACCATGTAAGTGTTCGCCGCCGTCAAATTAGGCCGATCTCGCATCACCATCAACTCCACCGCTTAGTGCAGAGGATTCTTTGATAGCTCGCCTGCGTCGTTATTGCCACCGGTGCCGCTGCAACATTGCCGTAGTACGCCACCGGAAGCTGCGGCTTTATTTTCCTCCGGCTATCCATGACGCCTATGAATCTAATCTCTTCGTCGGGATCGAGGGAGTCTGGCAGTGCCACGTGCAGCCAGCCACGATCTCGAATTTGGAGCAGCGCTGAAGGTGCGGCAGCAGGCTGCGGCAGGGCGGAGATTTCGGCTGAGGTAAAAAAGGAGCGCTCTGCCATCTGATCGAACGGGACGTGGGCTCCGCTACATGTGCCAGTTGCGACGTCATATTCACGATGTGCGAATTGGGAAAGGCCGATACCGTCGCACATTGTGTGATTGAAACAGTTGGAAAAGACAAATCCTCCGCATTTTAGTCTCGTATCATGTACATGTGTTCATTCATGAGATTGAATCTCACATTAATCATATATGGATAATCATGTGATAATTAGTCATAATCATCACTCCAACTAAAATAATCTCACACCTTAATCCAAAAATAAATCTCATGATTATTTTGTCTAACAAACCGAATAGCCATAAAATTACTCAAAAAGAGGTTGTTTAACTAAAAACAGATAAAATCTCTTAAAGATGGTAATCGAGAGAGGTGTAGCAAGATTGGTTAGGCATATTGAAAGTAGAAGTCGCAAGAGAAAAATATTTCTTGAATATTTTCTTGTGCGTTTGAGATGTCTTATTCTCCTTGTATTTATAGGGAAATATGAGACAATACAACCACACCAATAAATACATTTTTGGAACTTAACAATACTAGGGACTCTATCAATAAGTTCTAGGAACTCCAAAAACAACAAATAGTGGGCGGCCATTAATTACTTGATTTTCCAACACTCCCCCTCAAGTTGAGCAACGGTATCTCCGATGCTTAACTTGCCAAGAAATTCTTTGAAGATTTTAGGACTCAGTGCCTTCGTCAATATGTCTGCAAGTTGCTCCTCAGATCGGACAAATGGGAATTCGACAATGTCACTCTCAAGCTTCTCTTTTATGAAATGACGATCGACTTCTACATGTTTAGTTCTGTCATGTTGTACTAGATTTTCTGAAATACTGATTGCCGCCTTATTGTCACAAAAAAGTTGACTTTTTCATGTAGGTGGAAAGCCAACTTTTGTTAACAATCTTCTAAGCCAAAGTATCTCCATTAGGCCATTTCTGATCCCTCGAAATTCGGCTTCCGCACTTGATAGGGCTACCACTTTCTGCTTCTTGCTCCTCCAAGTGACTAAGTTACCTCCAACAAAGGTGAATACCCTCCAGTGGATTTTCTATCCACGGGGTTGCTTGCCGAATCGGCATCAGTGTACCCATCAATTTCCAAATCTTCTTTCTTCTCTAAGAATACCCCATAACCAGTTGTTCCTTTTAAATACCTCACGATTCTCATGACAACATTCATACGATCTTCCTGAGGTTGATGCATGAATTGACTCACAACTCCAACTGCATATGAGATATCGGGCCGAGTATGAGCAAGATAGATAAGTTTTCCTACTAACCGTTGATACCTTTCACGATCTGTAGGCTCAGCTCCATCCACAATCTTCAACCCATGGTTGGGTACCATTGGGGTTTCAGCAGGCTTGCAATCTAGCAGGCCCGTTTCGGCTAGCATGTCGAGTACGTACTTCTTTTGCCTTAGAAATATTCCGTGTTGGGATCTCAACACTTCAATTCCTAGGAAGTACTTCAAAGCTCCCAAGTCCTTCATTTCAAATTCCTTGAAAAGATTCTCCTTTAGATTCTGGATTTCTTCGACATCGTCTTCTGTTATGATCATGTCGTCAACATAAATGATCAAACATGTTCTTTTGTCGTTCCTCTCTTTTAGGAATAGTGTGTGATCTGAATGACTTTGTTTGAAGCCATATTTGAACATGGCCTGGCAAAATCTTCCAAACCACACTTTGGGCGATTGCTTTAACCCATACAAGGTCTTTCTCAATCTGCACACTTGTCCTTTCCACAAACTCTTCATAAAAACCTGGCGGGACCTTCATGTAGACTTCCTTATTTTTCTCAAGTTCTCCATGGAGAAAGGTATTTGTAACATCAAACTGGTATAGTGGCCATTCCTTACCTGCAGCTACAGAAAGAAGAGTTCTTACCGTATCCAGTTTGGCCACAGGGGAGAAAGTTTCTTCATAGTCTACTCCAAACACCTGAGTATATCCCTTAGCAACCAATCTTGCCTTGTATCTCTCGATTGAACCATCTGCACGTCTTTTTATGGTGAAGATCCAACGACATCCTACTGGTTTCTTTTCCGGAGATAGAGTACACTTTTCCCACGTTTCATTTTTTATCAGGGCATCAATCTCCTTCTTCATGGCCTCCCTCCAGTGCTTGTGTTTATTGCCTCCTCGAACGACTGCGGAATTTCTTCTTCTTCGTAAAGTGCAGCTTCAAATTCCCTAGCCATTTCGGTAAGGTGTCCTTGGGTAAGATTTGCAACAGAGTATCTAGATTTCCGCCCTTTCCAGTCTGGCGAATATATTCGAGGAGGAATGCCCCTTGTACTTCTTTGGGGCAATTTACCATGCCCGGTCTGTTGTTCCGTCGGTGGCTTATCTGTATCACTTCTATTTTTCCTGTCACTGTCAGTGGTGGTTTCAGGTATATTATCAATATCCGGATCAGAAGTTTTTACCTCATGATTTAAAGATTGGTTAGATAGCTCAGTAGTGTCCTGAGGCGGCATGTTCTGCGCTTGGGGATTTGACTGTCCGGTAGTACTGCTAACTTCCTCTATTGGACCGACTTCTGTGACAGGGTTTTCGTCTGGATGACTGGTTTGGTTATTTTCTCCGTCCCCCTGCATGGTTTCTTCCCAAAGAGGTAGTCAATTTATAGCGGCACTACTCGATTTTTCTGACTCACTCTCCCCCTAACTGCTACATTGGCTATAGAAGTATTCATTTTCAACAAAGTCGCAGTTCATAGTGGTGTACATACGATCTGTCGAAGGATCATAGCACCGATAACCTTTCTAATTTTTCCCATAACCCAAGAAGACACATTTGACAGCACAAGGTGAGAATTTGTTACAGTCATGTTTGGGGATGTGAACAAACACGGTACAACCAAAACTTTTGGTGTCAAGATGGAGGGAGGATGGTACCGAGTTTTGAGAAGAGAAGATATCTAGAGGAGTTTTGAAGTTAAGGATCCCGGTGGGGAGACGATTTAGAAGATAGACTGCAGTGGCGATGGCTTCTGGCCAGAAGGATTTTGGGATGTTTGATTCAATGAGGAGGGCACGGGTGATTTCTAGGATATATCGATTTTTCCGCTCGGCTACCCCATTTTGTTCTGGTGTATATGCACACGAAGTTTGGTGGACTAGGCCATTTTTAGTGAAGAAAGATGTCATCCTAGAGTTCACATATCCCCTTCCGTTATCAAATCTAAGGATTTGAATTTTGGAGTTATACTGGGTTTGGACAAGACGGTAGAACTGAGTAAAATTTTCAAAAACTTCTAATTTTGTTTTCAAAAAATAAAGCCAAGTCATACGCGAAAAATCATCAATAAATAAAAAAAATATCGAAAACCTTGTCCTCCAGTAACCGGGGCAGGGCCCCACATGCCAGAGTGAACCAAAGCAAAAGGTGATTTTTCTCTAGTATTGATCAATTTGAAGGAATGTATGTGACTTTTTGCCAAAACACAAGTTTCACAATTCAAATCATGCGTAGAAGAAATTAAATCAGGAAAGAGTAGGCGAAGATATCTTATGGATGGGTGCCCTAACCGGCGATGCAAGAGCCAAATCTGTCTGTCGTTAGTTAGTCCGTGAGTTAGCATCGCAGTACTCTGTTGGACTATCTCATCCACGTAGTACAGTGCATGTCGCTCAGTGCCACGCCCAACTATCGTCCCATTCTTGATATCCTGTAACATACAAAAATGAGGTTGCATTAGCAATTTGCAGTTGAGATCTCTTGTTACATGACTGACTGACAAAAGTTTGTGGGACAAAGAAGGAACATAAAGACAATTCGAGAGGCGAAGGGTTGGTGAGATAGTGATAGTGCCCGCCCCCTCTACATGTGCTAATTCCCCACTGGCGGTTTGGACAAAGCTTTTTGTGGACTGAGAAATATGGAGGAAGTCCTATGTATCAAAGGACATGGTATCGGTTGCCCCACAGTCAAAAATCCAATGATGGTCTTTAGGACCTAAGTTTGAGGAAGATGAGTACGCTAAAGCTTGGAATGTGTTTGTACATGTAATGGAAGGCTGAAATTCAAAAGATCGGGGTGTGTTCTCGGAACTTTCGAAATTTGGGGGGATGTTCTCGGAAATTTGGACAAAATGGGGTTTTTTGTGCAATTTTTTGGTTAACTGGGGTGGGCTTGGTAATATCTGAGTTGACTGGGGGGATTCTGATAGGGACTATTGGGGTGGGGTTTATTTTGAGATTTTCTCAAACATGGAGGGCTGATTTGCAAAATGGAGGGGTTGATTTTAGAAAGCCCCAATTTAGGTCATTCCTTCAAATTTGTGACTTTTGGAATCCGTCGATTCATCTGTGAGTTCTGTCGGGGCGCTGGCCCGGCGCCTCCTCCGCTTCTTGCTCCTTCCCAACCGTACAATCTCCGCCGCCGACGCTCCTTCACCCTCCGACGCCGACGTTTCTTCAGCATGTGACTGCCCATATCGACAATTGGTGCTGCTGTCAGTCGGTGGCGTTGAACACGTCTGCACCTTTTGGTTGTTCTTTGACATCGCGAATTTCAACACTCTCCGGTGGACTAGTGATCGTGCTCCATCTGTCTACGGTTGGGCCACGGGAAGCTGTGGAAATAGGTTGTGCAGCGGCCAAAAGTCCATGACATTCTACACTTCGATTATGGTTGTGTGTGGCAGATTCGCCGTCAGACTTCTTCGGAGCTGTGGCAGATTCGCCGTCGGACTTCTTCGGAGCTGTGGCAGATTCGCCGACAGGAGAAGAGACTAGATTTAGATTTGGGGATTTCTTAGGAATGCAGGGGCTCGTGGCTATTGCTGCAGTAAGATTGGATTCCACACCGAAGTTCTTCGGTTGGTAGGATTGTTGGGTTTGATTTGTGTTGGTTTTGTACAAATCAATTAGATGTGAGATTGTCTCGATCAAAAGTTCGAGAGTGTGTATTTGGCTGACCTCCATTTGAGGTTTTTTTTAGATTTTCTGCTCTGATACCATCTTAAAGATGGTAATCGAGAGAGGTATAGGAAGATTGGTTAGGCATATTGAAAGTAGAAGTAGCAAGAGAAAAATATTTCTTGAATATTTTCTTGTGCGTTTGAGATGTCTTATTCCCCTTGTATTTATAGGGAAATATGAGACAATACAACCACACCAATAAATACATTTTTGGAACTTAACAATACTAGGGATTCTATCAATAAGTTCTAGGAACTCCAAAAACAACAAATAGTGGGCGGCCATTAATTACTTGTTTTTACAACAAAATCAAAGAAAGAAAAAGAAAACATATTTATTTCAATGAAATGCTATTATTTTGAGCAGTACCAAAAGACGTTTTATACACATACTCCCTTCGTCCATAAAATAATGTCCATATTTGCCTTTTGGCCGGTCCACAATAAAGTCCACATTTATTTTTTCATTTTTGGTAAATAGACCACACTTTTCACTAACTCATTATGTTTACATTCTATTATAAAACCAATATATAACGTGGGACACATTTCACAAACTTTTTTAACTCACTTTGCTTCACATTTCTTAAAGGTTTTAAGAAATTGTTTCACTTTGTAAATTAAAATGGGTGGAAAAAGTTTGTGGAATGTGGATCCCATATTTATATAATAATTTTATAATGGTTATGTAACGACCCGCCCATTTAGGGTATAATAAATGCGGCGTTCGCTAACTAGGTAGACTTAAAAGCATTAAAGATCATAAACTAGGGTTTCAATAGAAAGGGATTTGACCAAAACATTAAATGAACAATTAAGTAGAGTAAGAATCATGCCTTAGCAAAGGAATCCAACAAAAGACTTATTTAAAATAAAAGCTTAACAAAGTTTTCAAAATAATATCTCTAACTGTTCATACCCCAAAATATACCCACGAAAAGAAAGAATAGAAGTATTTATCCCAACAAAAGATCACAGTTTTCATAATCAATAGCGGAAGCGACCAAGAAAGAAGTGAGGCTATGTATGAGGACACAACGACACCTTAAGTACCAACAGATCATCTTATTATTCTCTACTCAACACCGCCGCCCGCTCGTCACCACTCAACCTGCACATAAGGAAAACACATGCAGGGCTGAGTACGATAATCATACTCAATGGGCTCATTGCCGAAAACAGTTTTATCACAAATATAGTTATTATCATGCCATTTTCAAGTGTCCGTCGGGGTTTTAACTTTAGAAAGACCCGAGGCACCAAAATATCTTCTTTCTCAAATATCACGGTCGCGCAACCATTTTTCTCATAGACGTTTACCATATCCTCATTCTACATGACAAGGAATGCGGCCGCAATCCAGGTCACTAGACCGGCCAACCCGTACGCCAGCACTCGGTCTAACATTGGTGTACACTAACCCAAGTAGAGTTTGCGGCTCTACAAGGATCCGAATTCGATTAAATCAATAGTGGCATAGCCACGAGGGATAGGCACGACAAAACAAATCAAGGCATGATAACACATATTTCATTCTCATCAATATCAGTTTAGGACAATGTCCTTATTTTAAAAGAAAGCCCACCTCGTCGGCTTATCTCGAAGTATTCTCTTCTCCTCGTTTATCACGCTGAGAGCGCGAAGTATCACCTTTAAATTAGGCGTATCACAAATCAGTTTCAATCATTGATTTCAAAATATGCATGATTTTTCCATATTTCCCTTTTTCCCCATCGATTACAAAATCATTCATCAAAATCAAAGTATGATTAACATACCATTTTTATTTAAATAACAACTCCAAATTCACCATTAAATCGTGTCACGCATGAGTGTTCCACACACATAACACACGCACACGAACACAACAATTGTGCACGCCGATCGAGGCGTGCACACACACACACTCTCGGCCACACACACACACACACATCCATGCATCGCAAAATTCACCAATTAAAACCCCTTTCACTCGTTCTAGATGCATGCGGATTCAAGAATACCGATTGATCGGTAGAAGAAGAGAAGATCAATATTTAAAGTACCTTTTCCAAAAGAACGAACGGTAGAAACAAGGAATTAGTCTTGATTCTTCAATAATCTCTTGAATTTCACTTGAATTCTTCTCAATTGATGAAGAAATCTTGAAGAAAACTTGAAGAAAATATGGAGAAAGTGGGAGAGAGATTTTCGAAATTGATGAGAGAGTGGGGCGCCGGTTTTGTGATCTCTAGGGTTTAGGATCTCTCATGTATTTATAGAGTGCCAAAAATAATATCCAATAATTAAATAATTAGAGATTTGGGAAGATTTGTTGGTTATAGGGGCCGAAAATTTGGAGGTGGTTAGGAGAGAATTTTCGAAATCTAGGCTATTAATTTAGCCTATGATTTAAATTCAAATATTTCACGGAGTAGAATAATATATCACGGAGTAAGAATAAAATAAAATACTCCCCAATTTAAGGAAAAGTGGCGTGAATTTACTTCTCTCCACAAAGAATTAAATTCAAATCCTAATTTAATTAGGATATGGTAAGATCTTCTTAGATATGGCAAGATATGCTAGGATATTTTAGCATATTTATATTTATTCATGGAATAGAATAAATAAGGAATCAATAAAATAACAAATAATTTCTCTCTCCCTTCTAGATGAGATTTTCGAAAATCTCATGAATATCAAAGATGGAAAATTCGAAAATTCCATGTAGGATTTATAGGGTATTTGGACTTTGGATTTAATTTGGATAATTATCCCAAACAAATAATTAAATCCAAGAATAATATTATTTCTCCTCCAATAATCATGATGGCCGAAAATTCCACATATTTCAATAATGCTCCTATTAAATTCTCACTCATCCCTTAGGAAAATAATTCACCCACAATTATATTTCTCCGCATCAAAAATTCACACCCAATCAATCATTTCTTCACTTCCTCTTCTTTTTCTCAACGCATTGACCTTTCAACGGCCACGTCATATTTTCCACATCTTTGACTATTCAATAGCCACGTCAACATTTCAACAAGTTGACTATTCAACTCAATCAAAATTCCCATACGCAATTAGGTCACAAAGACACTATGCAATTAATCACTCATCAATTAATTCACATATCATAGCATTTAAGGCATTTAATGCAAAAATTTTATAACCCGAAAATTAGGGTTTGAAAAAGTGGGGCGTTACATTCCACCACCCTTAAAAGAAATTTCGTCCCGAAATTTGGTACCTCATGGAAAAAGTTCCGGGTACAGTTCCTTCATCTTGTCCTCAAGCTCCCACGTGGCTTCTTCATATTCGTGGTTCCTCCACAATACTTTCACGCTAGCAATGGATTTATTTCTCAAATTCTGAACCTTCCGGTCCAAGATCATTTGGGGTCTCTCTTCATAGCTCAAGTCGGAATTCAACGCGACTTCTTCGTAGTGAATCACGTGCTTCGGATCGAACACATATTTTCGCAACTGCGATACGTGAAAGACGTTGTGCACGTTTCCAAGACTTGGCGGTAGCGCCAATCGATAGGCTACGGGTCCTATTCCTTCTAGAATCTCGTAAGGCCCGATAAAACGTGGTTTCAATTTTCCTTTAACACCAAAACGTGTTATCCCTTTCGACGGGGACACTTTGAGAAAGACTTTATCACCGGCTTGGAATTGTAGGTCGGTTCGTCGGACGTCAGCGTATGACTTTTGTCTGTCCTGAGCTTCCTTTATTCTAGCACGAATTTGTCGAACGACTTCAATCATTTCCTCGACTGCATCGGGTCCTAGCACCCGTCGCTCGCCAACTTCATCCCAGTAGAGCGGCGATCTACATTTTCTTCCATATAAGGCTTCATAAGGCGCCATGTTGATTGTTGCTTGGAAGCTGTTATTGTATGCAAATTCAATCAACGGTAGTACGGTCTCCCAACTTCCACCGCGGTCGAGTATCACGGCTCTCAACATATCCTCGAGAGTTTGGATCGTCCTCTCGGATTGCCCATCGGATTGCGGGTGAAATGCCGTGCTAAAATTCAATTGCGTTCCCAAGCTCGCGCTGTAGACTAATCCAAAATTTCGATGTGAACTTCGGGTCACGATCGGACGTAATTGTCACTGGAACTCCGTGCAATCGCACAATCTCCTTTATGTAGATACGAGCCAGCTTGCTCGATCCATGAGTTACCGGAATCGGTATGAAATGCGCACTCTTGGTGAGTCGGTCTATAATCACCCAAATTGCGGTGTTCCCACTTAGGGTCTTTGGCAAGGCCGTCACAAAATCCATGGCGATATGCTCCCATTTCCACTCGGGTATCTCCAACGGTTGTAATTTTCCATGCGGTCGTTGATGTAATGCCTTCACCTGTTGGCAGGCTAAGCAACGTTCCACAAATGCCGCGATATCTCTCTTCATGCCATTCCACCAAAAGGACTTTTTCAAGTCTTGGTACATCTTCGTACTTCCAGGGTGAG
>NC_062966.1:28376743-28508695 GCF_023119035.1 Salvia hispanica | reverse complement strand
CTGGTGTCGCTTTCCATCGTGCGAATTCCTCTGCTCATCCCACTTCCGTTTCTCTCTGGAGTAGTGCGGTGGGGGTAACGACGAAGTAGCGATCTCCTTAGCTTTCTCCTTAGGCATTGCTGCCTCAATATCCAACGCGAGTGCCAAAGCTTTAGCGTATGTGAGTCTCCCTCGACTGGCCAACGACATCTTTATCTCGGACCTTAGTCCCTCGCGGAACTTGTCCGACAGCTTCTCGTCTGTGTCGACTTGATCAGGGGCGTATCGGGTCATGCTGTTGAGCGCTCGATCATACTCTGTCACCGTCATGCGTCCTTGAGTCAGATTGTTGAATTCGGATGCCTTCGCTTTCCGGTAGCTTTTCGGCACATACTTGTTGTATAGTTCGGTCTTGAAATCGTCCCACGTCATTGCTTCCACTTGACCTTGTGTCAAGGTCTTTATTCTTGTATCCCACCAAAAGTCGGCTGCCTCGGTTAGCTGATGAGTAACGCAACTCATCCGTTCCCTATCATTGCATCCCAAGATTGCGAAGATACGTTCTATCGCGCGGATCCAAGATTCGGCTTTGGCCGGTTCTCCAAGTCCATCGAACACGGGCGGTTTCTGTTCCAAGAACAGCTTCACTACTTCCCTATTAACCGGGGGTGGGGGAGGCGGTGGTGTCGGAATCGACTGCGTCACACTCTCCTCACTTGAAGGTGGAGGTGTCGGTTGACGGTTATGGCGTCTTGGCGGCATTCTGATTTATCAACACAAGAATTATTTCCATGATTCCAACAATAGTCACGTGGTATAGTTGAATAACAAGGTTCATGGGTCAATTGTTTTAGAGTATATGGCCAAGCACAAGATATCAAAAGTTCGTCACGTAGACGGATTGCAAAGAGTAGTGTCAATCAACATGATTACAAAAAAATTGGTTGCATCAAGGTCAATCAAAAAGATCATCGTCTCCTATCATCAAGGTAATGGCACTTAGGAAATAGTTGTACAACTTTTAAGTGGCGGATACTGGGCGTCATAAGGTATTCAAAAATGGTGATACTATAAGAGGCATGATGTGATGATGATAATATAGTGATAGATAATTTGTACCATGTACGAAAGGCAATCCATTGAATCCAAAATAAATATCTCCCCATGGCATATAAAAAAAAACGTTGCCTCATAGAGGTCTTAGTATCAATGCAGAAAAACGAAAGAGTAGCAAAAATCATAAGGTAGCAAATCAATCCAAAAACATGGGGGAAGCCAAAACAAATATTCCACGACTATCACTCCTAGTCGATATCGTTCATGTCTTCCTCGGGGTCATCGTCCTCATCCATCTCCAAAGCAGGTCCTTCCTCGTCCGGTCCCTCATTCTCGCCATATTCACCAACATCCGGGGGCGGCGGTGTTATCGCACGCATATCCTCCACGTTTCCATGGATAACCAAAGGGTGAGCCACATTAGCCTTAAGCCTTGGCCTATTAGGGACACGATCAACATGCGGCTCCTTATCGCGACGATACCTCCATCGGCGAGCTTGGCCTGGCGGATACTTGTGCGCTGGGGGACTAAGCGGCGGTCCATCCCTCGCAGCTGCCATGGCTGGGAGTAGCACTCCAATCAATCCGATTATATCGCCTCGAGGCTTGTACTCCGGCGGACTGAACCACGTATATGGCAATGCAGCTTGGGCAGTCCATTCGCTCCAAGGACTCGGCAGAGTGTGGATCAATCTCGAGATCCCCGCGTGATGGGTAACTCCTCCATACGCGTATGCATCCATCCAGCGATCGTAGAATTCGGTGACGTAGGTTAGGAGAAAGGACTTTCCATCCCACTCAAACTCTTGGTAGGTTTCGACAGGGAAAACCTTGTTCTTTGCGTAACGATCGCGCATCGGTGCGTAATAATGATTAGGCATCTACAAAAGAAATCTCAGCATCAGAACAAGGATCGAAGAAAATATCAATAGTGTATAAGATTTCAACTGATGCTGAGAGTACGATGGATATATATATATATATATGTGTATGCGTCGAACGACGGAGGTGTGAAGGTAATATCATATCAAGAAATAACGGAATTTTCTTTCCGTGCCAAAAGGTGTGTATATATATATATATTTTCGCGTTTCAACGCTTCGCAATTCGTTCTCATAAGTCGCTCGCCTCGTATTCGGCGTTTGGTGCCTCCAAGTTCGATATTATCACAAAATTTTCATTCACGACACGACTTACAACTAGGTATAGCAGCGTGCTCAAGTTCCTTCTCATAAAGGTCGTTCATCACATTTCACGCAAATCACAATCACATAGAATTTCATAGAGTTTTATTGTTCAACTCATAACAGTCTCAACATATAATCACTTGCATAACAACATTTATTTCGCATAATCACATTTTGCAAGTTCACATGCAAGCATAATCATCACAATTTTCCAAATATCACAACAATCTCCCATTCGCTTCAACTTCCAATATTTCATAATTCAAATCAATATTCAAGAGATACTTGTTACCTCATTCATCGTGGTTGAGCGGAGACGAGTTGCGGTGTTGAGTCTTCGACGATTATCCATTAATCAATTTATACAACTTTCAAATTTTATTACAACAAGACTCTTGGGTCCAGAGCGAAAAGAACTGAGGCTCTGATACCAACTGTAACGACCCGCCCATTTAGGGTATAATAAATGCGGCGTTCGCTAACTAGGTAGACTTAAATGCATCAAAGATCATAAACTAGGGTTTCAATAGAAAGGGATTTGACCAAAGCATTAAATGAACAATTAAGTAGAGTAAGAATCATGCCTTAGCAAAGGAATCCAACAAAAGACTTATTTAAAATAAAAGCTTAACAAAGTTTTCAAAAATAATATCTCTAACTGTTCATACCCCAAAATATACCCACGAAAAGAAAGAATAGAAGTATTTATCCCAACAAAAGATCACAGTTTTCATAATCAATAGCGGAAGCGACCAAGAAAGAAGTGAGGCTATGTATGAGGACACAACGACACCTTAAGTACCAACAGATCATTTTATTATTCTCTACTCAACACCGCCGCCCGCTCGTCACCACTCAACCTGCACATAAGGAAAACACATGCAGGGCTGAGTACGATAATCATACTCAATGGGCTCATTGCCGAAAACAGTTTTATCACAAATATAGTTATTATCATGCCATTTTCAAGTGTCCATCGGGGTTTTAACTTTAGAAAGACCCGAGGCACCAAAATATCTTCTTTCTCAAATATCACGGTCGCGCAACCATTTTTCTCATAGACGTTTACCATATCCTCATTCTACATGACAAGGAATGCGGCCGCAATCCAGGTCACTAGACCGGCCAACCCGTACGCTGACTCTCGGTCTAACATTGGTGTACACTAACCCAAGTAGAGTTTGCGGCTCTACAAGGATCCGAATTCGATTAAATCAATAGTGGCATAGCCACGAGGGATAGGCACGACAAAACAAATCAAGGCATGATAACACATATTTCATTCTCATCAATATCAGTTTAGGACAATGTCCTTATTTTAAAAGAAAGCCCACCTCGTCGGCTTATCTCGAGAGTATTCTCTTCTCCTCGTTTATCACGCTGAGAGCGCGAAGTATCACCTTTAAATTAGGCGTATCACAAATCAGTTTCAATCATTGATTTCAAAATATGCATGTTTCCCATATTTCCCTTTTTCCCATCGATTATTTTCAAAATCATTACTATCAAAATCAAAGTATGATTAACATACCATTTTTATTTAAATAATCATTCCAAAATCACCAATAATTCGTGTCACGCATGAGTGTTCCACACACACAACACACGCACACGAACACAACAATTGTGCACGCCGATCGAGGCGTGCACACACACACACACACTCTCGGCCACACACACACACACACATCCATGCATCGCAAAATTCACCAATTAAAACCCCTTTCACTCGTTCTAGATGCATGCGGATTCAAGAATACCGATTGATCGGTAGAAGAAGAGAAGATCAAAATTTAAAGTACCTTTTCCAAAAGAACGAACGGTAGAAACAAGGAATTAGTCTTGATTCTTCAATAATCTCTTGAATTTCACTTGAATTCTTCTCAATTGATGAAGAAATCTTGAAGAAAACTTGAAGAAAATATGGAGAAAGTGGGAGAGAGATTTTCGAAATTGATGAGAGAGTGGGGCGCCGGTTTTTGATCTCTAGGGTTAGGGTTTCTCTCCTATTTATAGAGTCACAAATAATAATATCCAATAATTAAATAATTAGAGATTTGGGAAGATTTGTTGGTTATAGGGGCCGAAAATTTGGAGGTGGTTAGGAGAGAATTTTCGAAATCTAGGCTATTAATTTAGCCTATGATTTAAATTCAAATATTTCACGGAGTAGAATAATATATCACGGAGTAAGAATAAAATAATTAAATCTCCCCAAGTATAGCCAAAAGTGGCGTGATTTACTTCTCTCCACAAAGAATTAAATTCAAATCCTAATTTAATTAGGATATGGTAAGATCTTCTTAGATATGGCAAGATATGCTAGGATATTTTAGCATATTTATATTTATTCATGGAATAGAATAAATAAGGAATCAATAAAATAACAAATAATTTCTCTCTCCCTTCTAGATGAGATTTTCGAAAATCTCATGAATATCAAAGATGGAAAATTCGAAAATTCCATGTAGGATTTATAGGGTATTTGGACTTTGGATTTAATTTGGATAATTATCCCAAACAAAATAATTAAATCCAAGAATAATATTATTTCTTCTCCAATAATCATGATGGCCGAAAATTCCACATGCTTTAATTAATGCTCCTATTAAATTCTCACTCATTCCTTAGAAAATAATTCCCCACAATTATATTACTCCGCATTAAAAATTCACATATTTAGATCAATCATCTCTTCATTTCCACTCCATTTTCTCATCGTATTGACCTTTCAACGGTCACATCATTTTTCCACATCTTTGACTATTCAATAGCCACGTCAACATTTCAACAAGTTGACTATTCAACTCAATCAAAATTCCCATACGCAATTAGGTCACATAGACACTATGCAATTAATCACTCATCAATTAATTCACATATCATAGCATTTAAGGCATTTAATGCAAAAATTTTATAACCCGAAAATTAGGGTTTGAAAAAGTGGGGTGTTACAGGTTATGAGTAGAATGAGTTAGTGGAATGTTGGAACCACTTACTAAAACTAGTAAAAATGAAATGAGATATTTATTGAGGAGTCCAAATAAAAAAAATATAAAATATAAAATATTTAATGGGACCAGAAAAAGTAGCATATTCTCAAATCTTATATTGAATTGACCAGAATTTGACCATAATCGGTTATAGAAGGAGTAACTAAAAGACTTATGTTAGTATGCCTTGAATCTGTATAGGATTATGTTTCCTAATTGGGATAAGATTATGTTTCCTAGGCCCAGTCTGTCTCACGTGTGCCTATATATATGGGAGTAGAGCACATAATTCTGTGATCTGACAGATCCAATCTGTAGCCATAATCTGAAAATCGCAGTCATAATACAATTTGTTCTCCGTTTTTGCCCGTGGACGTAGCCAACACAACGTTGGTGAACCACGTAAATTCTGTGTCTATTTACGTTCTTTTGTTTCTCGATTCACAATTTCCCTATTTGTCATAACAAACAGGTATCGGAGCCAGGTTAGGTGGCTATGGGTCGGGCCGCGACCCATGTTTGTGTCGACTGCGTCTGTCCCGATGTGATCTAGTTTGAGGGGGAGATTTGTTATGTACAAACTCCATCCCACATCGGGAGTCTGGGGGAAGTTGGAAGGTGTATATAATTCATGTCTAACCCCAATTAGTTTGAGGCCTTTTGGGAGTGACCTAAAAACAAATCCGTGCAGGCTTGACCCAAAGCGTATAATATCAAAAGTTTGTTGCAGTCGACGATCCTAACAAATTATCAAAGCCTGGTTTTCAGACTAGGGTTTTGAATTTCGCTGCTAGGGTTTTCTGGTAAATCGAAGATGTTTAGGGTTTTCTGGTAAATCGAAGATGTCTGCTCTGAACGTGAAGGTCGACAAATTTGGGAGAAGTTTCTTCGTCTAGCATTGTAATGATGCGTTTGAAAGGTGAATTCGGTTGATGGAAAATCTGAGGCAAGAATGGAGAAGTTTGTTCGTCTGATATTATGATGATGCATTTGGAAGAAGCGAGAATTCAAGTCAAGGTGGAGATTTGTTAGTATGCCTTGAATCTGTATAGGATTAGGTTTCCTAATTGGGATAAGATTATGTTTCCTAGGCCCAGTCTGTCTCATGTGTGCCTATATATATGGGAGTAGAGCACATAATTATGTGATATGACAGATCCAATCTGTAGCCATAATCTGAAAATCGCAGTCATAATACAATTTGTTCTCCGTTTTTGCCCGTGGACGTAGCCAACACAACGTTGGTGAACCACGTAAATTCTGTGTCTATTTACGTTCTTTTGTTTCTCGATTCACAATTGCCCTATTTGTCATAACAACTTATATAATAGAGATGATAAATATTGTACCTGAGTGAACATAAGTGGAATATCAAACAATATTCCTTAGTTGTTTGGCACATCAAGAGTAATGTCATCCGAGTTGGGGAAGGGTGGATAAAGGCCATTCTCTCCGAAATGTTGAAGCGTCACATCCGCGCCGGCCTCGACAAACACTACCCCTTGGCCGGTGCATTCGACCACAAGCTTCCGACCAGTGTGTTCCCTCAACTGCCCGGCCAACGGGTAGTAAAAGACCAAGGCTTTGAAAATAGCCTCACGAATAATTTTCACTGGATCTTTCCCTTCCATGGATGGATTCTTTTTGTAGAAATTTATTGTTGTAACATACATTCGTAGGAAGGTCTGGTCATCTAAACTCGAGCTCAACCCGTAATTATTATGCCCCAAACGGGTCGACATGATAAGAATACAAATATGATAAAGTCTGATTCTATTAATTTTGTGTATGTTCATGTCATATTTTTGTTTTTGTGTTTTATATTCCCCGTTCGCTATAATGTGTCCCACCTTGATCTGACTCGTTTTTTAAATATATATATAGAGCAAAATAAATAGAAGAAGTTATTGGAACGTGAGTCATATATTTATCTATTAATATTAGTATTGTAATAACATGTGAATGAATTGAATTAGTAGAATTAAAATTTATTACTATAAATAGTAAAAATAAATAACTTAATTATTAAAGGCATATCTAAAAATAAAAAAATTGAGACACATAATGATATATCGTGGTACTATTAAGTCAAATTCCTGACTATGTCACTTTACCTAGTAAGTAGGAGTAATTAATATGGGATGCACATATGTTTTTCACGCTTTTAAAATGGAAATTACTAGTAATTGGTGGTTAATTTGTACTTTGAAAATAAAGTAAATTTTAAATGGCCGTTTTTAGCTCTCCCTATATTTGCTGAAAATTCATGATCCAATTAAAAATGAGCTTAGTAGATAAGGACCATGGACCAAAATCTGGACAGGCCATCAGGATAGGATATTGACGGCAGAGTGTTGATAACGTGGAAACCCGGTAATCACGAGATTTTATGTAGCTTTATTTAGAGTGTTAATATAAAAAAGCTTTATTTAGAGTGTTAATATAAAAAAAAAGGTATAAAATAAAAATTAAAGAATTTTTATTTTTAGTACTGTTACTATCATTTTATTTGGAACAAAGAAAAAGGGAAGGTGATTTATCTATGAAAGTAGTACATAATATCTTTGTTTTCACCTATAACTGTTATTATTGATTCGAAATCATATTATATTATTTCGATATCTTCATTACAAAACCCCACGATGAAATTTAATTCAGATGATAAAAGAAAGAGCCAAAACATAGCATTTTTCAGAATAAAAAGCAAGAGTTTTGAACTTAAATCACTGTATGATATACTCGATCCCTCCGTCCGGCCACAAATGATCAATTTTTTTTCGGCAAATGAATTAAGAAAATAATATTTCATCTACTATTCTACGATATTTTTTTTCCCGATAGTTTAGTAGTTTAATTGTTTATTTCACTTGTAATATATATAATTTATCTGATCTGCTACCTGTCAAATTGCGTTCTAGAGTTTATATTATTTAATTTCGTATAATTAACTCTATGAATTTTCAAAAATCATGTTTTGAGATTCTCGAGAACATGGATTTTAAGCATTCCCAATATATGTATATATTTAACAATAAAAATATAAAATCAAGTACTATAAAATAAAAAATACAACTCCCATGTCGTGATAAATATGAGCTTTTTGTGAGACACTGTTTTGATGTAAAATTGATTTACTAAGAAAGATGAATAGGAAATATAGTGAAAGCAGTATTAGTGGATAATGGGTCCAAAATATTAGCACTAGTAGTGTTTAATTGGATTGTAATGATAGTAAGTTATAAATAAAATGACGTATATAAATAATGTGTTATTCAAATATTTCCTAAACAGAAAATTCTCTTATTTTTTTGAGATGAACTGGAAAGTAAATAATTAATACTTCCGTCCCCCAAATTTTGACACAGTTTACCATTTCGGTCTCACCCTGAAAATTTGACACACTTCACTTTTACCATTTTCGGTAGTGGACCCCATATTCCACTAACTACTCGTTCCTACTCACATTTTATTATAAAACTAATACTTTAAAAGTAGGACCCACATCCCATCAATTTTTTCAACTCACTTTCCATTACATTTCTTAAAACCCGTGCCGGGTCAAAGTGTGTCAAAATTTGGGGGACGGAGGTAGTAATATTTATCAGGGACGGAATGGAGGGAGTGTAAAAGAATATGACTTGATTAATTTTTGATGAGCAATATATACTTTTGCTAGTTATCCCATTATTTTAATTTAAAACTACATATTGCATTCATATCTAATTTACATTCATTTTCCAGATTTGTATCTTAAAAATAAGAATTTTTAAAACGGCACAAGTTTTAATACAAAATTGGTAAAGTAAGATGGAGCAAGTTTTAATACCAAATTGGTAAAGTAAGAGAGATGAGTCCTATATCATAGAGAGAGATGAGTCCCATACCTAAAATGGAAAGTTTAGAAAAAAGTTTTTATTTTTAGAAAAAAGTTTCTATTTTCATGCATGCAGAGGTTTTTATTCGTCATGAGGGTCCCTGGATGCGCTCTTCTGCGGCGGAAACTTACCGGAATTTGTCGGAGCATTGTGAGTAGTAGTGGTCATTTTATCATCGTATCTATTCACCTTAAATTTCAATACCCTTTAACTAATTTGCTCTTTCATATCGGGTTAGCGTAATAAATTTAAGTTGTACGCGCTATTATGGGAAAATTGAGAATAAATGTGTGTTGAAATTATTGCCAAATCGAAAATGTAGAATAAAAAGAAATCAGCCTCAATATATACATGTAGTTTGTTCCATACGGTTTTGAAATACCAATTCCTAACCAGAAAAGTGGAGAAGAAGTGAGAAAAGGGATAGAGTCATAGAGATTTATGACTTTATTCTATTATCTCGCTAACTCCAAAATAATAAATAAAGAGTACATTAACATATATATAGAGTTTATTTTTACCCAGTTCAACTTTGCGATCTAGAAAATAACCAACAAAGAAAACCTTAAAATAAGCATAATTAAATCACAAAATATTAGATAAAATAACTTAACTGGCTCCGTATCACAGGGATGAAGATGTTGGAGCGGTAGTCATCATGACCTGAAGATGTTTCTCGAAGACTTTCATGGATTCGAGAGGTAGGCTAACCGGAACCATGAAACCATCCTTAAAGGCAGAGTACCAAGCTATTTGAATATTATCGGTCGGCCTATAAATTCCTTGAGACATCCCACCGTATTCTGCAGTGCCCCACCCGACATCCATTTGCTCGAAACCCACATGCGTCATATTAGACACCACATAAGTGTTTGCTTCCGTCATACTAGGGCGATCTCGCATCACCATTAGACCCGCCACTGATCTCAGGTACTCATCAGTCACTACTTCGCGTTTTGCCTTTCTCACCAACTCCACCGCGTAGTGCAGCGGATTCTTGGACAACTCACCGGCTGTAGTCACTACCACCGGAAATGCTATAGCGTTGCCATAGTACCTGATGCATATTAATTAGGAATTAACACTGTTGCAAAACAATGAAAAAGATTCCCCCTTTTAGCGCATATCTAAAGATCAAATCTCATCCACTGGATAAAAAAAATGAAGGATGAAATTGAGTTTAAAAATTTATGAATTTAAAAACACAAAATTCATTTAAAGAGCGTTTTAGTTCATATGAGGGGTAAAACAAACAATTTTACCCATAGAGTGAACCAAAACGTTCTTAAAATGAACATTGTGTTTTCAAAACCCGGGGATCATTTTATATTACGATTTAGGACATTTTGTATTGGAAATGATTTATCTTAATGGCGTTTTAGTTCATACGATGTGTAAAACCGACAATTTTACCAAAACACACTTCTACTAAACTCAATGTTTTTAAAATCCAACCAATCTCAGTCTTTGAATCTAGTGGTTTAGATTTGATCTCTAGTTATACGATTAGAATGTGGTTATAATAGATTTATGTATCATACTATCATTACCCCATTGGAAGTTGTGGTTTCATTAGCTTTCGGTTATCAATAAACACTGAGAATCTTATCTCTTCGTCGGGTTCGGGAGAGAGAGCAATTGTCTGGCAGCGCCATACGCAGCCTGCCACGATGTCGAATTTGGAGCAGCGTTGGAGATGCGGTGGCAGGCTGCAACGGAGGGCAGAGATTTTGGCAGAGCTGAAAAAGGAGCGTTCCTCCATCGTATCAAGCGAGACAAGGGTTCCACCACTTGTACTGACATCATATTCATGATGTGCGAACGACACGCGCGGCGGCTGGCTGGCGCTGAGAAGATGTCGGTCCCAAACTGGTTGGATAGAAGGGAACGCGGCTCCGCCAGCAAGTTCACCCACGGCGGAGAGAAATTGGGAAAGGCCGACACCGTCACACACTGTGTGATTGAAGTAGTTTGAAAAGATAAATCCCCCACATTTTAGCCGTGTGACCTGTGCAAGTCTTTGTATTTAATTATACTACCAAAAGTAATTGTATTGATTGGAATTTGATCAATTTTCATAATTTGAATGACTATTATCCCTAAATAAACTGATAATAAAAAATAATTTTAAAAGTATAGGGTATTACATAAATGACTATTATCCCAATTTTTTGAAGATCAAAGTTTAGTCTACTGGTATATGTGTCTTTAAAATTCATAGGCTAAGCTTTGATTGTGCATTGGGGTTTGAACCCACAACCTCGTTGTCTCGCCAACTTACCAATAGCGAGCCCCTTTACGAGACGAAGCGTCCGCAACGCTGGCTCGATGCTGCCTCGTCTTAGTGAGATGAGTCAGAGCCAGCAACGAGTTGCGTTGCGGTTGCTCTAATGACTTGGATATCGCTGTCCACTAACAATATTTCAACCACTTTTACTTTCTCTCACACTGCACCAATTTAACGCCGAAACTCATGTCGTCCCCAAAATCTCTATTTTTAGGAGACAAAAGGATCCAATTAATGTATCAGTGGAAAGATCCAATTAGAATAATAAATCATGTTAAGAATTGAGAATGATGCATAAGGAAGATTGTCTAAACAGATTCAGTAAGTCGTTAATTACCTGAATGAACATAAGTGGAATATCAAGAAATATTCCAAGGTCATTTGGCATATGAAGAGAAATGCCATCCAAGTTGGGGAAGGGTGGATAAAGGGCATTCTCTCCGAAATGCTGCAGCGTTGCATCCGCGTCAGCCTCGGCGAACACTACCCCTTGGCCGGTGCATTCAACGACGAGCTTCCGACCAGTGTGTTCCCTCAACCGCCCAGCCAACGGGTAGTAAAAGACCAAGGCTTTGGCAATAGCCTCACGAATAATCTTCACCGGATCTTTCCCTTCCATGGATGGATTCTTTTTGTAGAAATTTATTGCTCCAACATACCTTCGGAGGAACCTCTGGTCATCTATATCAGAGAGAGATTTGAATTCATTGGGTGTGGACACTGCTGGACAAAGCAACTCGGGTGTTTTCCTTGCAACTCTCAAAGTTAATCTTTTGGTTGATGCCATTATTACATGCCTTGGAACAAAACCCTTAATATGCATATTTATAGTTCCGTCGCAAAAAAAATACTTTTTGTAGTAAAAGTACTAATGCAATAATAATAAAGTGAGAGAGAATTAGAGAAAAAAAATTGAAATAATGTTAGTGGAAAATAAACTTAGCTTATTAAATATAAAAACATACCACAAATAAATATAGATTGATTTTGAACAACTGACCAAAATGGAATTGGACGGAGGTAGTATGTTTATAACGTTGTATCTTACTAGTGACAGGGGTAACCCACTAAGCGCTTTTCAAAATTTTAAATAATTAGTCACTCTATTACATTTAAGATGATCACATTTGTGAATGATATATAATTTTTTTTGGAGTTGTTGATTATATTAACTAAAGCAATAAACTAGCTGAATACTTATTTGAGGAGAGATAAAAGATGCATTTTACTTGAAAAAAAAAAAATGAAAGAATACATCTTAAATGGAACAAACTAAAAATGAAATGTGAACATCTTAGGTTATGATATAAGATTTTAGGTAGAGCTGACAATTTTCGACACGACACGATAATCTGATACGAATCCGCATGAAATTATTGGGTTGGGGTCAAGTCTTATTGGGTGCGTGTCCTTATCGGGTTGACCCATTAAGAAGATAGATCTCCTTCCGTCCACAACAATCTCATTTGTGGAAAACATATGTTTTAATGAAAAATTGTTAATAATATAAGAGAGAGGATGAGAAAATGTAGGTAAAGTAAGAGAGATAATGAGAAAAAAGTGTGAAAAGTATGAGAGGAGAAAAAGTTGGAATAGTATTAGAGAAAAACTTTTCATTTTTAAAAATGAGACTACTTTTTTTTGGACATTCTAAAATGACAAAATTAGACTATTTTTAATTTACCGAGGAAGTACAATAAACTAATTAATCCCATTAATGATAGGTTAATGAATTCTTAGCCTAGTTTAAATAGTGGGCTCTTTTAGATTAGCCCATATTAATGAATATAATTATATAAACGTATTTTTTTCTTTCTTTCCTAGTTAACTAGTTTAGTTGTAATTAGTTTTGCTTAGTTGACTCTTATAGATTAGCCCATATTAGGATAGGATATTGGTGGCGGAGTAAGAACACCATTAATTGGGTTGCCATCATAAGTGGTGGGGCTAGAATTTTGATTCTATAGTTTAGAGTTGTAGATATTTTTGGTGTTGGCGTCGCCGAAAGCAACTATAACAGCGACGATGGGGTTCCATGAGAGAATAGAGTAGAGAAAAAAAAAATAGAAATAGACTATATGGTTGTTTGGAGAAGCAATATTGGCGTTAGAAGAAACACAAATTTCAATAGTAATTTTAATTTTCAAATAATTTTCTTTTTGTTTACTGGATTATTTAAACTCCATTAATTTCATTGATGCTAAACAAGTTTTATGTGTTTCTACGAGAAAATTGTTTTATCTATGTCAACACTCTATATATATATTTGAAATATCATCGAAAAATATAACATTTTATAAGTAGTTTAATTCATTAAATATAACTATTTTTTATTTATAATATTTAATAAAAAATTTGAAAATATACGAGAAATAAAAAAATCATGAAAAACAAAATTTTCTACACAGTATGGTCCGACGCCGGCCAACCCAGCCACTTAGTAAGTGGGTTCGTCTAGAATGAGTACCAAACATCTGAATCTACTCTAAAACAACTAAGAACACCGTGTAAAAAAAAGATCATAGCTGAAACTTTCCTGAAATAGCCAAGCAAAACGCAAAAGTAAATGGAGACCAATTTTCCTTCACAACCTAGATAGGTCTTGGCTACCTATTGGTACGGTTGCAGTTATTATGATAATTCTGTCTTATCTAAGAAGAGATTAATAACATTGGTGTGGTAAATTATTGAAAGGATATGAAATGTATTCTTTATTGCTATCTATTGAAAGAATATATTTCAGAAATTTTAGTATTTTCTAGTTTATGAAATTAATATCAATATTTTTTATTTAATCAGACGTCACTTCAATATGGGAGAGTTTGTACGTAACTCAAACATGATATCTTGGGTGTTAGTAATTGAATAGCATGAATGTATTGAAATATTATTTCATAGAATTCGCGTGCACAGTGTGGTATGATTAAATCCCCAAGAGGTGTTTGAAAATTGAATTTATTATTAAGAAATTGCGCAGTTGGAATTTATTCAACGAATAATAAATAAGGTTTCAAACTAGAAAACTCTTTAGAGAATTAAATTAATGGATTAAGATAATCTTAAATGCAGAAAATATTATAAAATAAAATGGACCCAAGTTACTTGTAATTTGGTGATTTAGATGAGAGTGCAATATTATTCTTTAGTGGAACAAAGTTACTTGTAATTTGGTGATTTAGATGGGAGTGCAATGTTATTCTTTAGTGGAACAAAATAATATTCCATTGATAATATATTAAATCATGGGTCAATTGATTTAATTAGATATTTATCTAATGGGTGAGTCCAACATCCTAGCCCAACATGTAACGCCCCACTTTTTCGAACCCTAATTTTTGGGTTATAAAATTTTTGCATTAAATGCCTTAAATGCTATGATATGTGAATAAATTGATGAGTGATTAATTACATGATGTCTTTGTGACCTAATTGCGTATGGGAGTTGAGATTGAGTTGAATAGTCAACTTATGTTGATAATATGACATGGCGTTGAAAAGTCAAAGATATGGAAAATATGACATGGCCGCGGAATGGTCAAAGTCGTGGAAAATGTAAAGTGGAAGTGAAATTCAAATATGTGAATATTTGATGCGGAGTAATATATTTGTGGTGAATTATTTTCCCAAGGGTTGAGTGAGATTAAATAGGATTTTCATAAATATCCTACCCAATTAGTTGAAATGTTCGACCATCACTATTATTGGAGAAGGAATTATATTTTTCTTGGATTTAATTATTTGTTTGGGATAATTATCCGAATTAAATCCAAAGTCCAATTAAACTTTAATTCCACCTTGGAATTTTCAAAACTCCACCTTTGATTTTCTATGAGATTTTCGAAAATCTCCTATATTATGGGAGAAGGGATTGTTTATTTATTTGATCCCTTATTTATTCTCTTCCATGAATAAATATAAATATGCTAGAATATCTTACCATATCTTGCCAAATCTAAGAAAATCTTGTCATATCCTAATTAAATTAGGATTTGGAAATTAAATCCCTTATGAGAGAGGCATAAAAATCGCCTACTACTATTATTTGGGGAGGATTTAATTATTTTATTCTACTCCGTGAAATATTTGAATTTAAATCATAGGCTAATTAAATAGCCTAAATTTCGAATTCCTTGTTTTCCTCAACCAAATTAACGCCAACTACTATATTCAAATCTCTCCATATCTTCTCAAATCTTTAATTTATTTAATTAAAGATATTATTTTGGGACTCTATAAATACATGGGAGATCCTAAACCCTAGCAACATAAATCACGCCCCCCACTCCCCCAAATTTTCGAAATCTCTCTCCCCACTATCTCCAAAATTTCTTCTACTTTCTCCATTAATTCTTCATCTTTTGGAAAAGAATTGAAGCTGATATTCAAGAGTTTATTGAAGAATCAAGGCTATAACTTGTTTCTACCGATCGTTCTTTTGGAAAAGATACTTTAATTTTTGATCTTCTCTTCTTCTACCGATTAATCGGTGTTCTTGAGTCCATATGCATTTAGATTGAGTGAAGGGGAAATAAATTGATGAACTTGGGATGCATGTGATAAGTGTGTGTGTGTGACCGAGTGTGTGTGTGTGCGTGCACGCCTCGGAAGGCATGCACATGTGTGGTGTTCGTGTGCGTGTGTTGTGTGTGTGTAGAACACTCATGCGTGACACGATTTAATGATAAATTTGGAGTTTTTATTCGAATAAAAATGATATGCTAATCGTACTTCGATTTTTGAATAATGATATTAAAGATTTATCGATGGGAAAAAGGGAAACGTGGGAACATGCATGATTTTGAATCAATGTTAGAAACTGATTTGTGATACGCCAAATTTAAAGGTGATACTTCGCGCTCTCAGCGTGATAAACGAGGAGAAGAGAATATTTTCGAGCTAAGCCGACGAGGTGGGCTTTCTTTTAAAATAAGGACATTGTCCTAAACTGATATTGATGAGAATGAGATATGTGTTATCATGTCTTGATTTGTTTTGTCGTGCCTATCCCTCGTGGCTATGTCACTATTCATTTAATCGAATTTGGATCCTTGTAGAGCCGCAAACTCTACTTGGGTTAGTGTACACCAATGTTAGACCGAGTGTCAGCGTACGGGTTGGCCGGTCTAGTGACCTGGATTGCGGCCGCATTCCTTGTCATGTAGAATGAGGATATGGTAAACGACGATGTGAAAAATGGTTGCGCGACCGTGATATTTGATAAAGAATATATTTTGGTGCCTCGGGTCTTTCTAAAGATAAAACCCCGACGGACACTTGAAAATGGCATGATAATTACTACTGTTGATAAAACTATTTTCGGCTATGAGCCCCCTGAGTATGATTGTAGTACTCAGCTCTGCACGTGTTTTCCCTATGTGCAGGTTGAGTGGTGACGAGCGGGCGGCGGTGTTGAGTAGGAAATAATAATATGATAATAATAGGAAATAATAATATGATCTGTTGGAACTTTAAGTGTCGTTGTGTCTCCATACATAGCTTCACTTCTCTCTTGGTCGCTTCCGCTATATTATGAAAACTTGTGATCTTTTGGTTGGGTTGAATTCTTTTATTTCGTGGGAATATTTTGGATATGGAACAGTTGAAATTATTTTGGAAACTTTGATAAGCATTTATTGTGATAGCCTTATATTGGATTTCATTGCTGAGGCATTATTCTTCTCCCATTTAATTGTTCATTAAATGCTTTGGTAAATTTCCTTTAAATGAAGCCCTAGCCTATGAACTTTGTTGCATTTAAGTCTTCCTAGATAGCGATCGCCATTATTTTTGTACCCTAGAATGGCGGGTCGTTACACAACAAGTCTAAGCTTATAAATAATGTAGAGATGGGAAACCCTAGCACAGACTACAGCACACAACTCTCTCCTAACCCTAACCCTAGCTGCCTAAAATCGGCGTCTCTCCCTCCCTCTTGGTCTCGATTTTCATGCCCTAGCACGTGGGAGATTAGGGTTTTGATTTTTGTTCGTATTCTATCCTAATTCATAGGATTAGATCAAGACAATCTCGTGTTTGTGTTGGTGTTCCCTAGATCTCATATCACTTTTATTTGATTCTTCGAGATCCGCCCACACAGATGAATAATCAAGATGTGGGAATAGTATGGAAGATTCGTGGTCAATAAATCAAGGATCTCCGGGTTGTCAACGTCAATCCTGTGATGGATCAAGAGGTAACAATCGAAGATAACGTGTTTATTTGATTTGTTCATCAATAGATTTAGTTTAATTGCATGAAATTGAAATAGAATGCATAATCACCTAAATAGATCCGTAAGGACTTGTTTGTTTTCCGTGTCTTCCACTGCGATAGCCCCAACAATTCATGTATTCAACTAAAAATAGAGTAAGAATAGAGCAATGAACAATCATCAACGAAAAGAACATATCATGCTTGCAATTGAAACGTCACTGCGAAATTTAAGCTAAAACTACCAGATCTACTCTAACTGACCAAGCGGAAATCACGTACGAGTAGAAACAAGCCATACTCATGCAGACTCAAAACAGCACAAATTAGATCTACCAACATAAACTCCGATCTAACATGAATTCATCGAAATCCAACATCATCAAACCCAGATCCATGAAATCAAACTCGAATCCAACCGATTCCAAAACCTAACAACTAACAATTGCTAAACGCATCCAACCAAACAAACTTAAACTCAACACAGCAAGATCCAAATAGAAAACCAACCGAAATATCCATGATTCTGATTCCAAAACATATTCAAAACAAGATCCGAAGTCAAGCTTCAGATTCAACAACAAACAACTACGGACTTCAACTAAACAAGTTCAAAGACACCAACAATATCTCAAAGCATTAAAGTTAAAACTAATACGGAAGGTAGAGATTGTTTCTTCGCTCCGTAGAGCGGTGGGACACAAGTATCACGAACTAAAAACACGCCACCAGCCTGAAATGAACTCCCTTCCAAGTGCGCAGAACTAGAAACTAAGAACTGAAGTGAAAATGAGCTCGGGAGACTTGAGCTAAGAAGGAGTTGCCTCATCCTTCAATCTCATCCTTTTGTATAGGGAGGCTTGAGGCTCTAATCCCCAGGGCACCTTCTCTCTGATTTGACGCTTGTTCCCTTAAAGAGGGATATTTGAAATCTACTCATTTTCTCCCACTTCTGCTCCTGTCGCCGTCTTCGTAATCCTCCTTGGTCGGTTTGGCGGCTTTTGGTACTTCACTTCAAATTCTGCTTAATTTTGCGTCTGCCCAGTCAATCTGCTCAATTTTCCTGAACCAGCAGATTTCTACGCACCTGAACTCAAAATTGCACATTAGATCCCTGAAAGTACAGAAATCCACCCAATAACCAATGCATGAAATGAGCCTTATCATTCTTCCAGTAAAACGCTCCATCCGACAAAAGGTACGCTCGACACCAGGATGTCCCGCTTGTGGTGTTCTGTGGTGTTTGAAAAGGAGGGCTTGTTTCGCCACTGATGTGTTGCCTACATATATGCGTCGATTGTATTAAATCAAGCGGTCGACAACCGACAGTTTGCTGTCCGCCTTGCCCTCCTCAATCGCCATCCGCAAGTCCAAGATTTTCAGAACAGATGTGAGACTGCTGTCAATTGGGATGTATCCATTGCCGCCTGTTCTACGGCCTCCGGCGTCGGATCCATGTCCCTCCGCGACAGAGCATTGACCACCTGATTTGACACTCCCGTCTTATATTCGATACGAAACGTGTATTCCATTAATTTCCGGGCCTTACAACTGCTGATCAGGTGTCTGAATAACCTGTTGGAGTAGTTCCTTTAAGCTCTTTTGGTCGTCGGATCCACTTTTGTACCGCCTCTACCATAGTGTAAAGCTCTATGTGATATGTCGACGTCACTCCTCGACAAGGACCTAAATTCTTGCTGAAAAAGGCTAACGGCTGATCGTCCTACAATAATACCGCCCCTAAGCCAAAATCGGAGGCGTCTGTCTCCAGATAAAATGGCTTACTAAAGTCCAGAAGTCGGAGTACCGGAGATGACGTCATAGCCTCCTTCAGCGCCGCTAAGCTATCTGCAGCTACTGGTGACCACTAGAAACCTCGCAATTGCTTAATAGTGGATGGGATCAATTGTATCACAGTCCGGCGGATAATCGGAGATCATTGGTACTTCCTCTATCTCTTGTGTGGCAGCTGTAACTCAGGTTCGTGTTGTATTCGTATCAAGAACTCGCACAATATCATTTTTGCAGCCAAATGGTCATTTTGATTCTGTTTATAGTAATGTTTTGGCCTAGTGGTTGAATGGTCATTGCTCCAGATCGAAGGTCTTGCGTTCGAGTCTGTCATTTTAAAACATCTGTTTATTTATCCATAAACAAGGATACCATATTTATGGACTTATTTATGACCCTATGCGGTCACTGGCGGATCCAATACCCCCAAAATATGGAAGTAGCCTAGTGGTAAAACCATCATTTCTCCACAACAACAAGTCGGGTTCGATCTGCCACGGTATGAGGTTCCATTTTATTCTACGATCCAGAAAAGAATCGACAAGTAAACTCAGATATAAGTTTAGAGCGATGAAGATATTGGAGAGGTATTGATCATGGCGTGAAGATGTTTCTCGAAGAGTTTCATGGATTCGAGAGGAAGGCAAACCGGAACCACGATACCATCCTTAAACCCTAAGGCCATCCGCGACGCTATCTCTTATCCGTCTCTTAACCGTCTCATCTCTTAACTATTCATGGGCCCCACTGTACTTTTCAGCTCATCTCTTAACTAAGAGACAGCACCTGCAACCCTCCATCTCTTAACCATCTCTTAACTATTCATTCAATTTCATTTTTTATTTTTAATTCCAACAAATTCAATTAATAAAAACACACTTCATTAAAATAAAATAAATATTACAACTTAAAAACCTAAAAAATAGAAAAAAAATACATAATTTAAAATCCAAAAAAATAAAAAAAGTACATAATTTAAAATCCTAAAAAATAAAAACTACTCCGCCGGCGAATCATCATCCCCCGAAGTCGGCGGTACAACTATACCAAGTAGAGCTCTCATATACTCAATTCCGGCCATATGGGCTGCAACTTGGCCAGGATTCATTTTTGAGAGGTCCGCCATCGTGGCGACTAGGTATATGGACATTAGGGTGTACGAGCCCGTGCCCATGCCGGAGCCCGAGCCCGAGCCCGCCTAGCTTGGTCCGCCGCGGCCCATCCCTCTCGCTCTCGCTCTCCCCCTGGCTCTAGCCGTCTTCGCCGCCTTGGTCCCTTGCGGCCGACGTCGTGCACCGGAAGAAGACCCCCCTACATCATCGGTTGGCGTGCCCTCACATGAGGTGTTGCCTTCGCCGCCATCACTAGACGAGTAGTGGCCACGCGCCGTGCGCTTCGTGCGTTTCGAGCCCGCGCCCGACTCGACACCGCCAGCCCACCTGTCAAGGTGGTGGACTTGCGACCAAACATCGACAAGCTTGAAATCTTTGCGACGTCGTCTTTGAAGACCCGCAACGCCGCTCTCAGAATGTCGGCTCCACTGGCTCCGCTCTGATAATTCGCCTCTTCTCCCCTGTATATCGCGCAAAATTTTTTGACATCTTTGTCGCTTCGCTCCCAATGACTGCGGAGCATCTTCACGTTGCGGGGAACGGTATTCGTCGGCCTTCGGGCGTTGTAAACTTCGGTGACTTTTAGCCAAAAACACTTGTGGGTTTGTTGATTCCCGACGACAGGATCGTACGAGACGCTGATCCAAGCGTCGTACAGAGCCAACGTCTCGGCTTGGCTGTATGCATGTCGGCTGCCGTCTCCACCAACCTCTGCAGCCGCTGCCTCCTCTTCCTCCTCTTCCTCCTCGGCATTGACGCCGAGACTGAGGTTGATCCTGCAGGAGCCGGAGCCTCCACCGATTGGCCAGTCGGGCAAACTGCGTTGCGGCGCCAAAAAATTCTCCGGAATTTGGGATAATTCCGGCGATTGCCCGTACCTCTGGGCGGGGGGAGGGACGATAGTATGCATCCTCATCAAAATGTGGTGTTTGGTACGCCGGCGGGGTGGTCGAACCTTGGGTGCTCGGCGACGAACCGGGAGTACCCAAACAGTTGTACATGCTCGCCCAATCGTCGAACGAGTTCAAGTCGAACCCGCCGGAGCGCCGCCTGCCGGAGCCGCCGCCGCTGGAGTTTCCATCGCCGGACATTTTTTCAACAATTTGAGAGTAGTGTTTGTGTGTAAAATGGAAGAGGAATGAGGAATGAGAGTTGTGTTTGTGTGTAAAATGGTGAATGGAGTATGAAGTATATTTATAGAAGAATAAAAAAAAAAATTGAAAATTCGACCGTTTGGTCCCCAACGGTCATTTGACCGTTTGAATTTTTTTTTTTAATTAAATTCGAATTTTTCGAATTTATAAAAAAAAAAATTATTACGTCATAATTACGACGCCCACTCGCGGGCCGGCAAGTGGGCGTCACGCAACGCTCCAGCGCGCGCCACATGGGCGCGCGCGTCGTTTCGCCAGCTCGAGGCCGGCCTCGCCGTGTTGCGTCGCGCGACGAGATGTCTCGTCTCGTCGAGACGAGACGAGCCTGGCAACGCTGACTCGATGCTGGCTCGTCTCGTCGAGACGAGACCGAGCCAAAATCGAGCCCGCGTTGCGGATGCTCTAAGTACCAAGCTGCTTGAGTAGTACCGCTCGTCCATTTAATTCCTTTATGCACCCCACCGTAGGCCGCCGTGCCCCACCCAACATCCATTCGATCTAATCCCAAGTGCGTTATATTCGACACAGAGTAAATGTTCCCAATTCTCAAACTCTGCGGATCTGGTATCACCATCAGATCCGCTGAGTTTGACAGCTCACCAGCAGTCTCTACTTCGTGTTTCATGTTCCTCACCAATTCCACCGTGTAGTGCAGCGGATTCTTTGACAGCTCACCGGCAGTCGTCACTGCCGCCAAAAATTTTAAAACGTTGCCGTAGTATCCCACCGGAAGCGGCGGCCTTATATTCTTCCGGTTATCCATGGTGGCTATGAATTTCATCTCTGCGTCGGGTTTTAGGGAGAGAGCGATTGTCTGGCAGCGCCACACGCAGCCTGCCACGATTTCGAATTTGGAGCAGCGCTGGAGGTGTGGCGGCAGGCTGCGCCGGAGGGCGGAGATTTCGGCAGAGGTGAAAAAGAAGGAGCGTTCCACCATCTGATCCGTCGGCGCGGGAGTTCTACCAGTTCCGGCACCGTATTCACGATGTGGGATGCTGGAAGTGAGAAGATGTCGGTCCCACACCGGTCGAATAGAAGGGAACGTTGCTCCGCGAGCAAGTTCGCCGACGGCGAAGAGAAATTTGGAAAGGCCGACGCCATCGCACATTGTGTGGTTGAAGTTGTTTGAAAAGATAAATCCCCCACATTTTAGTCTTGTAAACTGTTAAGTGTTTGTGTTATAGGAACAAGGAAGGGAGACATTGTTATCTTTCAACTATAATTGACCAAAATATTGTTATTTGGACTATTATTCCTCAATTGGATATAATATAGTACTAGAATTAACACAAAATTGGTAAATTAAGAGAGAATATATGAGAAGGGTAGATAAAGTAGTGCTAATAAATAGTGAGACCTATATTAATAATTGTGGTATAAGTCGTAAATAACTTGATGTATAAGGTAATAAATTGGGACAACTTTACATACATGGAAATGCCCATAATTTTATAGGACAGAAGAAAACGAAATGTGCACATTTTTATGTGACAAATGGGAAAGATTAACGATAAAATATAATCCCAAGGGAATTTTATCATTTTCGTCCAACAATTTTATCATTTTCCTCAACACACTTAGTAAAAATTTAATATGTCATCAATTTGAAATATGTATGTCATTTTTATGTGACAAATGGGAAAGACTAACGATAAAATATAATCCCGAGGGAATTTTATCATTTTCGTTCAAGAATTTTATCATTTTCCTCGACACACTTAGTAAAAATTTAATATGTCATCAATTTGAAATATATATGTCAAATCAACAATATATTAAAAACAGAAACTCGAAATATTTTATCATGAGAAAATTGAGAAAATATTGAAATTCACGGTTTTGCCAAAAATGATAAATATTGTACCTGAATGAACACAATTGGAATATCAACTATTATTCCAAGGTTGTTTGGCACATCAAGAACAAGGTCATCCGAGTTGGGGAAGGGTGGATAAAGCGCATCCACTCCGAAATGCTGCAGCGTCGCATCTGCTTCGGCCTCCACGAATACTATCCCCTGGCCGGTGCATTCCACCACGAGCTTCCGACCAGTGTCTTCCCTCAACCGCCCGGCCAACGGGTAGTAAAAAACCAAGGCTTTGGCAATAGCTTCACGAATAATCTTCACTGGATCTTTCCCTTTCATGGATGGATTATTTTTGTAGAAATATATTGTTTTAACATATCTTCGGAGGAAGATTTGGTCATCTATATCAGAGAGAGATTTGAATTCATGTGGTGTGGACTCTGCTGGACAAAGATGCTGGACAAAGAAGCTCAGTTGTTTTTCTGGTTACAGTAACACTCAATGTTAATCTTTTAGTTGACTCCATGCTTAGGAAACTAAACTCATAACATGTATATTTATAAGGTTTCATTATTGTTCTAGAAGACTAAATTATAAGCGATCTTTTTTTATCACACATATTTTAAATTGTGTTTATTCTTAGATTATAATTATGAATAAAAATAAAAACATATTTTTATCATTTTTTTCTTTCGTCTAAGTACTTAAATTGGGACGGAGGGATTACTTATGAGCATCCTAGAGTAAAAAAGTTAGGCAGAATGTTAGATTAGTGTGGTGGACATTACTTGTACAAGAAATAGGGAGGGTGGATCATTATTACTACCTCTGTTCCTGAAAATTTGATACATATTACCATTTCGGTCCGTCCCTGAAAATTTGATACACTTCATTTTTACCATTTTTGGTAGTGGACCCCATATTCCACTAACTCATTCCTACTCACATTTTATTATAAAACTAATACTTTAAAAGTAGGACCCACATCCCACCAACTTTTTTAACTCACTTTCCATTACATTTCTTAAAACCCGTGTCGAGTCAAAATGTAGCAAATTTTGGGGGACGGAGGTAGTATCTTTTATGATTTCTTTTAATACTTTTCTATATAGACCTCAATAAAATAAAATAAAAAAGACCCTTGTGGTTGAAGAAGGATATTGTGATTTTGAGTTGTGTGTTGAATGACATTTCATTTGTAGGAGATTTCTATTTTTATTTATCCAATTATATTTTCTTTTGCTTTTCACAAAGTGTTAGAAGAATATCCGTAATTTTTTTCACTTCATTCCTCTCCTTTTTACAATAATTTTATGTTCATTCATGTTTGAATCGTTCAACTGTAATGTCATTGTATTGCTTAGGTTTTTCCCAAATTTCTAACTTAGTGCACTAATTCTTCTATTCCTGAAAAATATATACGGTTCGATAAAATTTAGAGCAACATATAGAAATTTTTTTTGTTCATGGTCATGTGCAAACAGATGAAGTCATGTGTTAATCCACCTTGTTAGAGAGTGATATTTAACACTAAAATTATTAAATTGGCTTCTCTTACCTAACTAATTAATACTCTTATATGAGAGTTATAGGTTTGACAACAATGCTACAAATTAGAAATTATTAACCGGTAGTTAATTTGCATTTGAAATCTGAAGCAAATTTTATATAGCCGTTTATAGCCAATTCTATATTTTCTGATAACACACGATCCAATAAAAATTTACCTATATTATTTTACATATTTCGAGAAAATATACTCATTTTTGGCTTAAACAATCTCAACTCAAAGATTTTCATTTATTGTATTCAAGTTCAAATTAATATTTATTAAAAATTGAAAGATGGAGGAAGAGAAACAAAATATACTACAAGAAAAAAAAAAGTATGGGAAAAAAATTTACAGAAAAGAAAACATAAATGGCAATAGAGGGGGAGAAGAAGATAGATCTCCTTCCGTCCACAATAGTCTCATTTGTGGACGGCAATATTTTAATGAAAAGTTGTTAATATCAAAGAAATGAGGAGAAAAATTAGGTAAAGTAAAAGAGATAATGAGAAAAAAAAGTGTCAAAAAAGTACGAGAGAGATGAGAAAAGTGGGAATAGTATTAGAGAGAAATTTTTCATTTTTAAAAGTAAGATTATTTTTTTGTGGACATTCAAAAATGATAAAATTAGACTATTTTTTTTATTAATGGAGGGAGTACAAGGGAAGTGATCAATTGCTAACTCATCCCTTAGTTGCTAACTACAACTAATTTAAGACCATAAGATTTTAGAAATCTTGTGGTCTACAATTTGCCATGAGTAATTTCGTTTTTTATTTTTTAATACTAAAAGGATAATAGCAACTATCAAATTTAGGGTTTAGAAATACAATGTCAATACAGTGTATGAAATACATCAACACGAAGACATAATAATGTCAACACAATTTCATATTTACATTTTACAAGCATAATATTGACATATTATGTAAGGTGTATTGACATAAATCTGTTCGTCAAAAATACGAAAATTCAAAAAAAAAATTCAATTTTTTTTCGAATTTTGACGTCGGAATATATGCATGTAGTATATCGTTGGAATCCTTATAAAATTATCTTTAATTTGATATATGTTATATGAATTTAAAGTTTTGGGATTTCTTTTAAAAGTTAGTTATAACTAACTTGACATTAATACCCCTATTGATTTTTATTGGAATTAATCATGTAGCCTTATTGACGTTTTTTGTTGATCGTATTGACATTTTGTGGTTGATGACTAGGCCTCTAATTTGAATATCTAATGGCTGTTATTGAATTGTAGTTAGCAATTAAGCATTGAGTTAGTAATATAACACTCCCCGGAAGTACAATAAACTAATTAATCACATTAATAATAGGTTAATGAATTATTAGCCTAGTTTAAATAGTGGGCTCGTTTTGATTAGCCCATATTAATGAATATAATTATATAAACGTATTTTTTCTTTCTTTCCAAGTTAACTCCATTAATCGTGTTCTTACTCCGAACCGCAACCGTGAGAATTTACCCGAACTGAAACCGTCGACTTTTGAACCATGATTCGGTTCAGGTTCAAAATTATTCGAACCAAAACCGTATCAGAACCGCCGGTTCCGCGCGGTTTCGAACTGGAACCGCGAAAAATCATCGGAAAACAGTGAAATCAAGCCGGAACCGCAAAAAATCGACGGTTTGGAACCGTGAAAAACTGTAAAAAATAACCACCGGAAAACCGCCGGTTGGAAACCGAAACCGAAACCGAAACCGGCGGTTTTGGAACCGGAGCTGTAACCGCGAAACACCCTCGCGGTTCGGTTTCGGTTCAACAATTTCCAAAATCGAAACTGTTCCGAACCATAACCGTCGGTTCCTGAACCGTGGGCACCTCTAGATATTTGTAGAAGTGCCAATTATAGTGATTCGTTTTTAATTTACTATTGAAGCTATCCACAATTGTACAAGGCTAATGCAACAATATCAAGTAAGAGTATCCTATTCCACGATGACTAATGTGTCAACTTAACCACATTGAACCCATATCAACTACTATCTAGATGATTCAAAATAAGTTTTTTTTTTTTTATCTAATTATACTACTTCGACAGAGCAAATTAAAATGACGTAAAACTTGAACAATTAAATATGATACGAAAGGAAAGGAAAATGAATGCAGAATTATAGGATCCAATGCACGACAACAAGCTATTATCCAATTAACTCCCAAAAGATTTTAGCAACCCAAAGACCCCATACCGAATCTCAACTCTCCCAAGTTTTATGGATTAAAGAATGAATTTTTCTTATTCCAAGTTAATTATTTCATATTCCGATTAATTTAATTGATCCTAGCAACATTTAATAGGTAGCGAATCAAGTAAATGAAAATATAACACATTAGATAATTCGAACAACTACAAGAGCAAATAAGGTAGAACAAATTGGATAAATAACTCAAAATTAGCTAGGTATGTCAACTAAATTTCTGTTGACATTTTTTATATGCAAAGTTGACAAGTTAGCTAAGTTAGCAAAACTAGTTAAAAGTCTAATAGGACCCCAAAGTCATAATAGTAATGACATAGAACGATCGAATGGGGCAGCGAGAGGCTGTCCTTATTGAAGGTGGTGCCGGAACCTTAGTTCCTTGGCTAGGGTTAATTTTTTTTTAATACAAAGGGTAGAAGATGAGATAGACAAGGGATAGATATATATATACATTTGATTCGAAGAAGATTGAGAGAAGGAAATAGATTTATGAATTTGATTCTATTATGATCACTCAAAAAAAAAGTGTACTTGTAGAGCTATTTATGACTGTCCGGTTTGAACCAATAAAGAAAACCGATAAAAGTGCTTAGGGGCACTAACGTATCACAAAGATGAGGTTGTTGGAGCGGTAGTCGTCATAACGTGAATATGTTTCTCGAAGATTTTCATGGATTCGAGAGGTAGGCAAACCGGAACCACGAAACCATCTTTAAATCCTACGTACCAAGCTACTTGAATATTACCGGGCTGCCAATAAATTCCTTTAAACACCCCAGAGTACACCGCCGTGCCCCACCCAACATCCATTTGCTTTAAGCCCACGTGCGTTAAATTCGACACCATATAAGTGTTCACTGCTGTCAAATTAGGGCGATCTCGCCTCACCATTAGACCTGCCACTGATCTCAAGTAATCACCAGTCCCTGCTTCGCGCTTTGCCTTCTTCACCAACTCCACCGCGTAGCACAAAGGTTTCTTTAATAACTCACCTGCAGTCGTTACTGCTACCGGAAACGCTATAACGTTTCCATAGTACCTGATACATATTAATTAGGAATTAATAAGTCACAAGAAAGAATGATATAAATATTTTATATTCATTCTTGTGGAGGAGCAAACTATATCCCACATCAAAGTGTGGAAAAGAGTTGCAAACATATATATGGGCTACCAGTGGCGGACGCAAAAATGAATGTAAGTAGGGGCTAAATTTTCAAAATTTATCTTAAAAATAAATTTGTAGGTAATTTAGATTATTACTAGGGGCTTTTATATAATAATATGTATAAAATATGAATCAAATGTAGATTTTTTTAATAAAAAAAGAAGAAGCAAAGCCTCTATATATGTAGCTACACAAACTCCGTTAGTATGAGGCCATTTGGGAAGTACCCAAAAGCAAAACCGTGAATGTTTTGTCCAAAAAGGACAATTTTATACTAGTGTGGAGTTCGGATTTGCACCGCCGATCCCTACAATTCTATTTCTTATAAAAAATCAACACATAATAATTTGATGAAGTGAAGAATTACCCTATTGGAAGAGGTGGGTTTATTTGGTTCCGGTTATCCATTACCACGGAGAATCTAATCTCTTCATCGGGTTTAGGAGAGAGGGCGATTGTCTGGCAGCGCCACACGCAGCCTGCCACGATATCGAATTTGGAGCAGCGCTGGAGATGTGGTGGCAGGCTGCGGCGGAGGGCTGAGATTTGGGAAGAACTAAAATAAAAGGAGCGTTGCACCATCTGATCAAGCGGGGCATGGGTTCCACTACTTGCACCAGTTGAGGCATCATATTCACGATGTGCAAACGACACGCGTGGAGGCTCCATGGCGGTGAGGAGATGTCGGTCCCAAACTGGTCGAATAGAAGGGGCCGATGCTCCACGAGCAAGTTCACCCACGGCGGAGAGAAATTGGGAAATGCCGATACCGTCGCACATTGTGTGATTCATACAGTTTGAAAATATAAATCCCCCACATTTCATTCGCGTAACCTGTACAATGTGATTTTGAGCGGTATCAAAACACATCGTCTTATATTAGATCTAGATTAGGAAAAAATAAACTTCCTTTTTTAAACTCTTAAGATCTATCCAAATTTGAACAAGTTTTATTATTTTAAATGACAATTATCCTAAAAATTTATTACGATGACGTACGTAAGGATGAAATAAATTATATTAATACTCCATCCATCCCATAAAATATGTGCAGTTTTCATTTTCATCCGTCCCATAAAATATGGACATTTTCGGAGTGGATGCCCTTTTGCAATATTAGTAACTAATAATTTAAAGTGGAAACGCATTTTTTAAATATTTTTACCTCATTCCTAAAGTAGGTCTCACATTCCACGTAATCACTTCACTCAAATTATAAACCAATATTAAAAAGTGAAACTCATATACCACTAACTTTCCCAACACACTATTCTTTACATTTCTTGAAACTCGTGCCCACACTAAATGTGACACCTATTGTGGGACGGAGAGAGAGTAGAACAAACCATAAAAATGGATATTTTGGAGACGCCACAAATTTTAATGCAAATTTGATAAAGTATGAATTAAATTGAAAGGAAATGTAATTATAGTATTATTAGTTGAGAATGAGACCCATCTCATAATAGAAATAAAACTTACCAAATATAGAATTAATATAATTCTGTGTAACAATTCAAAATGAAAAAATTGAGATTAATTTTATCTAAAGGAAGTATGGTTTAAGTAGTACTCCCTCCGTTCCATTACGGCATTCCATTTTCTGCACTCGTTTTGGAAAAATGATATTAAATAGTTAAAGTGGAGAGAGAGTAAAGTAAGACGGAGAATAATATCGAGAAGAGACTTATCTACAATATTCTCTCTCTTAATTTACTTTTTCTCCACTTTAACTATTTATAATTATTTTTTCAAAATGAGAGTGCAAAATGAAATGTCTCTATTACTATGGAACGGAGAGAGTACTCTATTTGATGTGGCATATGAGAATCTGAAATATGTGGTACAGAAACATTCTCCCTATCAAAAAAGATAAACATCATACCTGAATGAACATAAGTGGAATATCATCCAATATTCCAAGGCTGCTTGGCACATCAGTAACAAGATCATCCGAGTTAGGGAAGGGTGGATAAAGGGCATCCACTCCTAAATGCTGCAGCATTGCATCCGCGTCGGCCTCCACGAACACTACCCCTTGGCCGGTGCATTCGACCAAGAGCTTCCGACCAGTGTGCTCCCTCAACCGCCCGGCCAACGGGTAGTAAAAGACCAAGGCTTTGGCAACAGCCTCACGAATAATTTTCACTGGATCTTTCCCTTCCATTGATGGATTCTTTTTGTAGAAATTTATTATTGTAACATATGTTCGGAGGAATGCTTGGTCATCTATATCAGAGAGATATTTGAATTCATGTGGTGTGGACTTTGCAGGACAAAGTAGCTCTGGTGATTTTTTGGTAACACTGAATGTTAAGATTTTGGTTGATGCCATTATTACATGCTTTAACAGAACTTCAATTTATACGGATATTTATAAGTGGGTATGGAATGCCGGAAAAACTATCAAGTTTGGTCAATTCCACAACTTTAAAAAATTGTCTAGTACTCCCTCCGTCTATGAATATGAGTCTCATTTCTATTCGGCACGGGTTTTAAGAAATGTTAAGAAAAGTGAGTGGAAGAAAGTTAGTGGAATAGGGGTCTCACTTGTATATATTAGTTTTAAATGATATGTGGGTGGAATGAGTTAGTAGAATGTGGGGTCTCTTTACCATTTATAGTAATTATGAACCGGGACTCCTATTCGTGGACGGACCAAAATGGAAAAACGGGACTCCTATTCGTGGACGGAGGGAGTATGTCATAAATTTCACAATTTGCCAAAAATATCTAATATATAATTGTTTTTTCTTTATTTATGAAATATTGCTAGTTCATATTTGTTGTTTTTTCTTATTCACTAGATTCTCATGGATAAGATTTCAATTTTTATTTTATATACTATAAGTAGGGCTCAACAAAACAAAGATAGCATATCATTGTGATGGATATGCCTTCCATGAGCAGTCATCTCTAATGGACAGGAAATAACTTCATCCTTCAGTTGGCACTTAGAAGTGGTCCTCATACATCATTATAATAGCTGGTTTGATTTCCAAGTTTTGTCAAGAGAATAATATTTAAAAACTCAAAATATAAAAATTTATACAATATGTTAATTTGCCATATTAAAATCCAACAAACTAAACAAGACCTAACTCAATAACAATTCTAGCAATTGAATAACTCAATTGTAATTTTCCATATTTGAGTTACTGTTACATTTTTAAAGATAGAGGATCTTTAATTTTCTGAATTTTGGGTGATCCTTTTTTAAAATGCCCAATATAGGGTTAGATTATGGGCTACATGCTTAATTAAAAAAGTATGGCCCATTGTTTAAAGTTTGTTATATTTGTAATGGGCCTCAATTTAAAATGCTAGTGAGAATGATGGGGATGAGCCCGACAAGCGAATTTTTACTTAATTATTATGTCTGGCTTTTATGTAAGAAGATAACAAAAAATAAGCAGAAAAAATCTCATTATCCTAATGTCTCACATTGGTAACAATATATGTAATGGGAGAACTATTGTATATTCATTGATTAATTGTGATAACATGACCCACCATCTTTATATAGGGTTAGAAAACGATATACAAGGTAATATGAAAATTACCAATTACATAGATTTATATTCCCTCTAATTAGTAACATTATTAATTATTTCCTTTCTAACAAACTCAGTATTCATATAAGTGTTTGGAGCTTGAGCTTGATGGGATGTCCATATCACAAAGAGAAAGCTGTTGGAGCGGTAGTCGTCATGACCTGAACATGTTTCTCAAAGACTTTCATGGATTCGAGAGGTAGGCAAACCGGAACCACGAAACCATCTTTAAATCCTAAGTACCATGCTACTTGAATATTACCGGGCTGCCAATAAACTCCTTTAAACACCGCAGCGTACGCCGCCGTGCCCCACCCAACATCCATTTGGTTTGAGCCCACGTGCGTTATATTCGACACTATATAAGTGTTCACAGCTGTCAAATTAGGGCGATCTCGCCTTACCATTAGACCCGCCACTGATTTCAGGTAATCACTATTTGCTGCTTCGCGCTTTGCCTTAGTCACCAACTCCACCGCGTAGTGCAGCGGATTCTTTGATAACTCACCTGCAGTCGTTACTGCTACCGGAAACGCTATAACGTTTCCATAGTACCTGATACATATTAATTTGGAATTAACAAGTCACGAGAAAGAATGATGTAAAATTTTATATTCATTCTTGTGGAGGAGCAAACCATATTTCACATCGGAGAATGAACAAGAATTGCAAGAATATATTTGAGCTACCCCAACTTCATTAGTATAAGTTCTTTTGGCAATACCCCAAGAGCAACACGGTGAGGCTTTTGCTAAAAATGGACAATATCATACTAATTTGGAGTTCAGGTGTGCACCACCGATGCTCCTACAATTCTTATCAAATCAACTCATAACAAATAATAAATATAACTCCCTCCGTCCCAACTAAGTTGAGTTGTGTTTCTTTTTGGGATATCTCAACAAAGTTGAGTCATTTCCGTTTTTGACAAAAAAATAAAACATCCAATCACTTTTACTACTTTCTTTCATCGTCAACTTTACTCTCTCTTTATCTCTACTACTTTTTTCTCGATTTTACATTCATTTAATCAATTCAACACAATTTCTTAATCTCGTGCCCAAAAACTTTGTACCAACTTAGTTGGGACGGAGAGAGTAGAAGACTAAACAATATATTCTAAATTCATGAATAAAATTTGATGAAGTGAAGAATTACCCTATTGGAAGAGGTGGGTTTATTTGGTTTCGGTTATCCGTTACACACGAGAATCTAATCTCTTCGTCGGGTTTAGGAGAGAGGGCAATCGTCTGGCAGCGCCACACGCAGCCTGCAACGATATCGAATTTGGAGCAGCGCTGGAGATGTGGTGGCAGGCTGTGGCGGAGGGCTGAGATTTGGGCAGGACTAAAATAGAAGGAGCGTTGCACCATCTGATCAAGCGGGGCATAGGTTCCACTACTTGTACCAGTTGCGACATCATATTCACGATGTGCGAATGACACGCGTGGAGGCTCCATGGCAGTGAGAAGATGTCGGTCCCAAACTGGTCGAATAGAAGGGGCGGATGCACCGCGAGCTAGTTCACCCACGGCAGAGAGAAATTGGGAAATGCCGATACCGTCGCCCATTGTGTGATTGAAACAATTTGAAAATATAAATCCCCCACATTTCATTCGCGTAACCTATACAATTTTGAGCAGTATTAAAATTCCTTATTTTAAAATCTTAATATTCATCAAAATTTGAACAAGTTTTATTATTTTAAATAACAATTATCCTAAAAAATTATTACGATGACGTACGAAAAGATGAAATAAATTAAACTAATACTCCAATAGTCTCATAAAAATACGTGCACTAATATTTCAAAGTGAGAAAGTATTTTTTTAAATAATTTTGCCTAAATCCTAAAGTATGTTCCTCTCGTCCCACGATAAGAGTCACATATAACTTTTACAATAAATAGCAAGTAGGTCCTGCATTCCACATACTCACTTGACTTACATTCTTTTATAAAACCAATGGTATAAAAAAGTGAACCTCATATTCTACTAACTTTTCCAACCTAATATTCTTTACATTTCTTAAAACTCTTGCCAACACCATATATGACACCTTTGTGGAACGAGAGAGTGGAACATCCCATAAAAATAGAGATTTTGGAGACGCCGCGAGTTTTAATAAAAATTTGATGAAGTATGAATTAGAATTAGATAGAAAGAAAATGTAATTAGAGTATTATTAGCTGAGAATGAGACTCATCTCATAAGATACTTAGTACTCCCTCCGTCCCATTCAAGATGATTACCTTTTTTTTTTTTTTTGTCCCAATCAAGATGACCACTTTCTAATTTTTAAAATAACTACATTTCTCCTCTCTCATCATTAAAATATTCAACTAATTTTTTTCTCTCTACTTTATTCCACCTAACAACACTTCCTAAAATTCCATGCCACTAAAAAATGTGGCCATCTTAAATGTGACGGAGGGAGTATCAGATATAGTATTGAGATAATTTTGTGGAATAAATCGAAATGTAAAATTGATGTGGCATATGAGATCTGAAATGTGTGGCATAGAAACCATTCTCCCTGTCAAAAAGATAAATATCATACCTGAATGAACATAAGTGGAATATCATCCAATATTCCAAGGTTGTTTGGCACATCAAGAACAAGATCATTCGAGTTGGGGAAGGGTGGATAAAGGGCATCCACTCCTAAATGCTGAAGCGTCGCATCCGCGTCAGCCTCAACGAACACTACCCCTTGGCCGGTGCATTCGACCACGAGCTTCCGACAAGTGCGTTCCCTCAACCGCCCGGCCAACGGGTAGTAAAAGACCAAGGCTTTGGAAATAGCCTTACGAATAATCTTAACTGGATCTTTCCCTTCCATGGATGGATTCTTTTTGTAGAAATTTATTCCTCTAACATATGTTCGGAGGAATGTCTGGTCATCTATATCAGAGAGATATTTGAATTCATGTGGTGTGGACTCTGCTGGATAAAGCAACTCAGGTGATTTTTTGGTAACACTAAATGTTAATGTATTGGTTGACGTCATTATTACATGCCTCGGAACAAAATTTTAACTAATACACATATTTATAAGTGGGGAAAAAATGCCAGAAAAACTATCTGGTCAATTCCGCAACTTTGAAAAATAAAGCAAATCTCAGTCCTTGGATCTTTGGATTGGATGGTTGTGACTTGTGATAAGCTACATTATTAGTCTAAGATGTACTCCCTCCGTCCCACTTAAAATGCAACATTTGAGAATCGGTACGAGATTTTATGTAGTGTTGTTTTGTGAGTTAATGAAGAGAGAGTAAAGTAAGAAAGATGAAAAAGTAGAGATAGAGTTGTTTCTATTTAAGGAAATGTTTCATTTTTAATGGGACAACCAAAAAAGGAAAACGTTGCATTTTTAATGGGACAGAGGGAGTACATTATTAGACTAAAATGATACATTATTTTACTAACATACTCCCTCCGTCCAGGCTAAGATGACACATTGCTTAGTCGGCACGAGATTTTAGGAGTTATTGGTTATATTGTTTAATTGGAGAGAGAGAAGGTGGGTGTATATATTAAAGTAGAGAGATGAAGAAAGATGGATATTTTAATAGGAGTGAGAAAAAAGTGGTTGAGTGTATTAATTGGAGAGAGAAAGTTACCAAAAAGGAAATGTGTCATCTTAGTTGGGACAAACTAAAAAGGAAAACGTGTCATCTTAAGCGGGACGGAGGGAGTAGTAGATTAGTAGTACGTTATTAGTTAAGTTACATTATTAGACTAATAATCTACATTATTACATGTCACGTGGCATTAATATAATCGTTAGATCACAAGATCTAATGAACTACAAGTGTTTTGATTTTGAACACTATTTAGCTTATGAATCTGAATACTTCCCTACTCGAGTACATCGTAACTTTCACAGTTTTCTTAACGGTCTCATAGCCAAAAAATCTAACGTCCTACGTGTCTTCATTTTTTATGTATAGTTCGACTTTGGACATATATTCCACAAGAGTACCAAATAGACTTACGAGGCAACAAAAATTGCTAATGGCATGCCATCACCAAAAAAAGAAAAATTGCTAATGACATACCATCATCAAAATGTGGAGTAAAACGTACTCCCTCCGTCTCAAGATAAGTGACTTGTATTCTTTTTTAGGGTGTCCCAATATAAGTGACATATTTCCATTTTTAGCAAAAAGTCAACTCTATTATTTTATTCTCCACCTACTTTATTCTCTCTTCTGTCCTCTACTTTTTCCTCTCTCATACTTTACTCTCTCCACTTTAACTTATTTAAATACTATTCCTTAAATCTCGTGTCCAAAAGAAGTAGGTCAGTTATCTTGAGACGGAGGAAGTATTGTTTAAGACCAAAAACTAACATACTTAATCCGTACGACGAAAATGACTTTTGTTAATATTTGATTGCATTTGTTAGATTAAAACTGGTTTAATGAATTACTGTATTTGTTTTGGTTTCTTAAATTTTATTTATTATTTCTATCTTTGTTTTAATTAGGTTAATTCCTAAGATATCATTGTGTTTTTCTTTATTTATAAAATATTTCTTGTTCATATTTGTTGTTTTTTTCTTGTTCACTAGATTCTCGTGGATAGGATTTCCAATTTTATATTCTACTATAAGCAGGGCTCAACAAACAAAGATATATAGCACATCATTGTGGTGGACATTGCTTTCTTAAGTAGTCATCTTTAATGGACAGGAAATAATTTCATCCTTCAGTTGGCGCTTAGAAGTGGTCCTCATATATCATTATAATAGTTAGTTTGATTTCCTATTTTTGTCATGATAAAAATATTTAAAAACTCAAGATATAAAAATTTACACATTATCTTAATTTATCATATTAAATCAAGCAAACTAAACAAAGACCTAACTCAATAACAATTCTAGCAATTGAATAACTCGATTGTAATTTTGCATCAGAGGATCTTTTATTTTCTGAATTTTGCGGGATCCTTTATTCAAAATTCCCATTATAGGGTTGGATTATGGGCTAAAAATATGCGCACTTTCTATTTTTGTCCGTCCCATTAAAATATGTGCCTTCTATTTTTCAAAAATTATTCCAATTTATTATTAGATACATCAACTTATTTATAACTTATATTACAATTAAACTCTATTAATAATATGGGTCATACTTCCACTAACACTACTATAGCTACCATTTCCCTCTCTCTTATTTTTATCAATTTCATCTTAATTCTCGTATAATATCAATTGCATATATTTTTTTAGGACGGAGGGAGTATTTAGAGGTCTATTATAAAAAAAACACACATTCAACATAATCTTCATTTTCAAATATTTTTCCCTTTCTTTACTCGATCATTAAAACTCCATCAATTTCATCGATGCTTATCAGGTTTATATGTTTCACACAATCGTAGTCTCTGTTAATTATATTTGAAATATAAATGAAATTATAAAATTTTATTAATAGTTTAATTCTCTAAATACAATTATTATTTTTATTTATTACTGTATATTTTAAATGGCTAGGATCCTAGCCAACCCTAGATCTGCTGACAATTAAAAAATAACGACTGTATTGTCGGTGAATGGTCAAAAAAAATTAACTTAAGTAGTACTTAGCCGTTGGTACTTGGTAGCCAACCCTAGATCATGCTGATAATTAACAACACATGCTCCAATAAAAAATTAACTTAGTAGTACTACTTAGTTAACGAAGAATGGTATACTACATCAAGACATGGGATATTGGCGGCGGAGAATTAATTGTGTAACGTGTTTTTTGGTTTTCAACTTATCTTACCTCCGAGGTTTAATGAGTTACTTTAGGCCATCGTTTGTTGCTTTCCTACTTCTGCAGCCTATATAAGAGAATAGATTTATAGTACTTCCTCTTTTATAATAGATGACATAATTAATAATGACACCCAATTTTAAGAGATATTATTTTACGTTCCTCTTTTATAATAGATGACATAATTAATAATGACACGCAATTTTAAGAGATATTATTTTATGTGTTAGATGCAGAAAAAAAATAGTATATTTATATTAGTGTGAGAGAGAGCATTTACCAAAAATATTAAATGTGACATTATTTGTGGGACAAATTATAAAGGTAAGTGTGACATCTATTATGGAACCGAGAGAGTAAAAAAAACACACATTTCAACACATTTTTTTGAAATATTTTTCTCTGGCGATTAGCATTTTTAGGAGCATTATTTACAAGATTATTAAAACTTGATCAAGATCATTGATGCTTAATGAGTTTGTTGTGTTTCAACAAGTTAGGAGCAGTTCATATTATCTTTGTAAACTATGATCAATTTAGAATTTTAAACGCAGAAATAAAAAATATAGGTCATTACTCCCTCCGCCCCATAAAAATTGTCCCATTTTTTCATTTCTGTCTGTCCCACAAAATTTGTCTCATTTCACTTTTTACCCTTGGCCGTGGTCCTCATATTCCACTAACTCATTCCTACACACATTTTATTGTAAAACTAATATACAAAAGTAGGACCCACGTTCCAATAACTTATCAACTCACTTTTCATTACATTTCTTAAAACCCGTGTTCGATCAAAGTGAGACAATCTTTGAGGGACGGATGGAGTATAAGATAACCTAAGGTCATTTTTAAGGGGATGTATAGCTTTAATAAAAAATATTAAATTTTATAAATAATTTAATAGACTAAATATAATTATTTTTTATGTATAATATTTAATAAAAAAATTAAAAATATATGAGAAAATTAAAAAGTGCTTGAAAAAATATTTTGTTTAAACAACCCAGGCTGACCTGGCCCGGCCCACTTAATAAGTTGGATGGACTGGACTCTGTCTGAATTTATAGAAGAATCCCAACCCATCCCACTTCAATGGTGGACCTATATATGTTGGGTTGGGTTGGCCAAACCCATTTCAAAACTTTAAGTTGTAATATTCTAATCAATATCACAGTTTTTGGAAAAGTTCCCACTACTAATGGACGTCATGACTTTTGTCATTTCACCTTTTCTAAACTCTGTGGTTTTGCGGTTGATTTCACGTAAAACCATAGAACAACACGTACTACAAAACATTCTTTTAAAACATTTTTCCAAATGTTTTTCTTGAGTTAGTGAAGTAGGTGTAGAACTGATAAGGGTTTTCCCTTACCGTGATACCGGAAACGGATAACTAAGAAGTCCCGGGAGGCAAAATCCCATCGACCGCTCAAAAACTAGGGTTGAATGCACGAAAGCAAGAAAACAAATAAATGGAGTTAATTGATATTTCATAGATTGGGAGAAATTGATATCACACGCCTATTTATTGAAATCTCCTTCAAATGAAATGTCATTAAATACACAACTCAAAATCTCAACATCCTTCATTCCTTCTTCAACCACAAGAGACCATTGTTTTTTAATAGAGGTCTATATACAAAAAATAAATCATAAAAGATAATAATGATCCAGCAAGCCTCCTCTATTTCTTGAACATGTAATGTCCACTACACTACTCTAACATTCTGCTAGCTTTATTAATCTATGATTCTCAAGTACTCCTTCCGTCCCAACTTAAGTACTTAGATGTAAGAAAAGAATTATAAAAATATGTTACTATTTTTATTCATAATTATAATCCAAGAATAAACACAATTTAAAATATGTGTGATACAAAAAGATCGCCTATAATTTAAGAAAATTAATCAAATACCAGCCCACATATAAAATCCAAACAACTAATGGACATAAATAATAGATGATGTGCAAAAGATATCTGTATCAGAGTGGATAAATAATTTTGATCCAGGCCGAGAAACCCGATACACTAAAATTTATAAAAGAAAAGGACAACGGAACAAGATATAAGAATAAACACAGTCTTCTAGAACAATAATGAAACCTTATAAATATGCATAACTATGAGTTTAGTTTCCTAAGCATGGATCAACCAAAAGATTAACATTGAGTGTTACTGCCAGAAAAACACCTGAGCTTCTTTGTCCAGCAGAGTCCACACCACATGAATATAAATTTTTCTCTGATATAGATGACCTAATCTTCCTCCGAAGATATGTTAAAACAATAAATTTCTTCAAAAATAATTCATCCATGAAAGGGAATGATCAAGTGAAGATTATTCGTGAGGCTATTGTGTCGAATATTATGTTGTTTGGCACTCGAAGCAGGCCTTCATAAGACTAATGATTGTACCACATGAAATTAAAAAATAGTACTCCCTCCATCCGCGAATAGGAGTCCCGGTTGAGTTGGGTGTGGGTTTTAAGAAAAGTTTGAGTGTAATAATTAAAGTATGTGATAGTGGAATGTGAGACCCATTTATATTATTATTTGCTTTATTTTTTGGAATAATGAAATCTAACATTAAGAGAGAGAGAGTGAGAAATTGCAATCAAAGCTTTTTTTTAATTTAAAATTAATTGCAGCTTCTAAATTAAGGGAATAGTGGGGTCATTTGTATACTCCCAAGATAAAATGTCTAACCGGGACTCCTAATGGTGGAAGATGAAAATGACCAACCGGGACTCCTATTCGCGGACGTAGGGAGTAAAAAAAACCCAAATATGTACTCACTCCGTCCCGCTTAAGATGACACGTTTTCCTATTTAATTTTTTTTTTTAAATTAACTCCTATATGAAGGAGGATATTATATATAAACTCCTAAGAAAGGAAGAAATTACAACTGAGGTTAAGAGTGCTCGAACTCGGCACCTCATACATTGATGTCTAAGCTCCTTGCCGCTAGGACAAAGGCTCTGGACTACGTTTTCCTTTTTAGTTTGTCCCAACTAAGATGACAGATTTCCTATCTTGAAAACATTCTCTCTCCAATTAATACACCCAATAACTTTTTCTCACTCCTATTAAATTATTCATCTTTCTTTCTCATTCTATTTTAATATTTACACCCACTTTTTCTCTCTCCAATTAAACACTTTAATCAATAACTCTTAAAATCCCGTGCCGGCTAAGGAATGTGTCATCTTAGCCAGGACGAAAGGAGTAATATTTTTAATTAAAAGTTGCAACCCGTCGGGCCGACCTGTAACCCGTTCGGGCCAACCCGTTTAACCCATCAACCCATTCGGGCTAACCCATTCAGCCCATTTGGTATTCGGGTACAAAATTATAGGCTAGCCCCAACCCACTAATTTTACAGGACTATTCAGGCCAACCCACAGGTTTCGGGTTGAATTGACATCCCTAAATATAGATATATGAATTTGATTCGAATAATAGATAGAGAAGGGAAATAGATTTATGACTTTGATTCTATTATTATGCCCTCCTTTAAAAATAAGAGTACATATTTAAAGAGTTATTTTCGGCTATGTACGGTTCGAACCAATAAAGAAAACCGATAAAAGGGCTTAGGGGCACTGACGTGGCAACGTGGCCAAGGCATAGGCCATACCGACGATCCTTAACCTGATGGTGGATTTAGAGCTTAGGTTTGATGGGGTTTTTTGTATCACAAAGATGAAGGTGTTGGAGCTGTAGTCGTCATGACCTGAAGATATTTCTCGAAGATTTTCATGGATTCGAGAGGTAGGCAAACCGGAACCACGAAACCATCTTTAAATCCTAAGTACTAAGCTACTTGAATATTACCGGGCTGCCAATAAATTCCTTTAAACACCGCATCGTACGCCGGCGTGCCCCACCTAACATCCATTTGCTTTAAGCCCACGTGCGTTAAATTCGACACCATATAAGTGTTCACTGTTTTCAAATTAGGACGATCTTGCCTCACCATTAGACCCACCACTGATCTCAAGTAATCACCGGTCGCTGCTTCGCGCTTTGCCTTCGTCACCAACTCCACCGCCTAGTGCAGCGGATTCTTTGATAACTCACCTGCAGTGCAGTCGTTACTACTACCGGAAACGCTATATAGCGTTTCCATAGTACCTAATACATATAAATTTGGTATTAATAAGTCACAAGAAAGAATGATGTAATATTTTATATTCATTCTTGTGGGGGAGCAAATCATATCCCATATCGAAGAGTGAAACAGGATTACATATATATGGGCTACACCAATCCCAACAAATCTACTCCCTTTGTCCCCTTAAAAATGAAACGTTTTCCTTTTTGGTCTGTCCCATTAAAAATGAAACGTTTCTAAAAAATGGAAACAATACTCTCTCTACTTTTTCTTCTCTCTTACTTTACTCTCTCTTCATTAACTCGCAAAACAACGCTGCATAAAATCCTGTGCCGAAAAACAAATGTTGCATATTTAATGGGACGGGGGGAGTATTTCTTATCAAATCAAACACATAGCAAAGAATAGAGATTATAAGACTAAACAATATTCACTCTGTCCCACAAAGTTTGTCCCATTTTACCATTTTTGTCCATTTTCGTTCGTCCCACAAAGTTTGTCCCAATTGAATTCTTTCCAAAAAAATAGATATTAAATACACTCCTCAATCTCCTCAATGTGGGACCCTTATTCCACTAAATACCTCCATATAATATAAAGTCAACAATTTCTTAAAACCTGCGCCGAGTCAAACGGGGATAAACTTTGTGGGACGGGGGGAGTATATTCTAAATTCATGAATAAAATTTGATGAAGTGACGAATTACCCTATTGGAAGAGGTGGGTTTATTTGGTTTCGGTTATCCATAACCCCCGAGAATCTAATCTCTTCGTCGGGTTTAGGAGAGAGGGCGATTGTTTGGCAGCGCCACACGCAGCCTGCCACCATATCGAATTTGGAGCAGTGCTGGAGATGTGGTGGCAGGCTGCGGCGGAGGGCGGAGATTTGAGCAGGACTAAAATAGGAGCGTTGCACCATCTGATCAAGCGGGGCATACATTCCACCAATTGCACCAATTGCGACATCATATTCACGATGTGCGAACGGCACATGTAACACCCCGAATTTCCGAACCCTAATTTTAGAAACCTAGAATTAATTATTGATGACGTGGAAGATGTGAATTATTTTGATGAGTGAATTTATTGCATGAGTTTCCTTGACCGGGAAGTTTGAAAAGTCAAATTTGTTGACTATGTGATGTGGCATGTGATTTATTGAATTATGAGATTATGAGATTATGAGATGAATTGTTTGTTTAAGGGTGAGTGAGAATATTAGAGAAAAATTTCCATAAATACTTGTCACCCTAATTCTTGAGATTTTCGACCCCTTGGCCTTTTGGAGGAGGAATTCTATTTTTTTTCCGGATTTAATTTAATTCTTGGGATATTTATCCAAGTTAAATCCAAGACCCAATTATTTCCTTGTTTCTAAGAAGAAAAAAAAATCGAGCCCCTTGTGCCTAAGTGATTTTCGAAAATCACCTATTGTGGGAAGGAAGGAATTTATTTTATTTTAGTTAATCCCTTATTTGATTTCCTTCCATACCTAGAATTAAATATTCTACCAAATCTTTCCATACTCCAAGAGATCTTGTCTTATCTCATTCTAGGCAATATTAAAAATCCATGCCTTATTTAAAAAGGCATAGGGACGCCTATTTCCACCCCAAGTTGGGAGAATTCTTATTTTTATTTTGCTCCGTGATATTTTATTCTACTCCGTAAAATATACCAAAACCAAATCTTGGCTAATGAAGTAGCCTAATTTTCGAAAATCATGAGATTTTGCCCTAGAGTCTATTTTTGTTAATTCTTCTTCCCTACTCTATAATATTTATTTTTAATTGTGGAGAATAAAATCTTACCAAATATTCTATTCTAATTACCTAAAGATCTCATTGGACTCTATAAATAAGAACCAAAACCCCAACCCTAGCCCCCATAATTTTCGAAACCCCCTCCCCTCTCTCTCTCTAATTTTCTTCTTCCATACACCAATATTTTGTCATCCTTTGAGAAGAATTTAGAGTTTGAACGCCAAGATACTTGAAGAACCAAGTCTCTACTTTGTTTCTACCGATCGTTTTTCTCTAAAAAGGTATTTTGTTTATGAGTTCTTATTCTTCTTCTTCTTTTTTTTTCTTCTTCTTTTTCTTCTTCTAACCGATTAATCGGTCTTCTTGAACCCTCATGCATCTTGGTTGAGTGAAAGTGGGATAAAAGGGATGTGGGAATATGTTCATGTGTGTGTGTGGTGTGTGTGTGTGTGTGTGTGTGTTGTTGTGTTGTGTAATGTGTTTTTGATGGCTAAATATTCTTGTGTGATAAACATGATCTTGATTAATTAGTAATGATAAGATAAATCGATGGGAAAAGGGAAAAAGTATTGAGACATGCATGGGTAAGAGTAGTATTGAACCTAATTTTGTGATATGTGCCTATGTGATTAAAAGGTGAAACTTTGGTTGCGAAGCCGGATAACGGAAAAGCGAAACTACTTGAAAACTAAGCAATCGAGGTGGGCTTTACTCTAAAAACTCTCTTTTATTTTATCAAAATATTGTTTGGTGTTATAAGGGTGGTTTAACTGTTATGCCATGCCTATGTATGTTTTATTGTGATATTGTGCGCCTGATGCCTAGTTTGTGAGTTTCGCTCCATTGGACTATATGGTTATGGAAATGTTTATACGAATTCGAGTCTGAGTATGGGCCGCAAGCCCTACCAGGCTGTGTACACGATGGGATCGGGAGCCGTCCTTGCTAGTCGGCCGGTCTCGTGGGCGTAAAGTGTGGCCACACTTTCGTCGCACCATGGAATGATGTGATTGTTGATTTTGTTGAGGAAAATGGGGAGTTATTTTGACTGGCCAGTCTATGAAAATATATTTTGTGATACTCGTGATATTTCTCTTATAACTGCTTAAAACTCGAGTTCACTCGGTAAGGGTGACATAACTTATAAAATGTTTTGGCAATGAGCTCACCGAGTATTTCAAAATACTCAGCCTTTGCATGTGTTTTCCTTATGCGCAGGTTGAACGATGACGAGCGGTGGCGGGTGTTGAGCATGATAATTAATTAAGATGGATGTTTTTTTTTTGAACTTCAAGCGTAGTTGTGTCGTCATACATAGCTGCACTTTCTCTTGGTCGCTTTCCGCTGAGTTTTTGATACACTTATGTTTATTTTGAGTATTTTGCACTCTCCTTTCGGTTTAGAGGCTTAGACTATCTTGTGGTTTTTACCTTGGAAACAATGCCGTACTCTTAAGATGTTTGATCGTTATTTATGATACCTTCCTTCTTCTTTTAAACTTCTAGGTTAAGTTATTGTTTTAAATGCTCTGATGTTTCCTTTAATAATTTGGCCAACACCCTTTTAATGAAACCCTAGCCTATGTTGAATTCTTTAAAACCGTTTTGGTAGCAGTCGCCGCATTTATTGTACCCTAGGAAAGCGGGCTGTTACAGCACACGTGGAGGATCCATGGCAGTGAGAAGATGTCGGTCCCAAACTGGTTGAATAGAAGGGGAGGATGCTCCGCGAGCAAGTTCACCCACGGCGGAGAGAAATTGGGAAAGACCGGTACCGTCGCACATTGTGTGATTGAGACAATTTGATAATATAAATCCTCCACATTTCATTCGCGTAACTAGGGCTGGGGAAAAATACCGAAAAAATGATATATCGCTCGTATCGTATTGAAAATTATCGAAAAATTATCGAATTTTTGATATATCATAATTTTCGATACGATACGATATCGTATCGTAAGTTTTCGATACGATAACGATATGAATTTCCTTATATCGCGATATATTGTTTTATATCGAAATTTTATTTTCGATATATATCGATAATTCGATATATATCGATATTTAACGATATATCGAATTTCGGTACGATATATCGAAATATCGATACGATAACGATATGAATTTTTTTATATCGAAAGTTCGATATATCGAAATTCGATATATCGAAACTTTTTTGATACGATAACGATATGAAATTCTTTCATATCGATATTTTCGATACGATACACGATACAACGTTTTCGATACGATATATCGTATCGACCCACCCCTACGCGTAACCTGTACAATGTTGTTTTGAGCCGTATCAAAACTTATTATTTATATACTACATCTCTCTTTGAAAATTAGAAGCCAACGCACGTTTTAAACCAAAAAATAGTACTCCCTCCGTCCCATAATAGATATCACACTTTCTTTTTTAGTTTGTTCCATAAAATATATCACATTTCCTTTTTTGGAAAAAATTCTCTCTCATATTAATATAAATATATTATTTCCTCTTTCCACTTAATACACAAAACAACACCTCCTAAATTCTCGTGTCAATTCCCAAGTGTGACATCTACTATGGGATAGAGGGAGTAAAATAAAAGTGATAAACTAATAAATTAAGATATATGAGAACAGGAAAAATTGGTAAAATAAAATAGAAGAAAAAAAATAGTGAAAATTTATATTTTTAAAGTACATACTAAAATAAAATAATTTCTATTTGTAAGGAAAAAAGGAAATATATAGACTCGACATCTAAGAAAAAATAAAATTCCCTATATTCAAATCTTGTTACGTTGATCGAAATTTGAAGCCTTATTATTTTGAAGGACTATTATCCTAAAAGTTATTAGGATGACGTAGGATGAAATAAATTACTCTACTAATAATATACACAATCAAGCATTTTAAAGCTGAAAGTAATGCACTAGTTATATTGTAAATGACTGCATAAGACGATTAGTGGTGAGATAAAATACCAAAAATATTGAGGATTTATCGTACTGAAAATATAAAAAATATTACCTTTTCGGTACAACGGTACTTCGATATGTTGTAATGAAAATCGGAATTCAGTACGATGACCATATGATACTCCCTCCCTCCCAACAAATATGATCTACTTTCATTTTTGGTTTGTCTGACTTATGACTAAAAACAAAAATACTTTCGTCACAACTTTATTCTGCATTACTTTATTTTGTCTCTTATTTTAGTTTTTCTACTTAACACAAAAAAATAACACTACAAAAATCCATGTGCCATCCAAAAAAGGGATCAATCTTTCTTGATACGGTATAACACGAATACCACTAGTGGTTTGGACACAACCTATGTTTTTGTTAGGACAAAAATTGAAATGTATTGGTACTCTTAGAATATTACTCCCTCCGTCCCACAAGAATTGTCACTCTTGGTGTTAACACGAGTTTTAAGGAATGTAAAAAAAAATTGGTTGGAAAAGTTAGTGGAATGTGAGACCCACTTTTTTATATTGATTTTATAATATAATGTGAGTAAAGTGAATTAGTGGAATGTAGGACCTACTTACCATTTATAGTAAAAATGAAGTGTGACAATTATTGTGAGACGGACCAAAATGGAAAAGAGTGACAATTACTGTTTCGGATGGAGGGAGTAGTTATAATATACTCCCTTCGATCCAGAGTCATTTTTCTATTTTTTGAAGTTCTAAGATAATTGAGTTATTTATAATTTTGGCAAATCTCTATTATACATTATTTTCACTTTATCTCTCTTACTTTATTCACCATCCATTTAACACACTATTAAACTTCGTGCCGAAAAGAAATGTCTCTGTTAACAAGGAATTGAGAGAGTATTAAAATGAAATTAAGATAATTTTGCCTGAATATGAGAATAAGTAGTACTATTTGAGGTGGCATATGAAAATCTGACATGTGTGGTATAGAAAACATTCCCCCTATCAAAAAGATAAATATCTTACCTGAATGAACATGAGTGGAATATCAACCAATATTCCAAGGTTGTTTGGCACATCAGTAACAAGATCATCCGAGTTGGGGAAGGGTGGATAAAGGGCATCCACTCCTAAATGCTGCAGCGTCGCATCCGCGTCGGCCTCCACGAACACTACCCCTTGGCCGTTGCATTCGACCACGAGCTTCCGACCAGTGCGTTCCCTCAACCGCCCGGCCAACGTGTAGTAAAAGACCAAGGCTTTGGCAATAGCCTCACGAATAATCTTCACTGGATCTTTCCCTTCCATTGATGGATTCTTTTTGTAAAAATTTATTATTGTAACATATGTTCGTAGGAAAGTCTGGTCATCTATATCAGAGAGATATTTGAATTCATGTTGTGTGGACTTTGCTGGACAAAGTAGCTCTGGTGATTTTTTGGTAACACAGAATGTTACTCTATTGGTTGATGCCATTATTACATGCCTTGGAACAGAACTTCAATTAATACGCATATTTATAAGTGGGTATGGAATGCTAGAAAAACTATTAAGTTTGGTCAATTCCGCAACTTGTACAGTATGTCATAAATTTCACAATTTTCTAATCTTGTTTCATAGCCAAAATATCTAAGATATAGTTGTTTTTTCTTTATTTATGATATATTGCTAGTTCATTTTTGTTGTTTTTTTCTTATTCACTAGATTCTCATGGATAAGATTTCTATTTTTATTTTTTACTCCCTCTGTCCCGTAAAAGTTGAGACAAAACTTTTGGGCACGGAGGTTAAGAATTTCTATTAAATAAATAGGAGAGATGAAAAAAGTAGAAAAGATAAGAGAGTAAAATAACTGATGGAATAAAAAAAAGTGATTAGATATTTTGTCTTTTGTTAAAAAAGGAAATGACTCAACTTTATTGGTACGGACTAAAAAAAAATACGACTCAGCTTTTTTGGGACGGATGAAGTACTATAAGCAGGGCTCAACAAAACAAAGATAGTCATCTTTAATGGACAGGAAATAACTTCATCCTTCTGTTGGCACTTATAAGTGGTCCTCATATATCATTATAATATCTAGTTTGATTTCCAAGTTTTGTCAAGAGAAAAATATTTAAAGACTCAAAATATAAAAATTTACACAATATCTTATTTTATCATATTAAATCAAACAAACTAAACAAGACCTTTTTTTTTTTAACAAACTAAACAAGTCCTAACTCAACAACAACTCTAGTAATTGAATAACTCGATTGTGATTTTGCATATTTGATTTACTGTTATATTTTTAAAGACAGAAGATCTTTTATTTTCTGAATTTTGGGGGATCCTATTTTAAAATGCCCAATATACGGCCCATTCTTTAAAGTTTGTTGTATTTCTAATGGGCCTCAATTTTAAAAGTTAGTGAGAATGATGGGGATGGGCCCGACAATCTATTTATCAATTTATAATACTCCCTCCGTCCCAAGGTATTAGACCAACTTTCCTTTTTGGGATATCCCAACATATTAGACTCATTTCCTTTTTTAGCAAAAAACATTTATCTTATTTTATTCTCAACCTACTTTTTTATCTCTTCTCTCCCCTACTTTTTCCCTCTCTCATACTTTACTCTCTCCACTCTAACTATTTAAATATCAATTCCTTAAATCACGTGCCCAAAAGAAGTGAGTCTAATACTCCGAGACGGAGTGAGTAGTACTAATAATGCCAAAATACTACTCTCCCTCTGTCCGCTATTAGGAATCTCAATTATTTTATTTTACTTTGATTTGATCACAACTGTACTGAAGCTGCCTTTGCCGAAATTCGACTAATTCTGTTTGACCGGGTTTTGCAGATTAAGGCTGAAAGTCTCCCGACAGGTGGTGGGAGTTAGTAGAATGTTAATAAAAAAGTGGGTGAAAAAAAGTTTGTGGAATATGGGTCTCATTTGTATATATTAGTTTTAAATGAAATTAGAGTCAAATGAGTTAATGGAATGAAGGACCGTATTACATTATAGTAAAAATGAACGAGACACTTATTCGCGAACAGACTAAACTGAAAAAACGGAACTCCTATTCACAGACAAAGAGAGTAATTGTTACTATTGTTAATACTACTATTACTTAATTGTTACGTTTGGCTTTTAATATAAAAAGATAACAAAAAAATAAGCATAAAAAATCTCATTATCCAATGTCTCGCATTGGTAACAATTTATGTAACGGGAGAACTATTGCATATTCATTGATTACTTGTGATCACATAACACACCATCTTTATATTGGGTTAGAAAACGAGATACATGTAATATGAAAACTTACCAATTACATATATTTATATTTATATTCCCTCTTATTAAGTCACATTATTAATTATTTCCTTTCTAACAAACTCAGTATTCATGTAAGTATTTTTGGAGCTTGAGCTTGATGGGCAGTCCGTATCACAAACAAAGAGGAAGTTGTTGGAGCAGTAGTCGTCATTACCTGAACAAGTTTCTCAAAGACTTTCATGGATTCGAGAGGTGGGCTAACCGGAACCACGAAACCATCCTTAAATCCTAAGTACCAAGCTACTTGAATAATAAGCTAACCCTAGATTTGCTGATAATTAACAAAACATGCTCCCATAAAAAAAAATACACATTTAACATATTCTTACCACGATCCCATAAAAAAAAGTCCCATTGCCTCTACTTGAAGATGACCCATATTTCTTTTTGCTTTGTCCCAATCAAGATGACCCATTACTAAAAATATAAACACATATATATCTATTTTGTTCTTTCTCTCTTACTTTACTTTCTGTACTTAACACATAAAATAAAACTGCATAAAATCCCGTGTCACCCAAGGAAGGAGTCATTTTCCTTGGGATGGAGGGAGTACACATTTAACACATACTCCCGTAAAAAAAATACACATTACAACGGAAGATGGATGTATCTAGACATGGGAACTTTACCTCCGAGGTTTTATGACACTTTTTGCCTTGTGGCCATAATTCGTTGTATTCTACTTCTTCATATAAAATCTATGTAGATGTCTAGAACAAAAAAAAAACACATATTAAACATATTTTTCATTTTCAAATTTTTTTCTCCTTTTTTTTCTCGATTATTAAAACTCCATCAATTTCATCGCTTAACAAGGTTATGTGTTTCTACACAGTAAGAGAAAATCGTTGTCTCTGTTAATTCTATATATGTATATATTTGAAATAATTGAAAATATAAAATTTTATTAATAGTTTAATCCTCTAAAGCATTTATTTATTACATTTTAAATGGCCGTTCGTAGCCAACCCTAGATATGCTGATAATTAACAAATAAAAATTAACTTAGTACTTAGCCGTTCGTAGCCAACCCTAGATATGCTGATTATTAGAAATGTGTCACTCACCCCTTAAAATGCCTCATAAGAGGGAGTGTTATCCACACTTATATAGAGAAGCTAGGATCATCACCAAGCCGATGTGAGACAATATACAATATTAGAAATGGGTCACTCACCCCTTAAAAGGTCTCATAAGGGGATGGTTATCCACACTTATATAGAGAAGCTAGGATCATCACCAAGCCGATGTGGGACAATGATTTTGAGAATTTAACATTGATAATTAACAACACATGCTCCGATAAAAAAATTAACTTAGAATTGTGTAACGTGTGAAATCTTTTGTTTGTCAACTACTTATCTTACATCCGAGGTTTTATGAGTTACTTTAGGTCGCATAAGATATAGATGTATAGTAGAAAAAACACACATTTCAACAAATTTTTTTGAAATATTTTTGTCGGCCATTTAGCATTTTTAGGAGCATTATTTACTCGATTATTAAAACTTGATCAAGCTCATTGATGCCTAACGAGTTTGATGTGTTTCGACATTTTAGGAGCAATTCATTTTATATTTAATTTCAACTATGGTATGCGATCAATACTGAATTTTAAACTCAGAAATAAAAAATCTAGGCCATTATAATAGGTCATTTTTAAGGGGATGTATAACTATAATATAAAATTTTATAAATAATTTCATCGACCAAATGTAACTATTTTTAATATTTAATAAAACAAATAAAAAATATATGAGAAAATTGAAAAATGCTAGAAAAAAATATTTTTTTACACACCCCAGCCTAGCCTGGCCCGGCCCACTTGCTAAGTTGAATGGATTACTTGGTCTGAATTTATAGAAGAATCCCAACCCAACCCACTTCAGTGGTGGACCTAGGTTGGATTGAGTTGGCCAAACCCATTTGATAACTCTAAGTTGTAAGATTCTAATCAATATCACAGTTTTTGGAAAGTTCCCACCACTTTTGTAATTTCACCTTTTGTAAAACTCTTATGGTTTTACTTGGTCATGCTCCTTCGAATTAAACATTCTTCTTTTGAATTAAACATTTTTCCAAACGGTTTTTCTTGCACTGTGAGTTAATGAAGGAGGTGTACAACTCAAACATACTCCCTCCGTCTCTGAAAGTTTATCACATTTTTCCATTTCCATCCGTCCCACAAAATTTGTCTCATTTAACTTTTTATCATTTTCTGTAGTGGATCTCATATTCCAGTACTAACTCATTCTTATTCACATTTTATTATAAAACTAATATGTAAAGTAAGACTCACATTCCACTAACTTTTTAAAACTTACGTTTTATTATATTTCTTAAAACTCGTGTTGAGTCAAAGTGGAACAATATCCGGAGAAAGGAGGGAATAATTCATTTTTATAGCCAAAGAGACGGTCTTTGAGTAGTCTGCTTTATATGTGCGAGAGAAGGGACATAGATTTATGATTTTGATTCTATTTATAGTAATGTGTTGGCCTAGTTGTTGAATGTTCATTGCTCTAGACCGAAGATCTTGCATTCGAGTCTATAATTTCGAAATTTCTATTCATTTACCCATAAACAAAGAGTACATATTTATAGACTTATTTATGACCTATGCGGTTTCACTTTTATTTTGCGATCCAGGAAATAACCGACAAAGAAAACTCAAAAATAAGCGTTGGTGCGGTAGTGATCATGAGCTGGAGATGCTTCTCGAAGACTTTCATGGATTTGAGAGGTAGGCAAGCCGGAACCGCGATACCATCCTTAAACCATGAGTACCAAGCTATTTGAGTATTACCAGTCAACCATTTAACTCCTTTACGCACCCCACCGTAGACCGCCGGGCCCCACCCAACATCCATTAGTTCTGCACCCATGTGCGTTATATTCGACACAATATAAGTGTTCCCTGCTGTCAAACTCAGCGGATCTCTTATCACCATCAGATCCGCTGAGTTTGACTGCTCACCAGCAGTCTCTACTACGTGTTTTGTGTTCCTCACCAACTCCACCGCGTAGTGCAGTGGATTCTTTGACAGCTCACCCGCAGTCGTCACCGCCACCAACAATTTCAAATCGTTGCCGAAGTATCCCACCGGAAGCGGCGGCTTTATATTCTTTCGGTTATCCATGATGCCGATGAATTTCATCTCTTCATCGGGTTTGGGAGAGAGAGCGATTGTCTGGCAGCGCCACACGCAGCCTGCCACGATTTCAAATTTGGAGCAGCGCTAGAGGTCCGGCGGCAGGCTGCGGCAGAGGGCGGAGATTTCACCATCTGATTCTGATCTATCGACACTTGGGTACCAACAGTTCCGGCATCATAGTCATGAGGTGGGATGCTGGAAATGAGAAAATGTCGGTCCCACACCGGTCGAATAGAAGGGAACGTTGCTCCCCGAGCAATTAGTTAACCGATGGCGAAGAGGAATTGGGAAAGGCCGGCACCATCGCACATTGTGTGGTTGAAGTTGGGTGAAAATATAAACCCCCCACATTTTAGCCGTATAACCTGTTTAGTGTTTGTATTAAAGGATCAAGAAAAAAATAATTTTAATAAAATTTGAATAACGAAGGTAAACTCTAAATATTGTACACACTCTAAACTATGTTCTGGAACGCTAGAAAATGTCAACAGATGACAAAATAGTAGCAACAGAAAATGTCTACGTAGTGTCAACGGTTGATGCTGTGTGATATTGTGTTGACACTGTGTTGACATTTTCTGTTGCTACTATTTTGTCATCTGTTGATATTTTTTAGCGATCCAGATCATAGTTTGGAGTTTGTACAATATATGAGTTTGCATTTTATCATTACTCATTTGAGTAATATCAAAAAGATATTGTTTCATACACAATAGAAACTAATTAAGAAAAATAAATTTATTATTCTATTTTCATCTCTAATTGACCAAATATTATTATTTAGACTATTATTTGTGAAATTACTCGTTAGTTATGCAGTAGTTGAGTCATTTGATCATTTTAGTACGTTATTTCCTTTTCTATTAAAGTCACCACAATTTTTTTTTCTCTTCCTTTATTCTCTCTTTGTCTCTCTACCTTTTACATTTTCTACTTTATTCTTCTTATACTTAACTAACTTAACACAATTTTTCTTAAATAGCATGCCGAAAAGAAACTTGAAATATTGTATCATAAGAAAATATTAAAATTCACGGTTTTGCCAAAAATGATATTAAACTAGAAAATATTAAACTAGAAAAGGCCATCCACTCCGAAATGCTGCAGCGTCGCATCTGCGTCGGCCTCCACGAACACTACCCCTTGGCCGGTGCATTCCACCACGAGCTTTCCACCAGAGTGTTTCCTCAACCGGCCGGCCAACGGGTAGTAAAAGACCAAGGCTTTGGCAATAGCCTCACGAATAATCTTCACTGGATCTTTCCCTTCCATGGATGGAATATTTTGGTAGATATTTATTGTTTTAACATATTTTTGGAGGAAGATTTGGACATCTATGTCAGAGAGAATTTTGAATTCATGTGGTGTGGATTCTGCTGGACAAAGCAGCTCGGGTGTTTTTCTGGTTACAGTTACACTCATTGCTAATTTTTTGGGTTGACTCAATGCTTAGGAAACTAAACTCATAACATGTATATTTATAAGGTTTCATTATTGTTCTATAAGACTCATACGGATATCTTTTGCACATCACCTAATTTTCTCCAAGAATCTAGAATATACTCACTCTGTTACATTAGCAATGAAACGTTTTGCTTTTTAATTTATCCCATTAAAAATAAAAAGTTTCTAAAAATGAAAAACAATACTCTCTCTACTTTTTCCACCTTCTTACTATACTCCTTCTTCATTAACTCACAAAACAACACTACATAATATCCCGTGCCGAAAACCAAATGTTGCATATTTAATGGGACGGAGGGAGTAGTTTATACTTCCTCTGTCCTATTAAAATTGAAACCTTTTCTTTTTGAATTGTCTCATTAAAAATGAAACGTTTCTTAAAATAAAAACAAGTCCATCTCTATTTTTTTGTATCTCTTACTTTACTTTCTACTCATTTAACTCACAAAACAACACTACGTAAAATTTTGTGCCGAAAGACAAATGTTTCATTTCTAATGAGACGAGATGGATGGAGTATTATTTTTATTATTTATTTCTATAAGGTATTGTTCAGTTTTCTAGATAAAATACCATGATATAATCTAGGATTGAGTTGTGATATTATTTTAATTAGTGAAAGTTAGTTGTGATTAATTATCTCATGATTATTCATATAGGATTTAGTTATGAGATTGAATCTCGTGAACCAAAACACAATACATATTTATTCATGGAACACAATCTTGCAAACTGAACGCCCTAAATTGTTTAGATTTTATATGTTTGTTGGGATTTGATTTATCTCCTTAAATTATATGAAACTTTTTTGTATCACACATATTTTAAATTGGGTGGATTCGTGGATTACAATTAAGAATAAAGAAATAAAAATATTTTTTTTTCATTCTTTTCTTTACAATTTCTCCCTCTTCAAAAAGTCCTCCTAATCCACCGCTTTCTCTCTTTTCATTATTTGGCAGATATATCTATATTGGCCGGTAATTAAGTGAGATGTTTCTGATTTGGCACAAAAATTTGGTCGACACATTTTGAGCAATGTCATGTGCAAACAGATGAAGTGTGTTAATTATTAATGATGTCGACAATGTGGAGTGTCTAATTATTTAAACCAACTTCCTATAAATGTAGAGACAAGGGCCATCATTATCCTTAACTTTCTTATCATTTAATAATTTACCGATGATATTGTTTTAAATCCAAAAAAAGGGATTTTCTAGTGTTATAGTTGGGAAAAAAGAAAAAAAAATAATAAAGATAATTATTCTATCTGTCTTTCATTAAATGCCTAAATTGATCCGGCCGAGTTTATGGAAATATAAAAATAAGCAGGTGGAAAAAGTTATTAGAACATGAATTTTATTTTTATATATTAATTTTATAATAAAATATAAATAAATAAGCTAATAAAATATGTGATTCGTTACTTAAAAATATTAAAGTGCAATTATAATAATAATTAGTGGACATTGTAAAGACATAATAAAAAAATGATAGACCGAGAAAGTAAAACATATGCAATCCAAAATAGAAGAATAAAAGAATAAAATATACTTTGTTTAATTTCATCAAAAAGTCAAAGCATATCAATTACACAAATTTATAATCCCTTTAAATATTATGTATAGGTTGAAAAAATATACTCACTTTATCCCTTATTTAAAAATATTATTGGATTAGGCAAGAATTTTTACAAATTGTTTAACTATAGTAGTATAAAAGAATAATATACTACCTTCGGCAAAAAAAATAGATTAATTTTGTCAGAAGTCAACCAAAATTAGATTAATTTTAAATATGAAATGTTTTAAATAAATACTGATCCTATAAATTATTTTAAATATGGACCACAATCCACTAACACTATTTTCACTATTTTTTCTTCTCTCTTACTTTATCAATTTCACATTAAAATTCATGTCATTTATATTGTCTATTTTTTTGGGACGGAAATAGTATCCCCCTCCTCATAGAAATAGGTTATATTTCCTTTTTCGTCTGTCCCATAGAAATAGTCCATATATAGGAATATGATTAAATGAAAACTCTAAATAATGTACAAACTCAAAACTATGTTTTGGACCATTGAAAAATATCAACAGATCCAAAAAAACATCTACAGGAAAATGTCAACAGAATTTCAACGGTAATCAATGATTGATGTTATGTTGATATTGTGTTGATACTGTGTTGACATTAAAATATTGAAATTTTACATTATGTTGATATTATATTGAAACAGTGTTGAAGTTGTGTTGAGGAGTTTTGAGTTTGTACAATATATAAGTTTGCATTTTATCACTACCCTATCTATTTATGTAAACATGTATCTTCTTCTCTTTTACTTTATCATTATGGTCCCATCACCAACTATACAATTTCAATTACTTTTTCTCCTTCTCTCTTACTTTATCAATTACATATTAAAACTCGTACCAACCTAAAGGGCCTATTTCTATGGGACGGATGAAGTATATAATATGACCAGAGACGGATCCAGGTAGGGTCAGCTGACCCCACCGCCGATGATAAGCACCGGAAAATTCTTCGTATTTTAACATAAAAACTACCGTCGATCCCACCATTTAGAAGTTCCGCCTCAGTCACGGGAGCTCTGAACGTTGAAGAGAGTAAGAAACGAGAAAGAGGAGTTCTACTAATATTGAGGTTGAAATATATAAGAACACATTTACAGAGTTACATTGATAATGTGGAAGAAGAAGTTGGAGCCAGAGAGAAGGGGACAAATTTTTGTATGTATTTTGTTCTTATTGATTTTCACATGCTTACAATATTTAATAGTAGTAAAAAAATTGATATTCCCTCCGTCCCACTAAAGATTATTCACTTTTCTTTTTGGTGTACCAATCAAGATGATCCATTACTAAAAATGAAAACTTTTTTTCTTTGATTTATTCTTTCTCTTACTTCACATACAAAATAAAGTTGCATAAATTCTCATGCCGCCCAAGGAAGCGGTCATCTTCCTTGGGACGGAGGGAGTACATAATTTAATGTTTGAATGTAGCAATTCAGAATTGGGTTTTTGGCTTTAAAAACCATAAACTTTTTCCGAATTACGGTTTTTCCCACCAACTTTAAAATTTGTTTTTAAAACCACAAACTTCCGATTCGTGTGCTTCTTCCCACGGCGGGTCAAAGGTGAAACTCGACTGTTCTATGTGTCATTTTTAATCCCATTTGGCAGTAAAATCATAAAGGGAAGTCCTATTTGCCAATGCCAACGATTTTTCCATATTCCCATTTCCCACCCTTTATCTTTCCATTATTCCCATTTCACACCCTCTTTCCTCAATCCTCTCCCCTCAACTACTTCGACTTGGAACGCCTCAGCCGCATAGTCAGCGGCGCCATCTACAAAACTAGCAACCAGATGCGCCGCGAATTCAGGAACCGAAAGAGAACAAAGAGATAGAGCATAAGGGGGGCGGGAGCATCTCCGGCGGGTTAGTCGTGAGCAGGAACAAAGAGAAACTAGCAACCATTTGAACAGGAGCTAGAACGGAGGCTAGTCTTGAGCATCTCTGGCGGGTTAAGGTTGAAAATGGAGGCGGCTGCATCTGTTCGCTCAAGCTGCCTTGAATTCGGCGGAGGCGGCAGCGCTGCGCGACTGTGAGAGAGAATTGCGGCAGAGATGGGAAAGAGATTTGGCTGGTAGAAGCGTGAATGCGTTTGGTCAAAATTTGCAGATTGAGGAGCTCTCAGTGAAGAAGGAGCTCGAGAATTGTGGATTGAGAAGATCGAGAGTGCAGATTTGCTCGAGAATTTGCAGAAATTGGTTGAAGATTATTTATTTAATTTTAAGTTTTAATTCAGAAAATAACACCATTACACAGTCATATTTCTGGTTGTCCACGTTGGACAATTTTGCACCGGAGATTTGGTATTCGGGTTGGGTTTGTAATTAGCAAACGAATCGAAAGTTCGTGGTTTTAAAAACAAATTTTAAAGTTGGTGGGAAAAACAAGAATTCGAAAAAAATTTATGGTTTTTAAGGCCAAAAACCCTTCAGAATTTTATAAGTACTATTCCCTACGTCCCTTTAAAGATGATCCACTTTTTTTTTGTTTGTCCCAACCAAGATGACATATTTCTAAAAATGAAAAAAACTTTCACTCTACTTTATTCCCTCTCTTTTATTTTACTCATTTCACTTTACGCATAAAATAAGCCTCCAAGGAAGGGATCATCTTCCTTAGGACGAAGGGAGTATTTTATTTGTTTCATTTAATTTATGTTACACTAGTTTCTATAACTCTATTTTTAAAAAATATTAAACACTACTTTTCATTTCTAGTTATTTTTACTTTGAAGATTTTATATTCCATTAGATGATTGTTATTGTGACAAAACATAATTTAATCTAAATTTTATAATTATAAATGATTAAATCAATATAATCGTTGTGTTCTTAGAGCTTTCATCTTTATTATACATTTTGAAGATATAATATTTGTTTGAATTAATTATCTCTCCCAATATAAGTTGATAACACTTAAATTGTAAAATATATTTTTTTAAATTATATTTATTACTCCCTCCGTCCCACAATTATTGTCACTCTTATTGCGGGCACGAGTTTTAAAAAATGTAAAGAAAAATTGGTTGGAAAAGTTAGTGAAATGTGAGACCCACTTGATATTGGTTTTATAATAAAATATGAGTGAAGTGAGTTAGTAGAATATGAGACCTAGTTATCATTTATGGTAAAAATGAAGTTTGACAATTATCGTGGGACGAATTGAAATGGAAAAGAGTGACAATTATTGTAGGACGGATGGAGTATTAAATTTTGAAAAGTTTTCGACTCCACGTATTTCATTTCTTAGGTCCGTCATTAAATATGACTGTTGTATATTAGGGAATATGAAATCAATTTACTAAATAGATACAGTATATGCAATGTCATGGGCGAACAAATGAATTGATTAAGTAATTCTCTATGATGTCTAAAATATGGAGTGTTTAGTTATTTGAACTAACTCCCTTTTATATACATAGACCGTAGACACCACTATCGTTAATTTAATGCATAGTTAAGATGCGCATCAATTAGGGATTTGAATATGATAATACTTTAAATTCTTAATTATTTGAACTAACTTCCTTTTGGTATACATAGACCGTAGCTACCACTATCGTTAATTTAATGCATAGTTAAGATGCGTATCATTTAGGGATTTGAATATGATAATATATAGTTTAAATTCTTAAAAGATGATGTTTCTAGTGTTGGTTGCAAAAAAAATAGAAAAAGCTTTGATTAACATCAACTACACAAATTGATAAACCCTTTATAGAATTATTTTAGAACCTATTCACTTTTAACTCTCTTAAAAAATAATAATAAATAAAAAAAAAACTCTTCTGCGAGCTGGGAAAGTAATAAAGAAAGTTCGGTAATGAACATATAACCTAACCGGCTCAGATATTATTTACGGGCCCTGACATTACAACATGGCCAAGACACGGGCCATGTCCATATCACGAAGATGAAGTTGTTGGAGCGGTAGTCATCATGACTTCAATGTTTCTCGAAGACTTTAATGGATTTGATAGGTAGGCAAGCCGGAACTACCAAACCATCATTATTTGGTTTCGGTTAGCCAATACTCAAATTAATACATAATGAGACAACTGACAAAAAAAAAAAAAAACTTCATTATTTTCAGATCTATTAAATTGATCATAATTTCACCGAGCTTCACTATATTTCAATGACTATTCACCTTAAATATTACTATTAGGATAAGATACTAGACTGTCCCGCATGGTGGGAAAAAATATACTGAAATATCGATTTACCGGATTTATCGTGCCAAAAAAATAATGAAAATATCAAATTATTGGTATACAGTGATCTTCGGTACTATGGTATATACCTTGTCATAATATTTCCATACAATAATGATATAAATTTTCATATACTTCAGTATACGCATACAACAAATTCGGTATACACCGCAAATTAAGGTATATAACGTAATTTAATATAACGTATATTGATATCAATATATATCATGAAATATACTCCCTCCGTCCCAATGAAGATGATCCTTTCTTGGACGGCATGAGAATTTATGCAACTTTATTTTGTGTGTGAAGTGGAGAAAGTAAATTAAGAGAGGGAATAAAGTAGAGAGAAATGTGTTTACATTTTTGGTAATGACATACAACAAATGTTGGTTGTGACAAACTAAAAAGGAATGTGGATCATCTTACTTAATGGAGTATATTGGATTCTGTTACGGTGCAGCCCTCAGCTCGTCTAAAGGAGACCAGACATGAGCAGCTGGTGGAAGAGTGCCCCGTCAATACGGAGGACAGAGGCAGCAAGGAGCCGGAGAGATCGATCGCCAAGGACCGGTCTCGCCGTAGGAGACGTCAGCCGGATCACTTTGGCGATTTTGCCAAACATTGAAGAGGGGAGTTTAATATTATTTTAGTTAGTTATTTTCTATTTCTTGACATTAGTATTTTTGAGAATTATTATTGCTATTTTAATTATTTTCGCGTCGAGCGGAATATAAGCTCCTTTCCGGGTTTTCTTCGTTGATTCTTTCCCGGATCGTAGGTCGAATCAACCCTAGGGTCCTAGATATAAATAGGCGTGTGTTTTATTTCACTCTTTATGGAATAAAATATTTTCACGCAAGTTACTTCTTCTTCAACAAACCCTAGTTCTTATCGTGTTGATCGTCGGGCAGCCGTTTCCGCGACTTCACGAAGGAATCGTATCGAGGTTAAGGAGTTCGTCCTTAACAAGTGGTGCTTTCATTGAGAGCTCATGGCTAAAGTCAATCTTCCTTCATGGCTGTATGCCATTGTGGAGGCAGTGCAGAAATGGCGGCAGTATTTGTTGGGTCGGGAGTTTGTTATCCGGAGCGACCAGAAGAGCTTGAAAGATCTTCTGCAACAAATTATACAGACGCCGGATCAACAATTTTACGCTAGGAAGTTAATGGGGTATAAGTTCCGGATCGAGTACAAGACAGGTGCCTCTAACAAGGTCACTGATGCCTTGTCAAGGAAGGACATGGAGGTAGTTCAGGTGTCACACGGTGCGACTGCCATACCCGATCCCGCCGGTGACCCCGTCAATGACGCACGGATGCTCGTGGCGGTAGCCCGACCGGTGCTAGAGGTTCTCGACATTCTGCGAGAGGAGGCGGATGACACTGCTGACATGATCGAGCTCCGCTCGGCGTTAGAATCAGGGACAGCCGACCCGGAGGTGTCGTTCGTGGACGGGCTGTTTTATTATGATCGCCGCCTCTATGTTAGCAAGGATTCGCGGGTGAAGGAGGCGTTGCTCCGCGAATATCACGCTGCCCCATCAGCCGGTCATCCGGGCATAGACCGCACGTTTAAGCGCTTGGCGGCAGTGTTTTATTGGAAAGGGATGCGAAAAGAGGTGAAGAAGTTCGTGGAGTCTTGTTTTGAGTGTCAGACTACCAAATACTCCACCCAGAAACCAGCTGGCTTGTTGCAGCCTCTGCCGATCCCTTCGCAGGTTTGGGAGGATGTCTCGATGGACTTCATTACTAGCCTACCCCAGTCTTGAGGGTATACGACTATTTTGGTGGCGGTGGACCGATTGACCAAGTATGCTCACTTCGCTCCGCTACCTAAAAGTTACAATGCGTTGAAGGTGGCCTCGGTGTTCATTGATACGGTTGTCAAGCATCATGGGTTTCCAAAGACATTGGTGTCGGATAGAGATCTGGTTTTCCTGAATGAAGTGTGGGAGGATATACTTCGTCTGAGTGGTACGAAGCTCTATTTCTCCACTGCCTATCATCCTCAATCAGATGGGCAGACGGAGGTGCGGAACCGGGGCCTGGAGCAATATTTGAGGGCGTTTGTGGCGGATAGACCGTCCAAATGGGCTAATTTCCTTCCTTGGGCTGAGTTGGCATTAAATTGCTTCCATCACGACGGATTGGGGACTTCGCCTTTTACGGCACTTTATGGTCGCGAACCACCGTCCTTGATTGCGGCGGCCCCATCGGCGGCAACGCCCCCAGATGTGGCGGATATGATACGACAGCGAGGGGAGTTGATTGTGATGCTGAGGCGGAACTTGGAGCGTGCGCAGCAGCGGATGAGAGTAGCGGCTAATAAACATCGCCGTGACGTGGAATTCAAGGTGGGGGAGATGGTTTTGTTGAAGCTGCAGTTGTATAGGCAGCATTCGGTGGCCAGACCGCTGTTAACTAAGCTCGCCAGACGTTTCTTTGGCCCATTCGAGGTGCTGGAGCGAATAGGACAGGTGGCGTATCGCCTTAAACTGCCTAAAGGGAGTAGGGTGCACGACGTGTTTCATGTGCGTTTGTTGAAACCGTTTGTCGTGACTGAGAGTACAGCGGTGGAATCCTTACTGCCGAAGTTCTCCCATGGGCGACCAGTGGTTAGACCGTCTAAGGTGCTGGATCGCCGCACAATCTGGAGGGATGGCGCGGCCATCGAGGAGTTGCTGCTGGAATAGGGTGATGACGGGGGAGATCAGCCAAGCTGGGAGCTGCGGGACATGGTGCGTAAACAGTTTCCGGAGTTGCTCCTTGAGGACAAGGATGCTCTTAAGGAGGGGGGAGTTGTTACGGTGCAGCCCTCAGCTCGTCTAAAGGAGACCAGACATGAGCAGCTGGTGGAAGAGTGCCCCGTCGATACGGAGGACAGAGGCAGCAAGGAGCCGGAGAGATCGATCGCCAAGGACCGGTCTCGCCGTAGGAGATGTCAGCCGGATCACTTTGGCGATTTTGCCAAACATTGAAGAGGGGAGTTTTATATTATTTTAGTTATTTATTTTCTATTTCGTGACATTAGTATTTTTGAGAATTATTATTGCTATTTTAATTGTTTTAGTGTCGAGCGGAATATAAGCTCCTTTCCGGGTTTTCTTCGTTGATTCTTTCCCGGATCGTAGGTCGAATCAACCCTAGGGTCCTAGATATAAATAGGCGTGTGTTTTATTTCACTCTTTACGGAATAAAATATTTTCACGCAAGTTACTTCTTCTTCAACAAACCCTAGTTCTTATCGTGTTGATCGTCGGGCAGCCGTTTCCGCGACTTCACGAAGGAATCGTATCGAGGTTAAGGAGTTCGTCCTTAACAGATTCACAATATATAATTTCGGTATTTGTTGTTTGGTATAGTACAGTATACTGAATTTAATACAATATACTTACAATACGGTACACGTATAGGTATTGAAAATGTTTAATGTTGAAATTTGGCTATGGAATGAGTAGTATTTACATAATTTTTGTTAATAGTTAATTATAATATGGGATGAGTAGTAATTGTTGTGGCATATGAGAATCTGTGAATGTTAGGTATACGGTATACCACCGAACATGAATGAGCATAAGTGGAATACCACCCAACATTCCATGGTTGTTTCAAGAGTAATGTCATCCAAGTTGGGAAAAAGGTGGATAAAATCTAGAACTACATATAGATACATTTTGTGCAAGTGCAAACAAATGAAGTGTGTTAGATTCTTAATGATGTCGAGCCAATGTGGAGTGTTTAATAATATAAATTAACTTCCTATAAATATAGAGACAGGAGCCATCATTATCGTTAATTTAATTAATGCATGGTTATGTTTCTTATCGTTTAAGAATTTGACGATGATATTTGATACGAGAATATCTCTATGAATATCCCATATCTCTATTATTTAGTTTAGTATTTATTTAGCATATCTTTCCCATATTTTCCCATATATCTCTTAGGATCTTTTGTCTTGCTCATTAAGTTAGTATCCCTATTATAAATAGGGCTATTGTTATTCTCGTTATCCAATCAAGAAATACAATTACCTTTATCTTATTTTTATTGCTTATTTCAATTCGGTATTGATCTTGGTTTGATCGACGGGCAAAGCTCCCGCGACTACCTTTTATCCATCCGACGATCGCCTCCGCGACGCCGGAATCTTGTTAAGAGAAATCATCTCTTAACAATTGGTGCTTCCATTCTCGAACTCATGGCCGAAGTTAATTTTCATTCATGGTCGGAGATATCGCAGGCATCTGAAGGCTTGCAATTGAATTCAACAGCAGCAACGTGGGAGAATATTCTCGCTAGGTTGGCCAGAATCGAGTCCCGATTGATTGAACATGAGCGTAGGGAAGCATCCACACTCCCTCCATTGCGCCCAGAACCTGACCCACCTGACGGACCTCTATACGCCGCCGCACAGCCGCAATTCCAGATCACCTGCTACCAGCCGCCGCCTACATATTACCAACCTGTTCCACTATATCACTTGCTTGCAATAGAGAACCACGACTCCTTCCAATCGAGGTACGTCGCCGACTGCCATACAACCATGTTTCACCAACACCAATACCAAAGCCCTAATTTTGGTGCACAAGCGAGTCCGCTCCAGCAGCATACCTATTGGCAACAACGCCATCAGCACCATTCAGCAGCACCGCTGCCTGCTGCTCCGCCACCCGCCACAATCTCCCTGCCATGCAACACCGATATGAGGTATGGCTCAGTAGTGTTATTTCACAAAGATATTGCCGAATCATTACAATCTCGTCAAATTAATTATGATGATATTGTATTTGATCGATTACTTATTCGAGATCAACATGTGGAGGACGATGTGTTGTTAAATATTGAGGAGGTTTTGCATATAGCCAGTGAAATACAATTCGATCCAGAGATGATAGATGTTACTCATTCTAGTGTTGAGGGTTCTTTTAACTTGAATAATGTTGAGGCATCTAAGGAGTTGATTATGACAGAGATGGATAGTGGATTTGGGAGAAGCGAGTTCAATATCAAGTGGAAATATACTGACAATATTGGCAAGCAGAACAAGGTGGGTGAGAGCATTACACAAACCGAGACGACCTTTGCCACGAACAAGAAAGATAATGGTGAGGATGCTCCTAGCGATGTGGTCATCCTCGATGGCGATGATGAGGCAATTATTAGTCTTTGTTCAACAACGCTCGACGCCGATGCTCGGTTGATACCACCTCGCAGTGACACGCCGTATTTGGGAATCCATGGACGTGTTAACGAGCCCCCTGTTTTGGAGCTGAGTCACAAGCACGATCTTCGGGCAGGGCAGGTTGAGGAGGTTGGCGAGGTGTTGCAGGCAAATAATTCTGCAATTTATCAGTCAGCAATCGAGCCACGGTCGAGGACTACAAGGCAGAAGACGGTATTGTTGACCCATGGTTAGTCAGAATCTGCTATCCAGAGGAGAAAAGCTGTTAAGGTAGATTGTTCACTTAGGCAGGATTATGGAACAGGAGAGTCGTCAAGGAACTTGGAGGAGAGCCTGGATGAAGCCTCAGAAAATTTAATCTACATTTCAACTACATTTTTGGAGATGAAGAATTCGTACTTATCAATGAAATCTTTGCAATATGATATAATTGTTGCTGTGGCACTTGGAGTCAAATGGATTTCTGAAGTTGTTTTCAGAATTTAAAGGTGGTTGGCCTTCAGCTCGGTGATGTTGCAATTATTACTCGTTGTTCAACAACGCTGGACGCCGATGCTCGGTTGATCCCTCCGCGCAACGTTGGGGATGATTTCAGTGGTCCGATTGAAGTCCCTATTCTCGACCCACAAGATGATGATCGGCTCTCTTCACCCACATCTCATTCGGTGTACTCACAATCTCGGTCGGAGAATAAGGTTTTAAATGAACGGAAGCAGAAAAGTGTGGCTGACTTCGGGGGAGAAAACAAATGTTTTAGGCCAAAGAGTGGGAAGCTGGAAGTGTCAGATGAACGTGGCTCTAATGTCGAGAAGTCCACGGCCACACGAAAGGGTAAAAAGGATAACGATGGAGAACTAAAGGGGGCTGGAAGTGAGCAGCCTTTTTCCAGGTGTACGAAAACAATGGCAGATGTCTCGGTGTCCCCTATGATAAAAGGAGGCATATTATCACGAAGAAGAAAGAGAATTAAGGTTTCTTCTGCTGAAGATGCTTCTGATTCCAGAGATGACTCACACACGTTGCCTACTCCGTGGGAGAAAAAGAAGAGCAAGTACTTATCTTCTCCGTATACAAATTGTGCATGGAGAATGGGTACCTCGAGTTTTAACTCGATGGCACAGGATGGGAATGGTGAGGCTACCAAGACGGCTGCACATGTTGAGAATGGTGATGCTACCAAGATGCCTGGGCTAAGAATTTTGTCTTGGCTTGTGGCAGAGCACTTGAGGAGAAGTTGTGAACAGCTCTCCATAACTATCTCCAAGGCGATATTCCGTGGCAATTTTCTTGTTGCAATTGCAATAGACTTATTTGGGAATCTGTTGCTTTATTCTTTTAAGTTGGGACATGTATCACCTTTTGAGGTTGCTACCATATTTCATGTTAATGGAATGACCATGAAATTATTATCATGGACCGAGAGTATGGCTTCTCTTCAGAGAGCAAGGATTGTCTCGCCCCGTTTCAAGGAAGGAATGTCTCGCAAAGGCTTCTGTTATCGTCACTCACCATTGCTTCGTGGTTCCCACCTTGAGGACAAGGTAGATTTTAACCGGGGGGAGTTGATACGAGAATATCTCTATGAATATCCCATATCTCTATTATTTAGTTTAGTATTTATTTAGCATATCTTTCCCATATTTTCCCATATATCTCTTAGGATCTTTTGTCTTGCTCATTAAGTTAGTATCCCTATTATAAATAGGACTATTGTTATTCTCATTATCCAATCAAGAAATACAATTACCTTTATCTTATTTTTATCGCTTATTTCAATTCGGTATTGATCTTGGTTTGATCGACGGGCAAAGCTCCCGCGACTACCTCGTCTACCTTTTATCCATCCGACGATCGCCTCCGCCACGCCGGAATCTTGTTAAGAGAAATCATCTCTTAACAATATTGTTTTAATCCAGAAAAGGGGATTTTCGTAGTGTTAGTTAGTATGGAGAAAGGAAAAAAAAAATAATGATAAACTTAAATAAATATGTCATTCAATAAGAAAAGAATAAACAAATTTATCTAAGTTTATTGAAAAGTCAAAGCGTATATCAATACGGGTGGGAAAGATATGATCCCTCGTTCAGCTATTCAAAGATACTCCTCCTCCGTTCCATATTAATAGATGTATTTTATTTTTTGCACTCATTTTAGAAAATTAATAATAAATAGTTAGAGTGGAAAAAAAGTAAAACAAGAGAAAATGATATAGAGAAGAGTCTCTCTCTTATTTTACTTTTTCTCTAATTAAACTATTTATTATTATTTTTTCAAAATGAGTGCAGAAAATAAAACGACTCTATTAACGCAGAACGGAGGGAGTAGACTCAGCACGAATTTAGAATTTTTATATACTCTCACCGTTCCAACTCAATTGAGTCATATTTTCTTTAAGATTGTCCCAACTATATTAAGTTATTTTAATTTTTTGACACAAAATAAAACATTGATTTATTTTTTACTCCCCCCGGTCCCTATTAATTGTCCTATATTTGACCGTGCAAGTTTAACGATCTCGCATCACCATCACATTTGCCACAGATCTCAGGTACTCACCAGTCGCTGGTTCGTGTTTTGCCTTCATCACTAACTTCATCTTCATTGAAGACCACATCCCTGCTAATTAAGACTTTGAACCTAGTTCATCTCTCAACCAAACTCTATAACCTTTAACACACTCAGGATATCCTAGATGTTAGAGTTTGTATACTAGAATTCATCTTTCGAGTGATTGAATACTGTTAAAACTCTTATTTTATTTTCCAAATGAATAAACAGATTATTTTTGTCATAATGTTGTTATGTTTTACATTTAATAGATGTTTATTACACGTTTAAATGTATAAGTAACTTAACAAAGTCTAAGTCTTTGTTTTAGTAGACCGGTTGTGGGCGTCGTTCACTTTAAGGTAACATGGTCAGTTCTAAACAAAGAAAAAGAATAATTTCACAACCTAGATAGGCTTAGACTACCTATCGTGAAAGGTTGCAATGTCAGTCCGATTATTTCTAAGCCTTACTTGAAATAAGATGACGTTGGTGTGGTATAGCACTGAATGGATCTAACAGCGAGACAGTCTTTATGCTATCTACTAAAAGACGAGGTCTTGTAAATTGTTATTTCTTAATCAATGTATGTTAGCATTGAGCATACGGTATTGATCATGCACTACTTTGACTTACCAAATGGTGCGGGTTTTTCGCAACCCAATAAGCCTGGTATATTGGGTAGTGGTGATTAATATCTAGCGGTGCTAGCGGTGCTAGGATTGCTATTATGTTGAATCGTGCGCGAGGTGAGTCTCGTTTGATAACATCCTCAAGAGAAGCTTGAAATAAGGTTTTATTATTCGGAGCCTAGCTAGTTGGAGTTTAATTACTCTATGAATAATAAATAAGTTTTTCTTGCTGAGTCCTCTCTTGGAATAAATAAGATATTAATTAATTAAGTCCATAGCAGACGATAAATAATTAATGGATGTTTCTATCTTAAACGCGGTAAATAAATATCAAGTAATGGAAACCCGAAGTACTTATAATTTCGGATTTGGATAGGGAGTGCAATATTACTTCTGTAGTGGCTGCTCGTAATATTCCAATTATAAGCTTATATTAAATTGGGTTTAATTTAATTAGTAAAAAGCTAATTGGAGTAGCCCATATCCAAAGCCTTCCATAGATCTCTGTCTGGGCCCAATATGTGACTTGTTATAAATAGGAGAATAAAGGAGATAGAAAACACACTTGTTTTCTTCCAAAATTTTCGTCCCCCTCTCTACATAGAAGAGGGACGATTTTTCTTCTCCTACGTGGGAAAGGATTTCTGTCTTCTTTATTTAAGTCCTAGTACACTGGTGAGATCAGCCCACCCTGATATCAGTTTACAGTCCGGGAACCAGACAAAAGATCCGTGGTTTTGTACTAAAGATCTTCACATGGAGAATGCGCTAGCTATTTTCGATTCTTTGGAGAATCATCAAGGTATAATGGCTAAACCCTAGAAAAGCATGTTTTAGGTTTCAATTAATTTAAAGCATGTTTTATTTGAGTTATGAGCATGATACATGTGATAATTAAGCGAATAGAATTTGTCTAAATAATCTGCTAAATAGATCAGAATTATTATGTAATTGATTTATGTGAGCGCTTCCGCTGCCAAACCCTTCACTAGAAACACACCTTTTCCAGATTTAGGCTCAAGTTTATCAGACTTAGTATGCACAAAAGCAGCACAGCCAAATATCCTTTGATGAAAAAGATAAACACATGTTCAGGACACTGTCCTAATAAAGGCATAGAAGGAGATCTATTAACCAAGTAAGCAGCAGTCAACAAGACTTCACTCCAAAATTTCTTAGATAAACCAGATTTAGCAAGCATGCATCTAACTTTGTCAAGTAAAGTCCTATTCATTCTTTCAACCACCCCATTTTGCTGAGGGGTGTAAAGGACAGTTTTATGTCTACTAATTCCAAAACCAGAACACAAGTCATCAATTTGTTTGTTACAAAATTCCAAGCGATTGTCAGTTCTTATTGCCTTAATTTTCTCACCTGTCTGAGTTTCAATCAAAGTTTTCCAAGCTTTTAGTATATCAAACACTTCACACTTATGTCTCATAAGGAAGCATCAAACTTTTCTTAAAAAATCATCAATGATAGACAAAAAATACACAGAGCCAGAATGAGAAGACACAGAAGCAGGGCCCCAAACATCCATATGCAAGTGTTCAAGGATGCACTTACTAACATTTGCAGGCACTGGAGTTAGAAAGGAAACCCTATGCGATTTACCCGGTACACAAGTGTCACAGAAAGGAAAATTACCATAGACATCATTATCAGATAGAATAGCATGCTTTTTTAGTATATTCAGACTTTTTTCACTCATGTGGCCTAGCCTATTATGCCACAACATAATTTTATCAGTTTTTAACAACATTGGCAAAGGCTTTTTCACATGTAAGAGGCACAACAGTACAGACATACAAACCACATTCCCTTTTGGCCTTAAACAAGCACATAGAACCTCTGCTGATTTTTCATGCAACCTTCCCCTCATCCCCCCCCCCCCCCCAACATTTTCAAGGGTTGTACAAGACATCAAATTATAGCATAAATCAGAAACATATCTAACATCCTTCAGGTTGAGCACATAGCCATTGTCAAACCTTAAACACAAAATCTTGTTATCAGCCATTGACACAAAATTATTAGTTACAGGCTTTAACTCAGAGAACACTTCCTTGAAAGGACTAACACGATAAGTACATCCAGAATCACAAAGCCAATCATTTGAAGTAAAGGCGCATATAGGTGATATGCTAGGATTTTGCACTGTTTTAAGAGTCTTAATTGGTCTGTTTTCAATGTCTAAAAATGCAATTCATGTCCATATTTTACATGTTTTATCTATTTTGGTATTTTGACATGTTTTGTGAGAATTGTGCATATTTGAGCCGAAAAGATAGGAAAAAGTCAAAGATAGAAGCCTGGAGCGTTCAAGACGTCCAGCGGCCCGTTGCGTGTGTCGCAGCTACCGCTGGACCATAGCGACCGCTACGCCTATAGCGGTCCGCTCCGGAGAAAGTTGTGCTAAAAATCTGAAGACGCCCAGCGACCGCTGGGGAGTGCGCAGTGACCATCCGAGAAGGTCCCGAGCCACTAGACTAATTTGTAGCGACCGCTATACAAATGGGCAGAAGCTACGGGCAACGCACAGCGGCCGCTGGTCAAGGTGCAGCGGTCCGCTGCAAAACCGGGGCGCACGATTTGACCTAGATTTCCTCCAGATTTTACCAAAATTAGTCAACATTTTCCTTATATCCATAGGACTCGAATTATCCCCTATATATACCCCCTCAGGCCTCTTCATTCAGACACTCATACTTTACTTTACACACTTTTTGCCTCACAATTCTAGAGCATAATATTAGAGAGTTTTTCGCTGTGCAAGAGGTTAAAGACGGATTCAAGTGAAGATCAAGGCTACGAGGATTCTACCTTTGGGTTTTATCGGTTTAGTTCTTATGTTTACTTTGTTTTCCCTTCGAACTATGTTTTTAGATTATTCTATCATGTGTAACTAAATTCATAGGATTCTAGGGATGTGTTAGTAGCGACTTTGGTTATACAATTCTTTTTTCTATTTAATATCTGTTTTGTTTTTACTTCATTTCTTCCTTAAGTTGTTCTGTAATCCTGCATATTTGAGTGACACATTCGATGCAGATTTAATATAACATGCTACATAATCGTGAGAGGAGGTTGGCGAGTTAGATCCACTTAATAGACACTACAATTAGCTTCCTTTAAAACGGCACTCTTAATTGATAGTGAGGACTTTTCAAGGGTCTTAGGAGCTTTTAGGAGTTACGCATCTAAGATTGACAACTCTAGTGTTAGTAATCTACGCTTGTACCGCATTGGCATAACTAGTGTGACTCGTTCTATCGAAGTATAAAATGTGCTAGGATGTTGTAGTTGGAATTTGTATAACCATAACTGTGAACACGCATCCCTGGAATTCTCTTATCTCATATATTTTACCTTTAGTCTTAGTTGCAATTAGTTGTTTATATAGTTTCTCTATCCAACTCTTTCATCTCATCACTTTTTTCTTTAGCAGTGTCAGCAGGTAAAGAAGCATCCACAACCTTAAACACTTTTTATTGAATTAAAACACACTTCATTTTTTATTTCCAAATAAAAAACATTTTTTCCATTGAAAGGAATCAAACCAACAAGTTGGATCATTTTTGCAATGAACTTAGCAAGGACACATGAAGTAAGACAGAAGCAAAGAACCTAGGAAAACCCAAAGCACAGAGACATACACCGAAGACAAGACACACTTTCACACAGCTTTCTCAAGCAAAAAACACAAGATAGACTTCAAATTCCTGACTGTCACGAGCAAACCTGGCTAAGACTATCCCAATTCGCACTCACTCTCTTCTAGAGGGTGCAGGGGGTCACTTAGGCAGTAACAATGCTTGGTGGTGAAGTAATCAGAAGTCAAACAGCAGAGAAAACAAACAGCAGCAGAAGCTACAACAGAAAAAACAAAAAGAGAAAGCAGAAAGTCCGAAGTCTTTCCCAAAGACTATCTACCAGCAGATAACAACCCAAGCCTACAGGTGGCTCTAAAACAGAAAAGGAAAACGGAGATACAGCCAATTTACTAGAGCAAATCCCCACTTGAAGGAAGGTTCCACTTGCCCACCACCTTAAGCGACTTGGCGTGCCAAACTAGTCCCCCTGTGGCTCTGAGGGTTCAGACCAGTTCGGATTCACTATTTACCAAGACCTATTTGTTCTTCGTACAAGAGAGCTCAGCTAAACTCTCAACCATGCGGCTGATTGAATCAAGATTACACGCTAGTTTACAAGAAAGTATTATCTAGCTATTACAACTAGAAATAGGAACCCTAGCTAGCTCCTTGATTCGTAACAGCCTGCACACTGAATACACGTGTTAGTAACACCAAACAAGATCCTACTAGATCTAAATATATTACACAAGAAAAACAAGAGTCAAGAAGAACACAGAATAGATCAAAGTCATGGCTCAGCCACTGATGCACTTTTTATTAGCACTAAATAAACCTGCAAGTATACAGAGTATATATAGTATAGCTAAAGGTCAGTACCGGATATCGGACACGGGGAAGACGAACACAAAGTGTCTATCCTCTATTAAGACTCAATTACTATTTGGAAAAACATTTGGGTTTTGAAAATTTTTGAAAAACTAAAAGCAAATAAGAGCATAGATCAACTAAAAGCAAATAAATCAAGAGAAAGACAATAGAGATAAGGGAATCCCAGGGATGTGTGTTCACAGTTATAGTTATACAAAATTCCAACTACAATACCCTAGCATAGTTATTACTTTGATAGAACGAGTCACCTAGATTATGCTCATACGAAACAAACGTTGATTACAAGATTAGGGTTGTCAATCCTAACACGTAACTCCAAAAAGCTCCTAAGACCCTTGAAAAGTCCTCACTCTCAATTAACAGTGCCGTTTTAAAGGAAGCTAACTGTAGGGTCTACTAAGTGGACCTAACTCGCTAGAACTCTGTCACAGTTATGAAGCAAGTTATATTAAATCATACACGATTGTGTCACTCAATCATGAAGCATCAAGATTAACTTAGGGAAGAAACAAAATAAAAACAAAACGGATATTAAATAGAAAACGGAACTTGTATAACCAAAGTCGTTACTAACACATCCCTAGAATCCTATGAGTTCAGTTACACATAACTGAATAAGCTAAAAACATAGATTGAAGGGAAGACAATTTGAACATAAAACTAAAGCAAATAACACCCGTGGGTTGAATCCTTATCGTTCTTGATGTTCTTGAAATCCTTGCTCCAACTCCTTGCACCAGTGAAGTACTCTAAGCCTTGATCTCTATGAAGTATTTTGCAATTAGAAGTTCTCTTTTTTTATGAAGCTTGAGGCTTTATTTATAGGGAAAAGCCATCCCTTGTTGTAGAAGGAAAAAAATCTCCAAAATATGGTAAAACCGGGCGCAAATCTAGGGCTTCTAGGATTCGCCGCCTTTCTCCGGCGGTCGCCGCGTTGGAGTCCAGACTCTCCCTCGGGCGGCAGACCGCCGCACATCTCCCGGCGATCGCCGGACGAGACTTCTCTTCCAAGTACATTTTTCCGAGGCGGACCGCTGGGCGCCGGCGGTCGCCGCACACATCCGCGGTGGTCGCCGGTCGCCGTCGACTCCAGATTCCCAAACTTGGCGTTTTGGCTCTCTTTTTCGGCTCAATTATGCACATTTCTCACAAAACACGTCAAGAATACCAAAATAGACAAAATATGCAAATAATGGACATGTAGAGTGACTTTGACATAAAAAACGGACCAAATAATGGCCTTAAAACAGTGCAAAATCCGAGCGTATCAGCCACCCGTCTATAGAGCAGATCTATTCTCCAGAAACCAGACCCATGGAAGCACCGTCGAATCCAACTAGTGATTAACCTCACACCGTCGATATCAACACCACACGAATCCTTCTGACATACATGGATTTGACATGGTTTTAGAGGGTGGTTTTATATGAATTTGCTCATATTTTGTCTACTATTGGGCATGTTTATATCCACTTCTCTATTATGTTGGTATGTTGACCATTTTGTTAAGAATGTGTAGAAAAAGGTACAAAATATGTGGATGTGCAGCAGCCTTAGTTTGAGACAATATTTACTGGAAATTTTGAAGTCTAATCAGGCCCTAATGCATATCATTCTCTTCGTCTTTGAAAGAGCTTTGCGTTGGTATCTCGCATGCCTCAATTGGAGTTCGGTAGAAGAAGTTATGGTCGTTATAAAAACATTGCGCGTTCTAGAAAATTTCGCGCGGCCGGGTGAATTAACCACCCGGCCGGGTACTGTGTTTATGCGCTGAAAAGGTCAGAAAATGGTCGAAAATCATCACTCGGCCGGGTGAATTTTAATCTTTATAATTCTACCCGGCCGGGTACACTATTTTGGCATATTTTTATGCCAAAAACGCGATTTTGGACTGGGGGTTAAAAGGAAGAACACCTAGGGTTCACATATTCTACACTTACCGCCTCCATCACTCACACACATCCCCAAGAACACTTTGAGGGAGAGAATTGAATATTGAAGACTTCCAATCGGAAGATTGAAGTTGCCATTCCATAGATTCATTCTCACAGGAGTATCTTAATCTTTTCTCCATGTATATCATTGAATTCTTTGTTTCAAACATGGTTTTTGTGAAGAACATGAATAGCTAAACATTTCTTGTAGAATTCTTGGTGAAGATGCACTAATTTCATAGTTTTTATCCAATTAATTTTGCTCTTACCTTGCTCTTGTAGTTATTTGATTATTCTTGGGTTTATTCCTTTCAATTGTTTGATCACCATTTGATTGTGTAGAATTAATTAGATTAATCGGGAGTTGAAATAATTAATCTGGAAATAAGAATAATTCACACCTTAATGCAATAAAACTCGGGAGAGTTGAGGTTTTGAGTGAGGTTCTTAACCTAATCGAGCTTTTGGGAATTAGGGGTTTTAGGATTAGAAGGGGACTTCAATCTTAGCACCTAATCTGCAGGTTTCTCACCTCGGGAGGGGGTTTAATCTATAATTGTGGTTTATTTAGTAATTCTAGAGACACCAAAACGTAAGACAATTTGATTGGATAAGAGCTTGAAATTGTGCATCGGATCCTTGAGTTCTACAGTTTCCTCCATATTATCTTTTCACTCCGTTTTTATTTGCTTTTATTTATCTATTTGCTCATTATACGTTTTTTCGTAGTTTTAGAAAAAAACCAAACCTTTTTCCGATTCTCTACATAGTAGTCAACGTTTTTTCGTGGTGGTTAAGTTGGTACGAATTTGTCTCTGTGGGATACAATACTCTTGCTTGCTAATTGCTACACTAACCCCGTACACTTGCGGGTATCACTTGTGTTAAAATAAGTCGAGTCAAGTTTTTGGCGCCGTTGCCAGGGACAATTTGTGTCAATAAAGCTTAATATCGTGATAATAATTGAGATTACTAATCTAACTTTTATTTTCTTTATTTTTTTTTTTTTTTTTTTTTGTGTGTTCTCTCTTTGAGTTCTAATTGGTGTTATGTCCATGTTTGCGAGGTACACACCTAGAGGCCGACCCCCAGATAAGATGGATCTATTAAAGGAGCAGTTGGCTCGAACTCTCGAACTCATGGGCCAACACAGTGGGATGCAAGCTACTGAACCTGAAGATGTTTATGAAGATGTGAATTATGTGCATCTAAATGATCAAGGCTGGAGTTTACCACCCTAGTCAAGGGGGTTACAATTTTTTTGTGTTCTCTCTTTGAGTTCTAATTGGTGTTATGTCCATGTTTGCGAGGTACACACCTAGAGGCCGACCCCCAGATAAGATGGATCTATTAAAGGAGCAGCTGGCTCGAACTCTCGAACTCATGGGCCAACACAGTGGGATGCAAGCTACTGAACCTGAAGATGTTTATGAAGATGTGAATTATGTGCATCTAAATGATCAAGGCTGGAGTTTACCACCCTAGTCAAGGGGGTTACAATTTCTATACAGAAGGCCACTCCCCTTCCATCTTCTTGGACGAGCCGTTAGATGGAAATATGAAGCCAACCCTAGAAGAGGCTCCCCTCACCTTTATGGAGCAAACTGAAGCATGTATACCAAAACCTGAAGCATATAAGGATCCATCGCCCCAACTATTCAGAAGTGAACCAATAATGGAACCTCAAGGGAAGGTTGAGTATGTTAATTATATTCAGCAAGTGGACCAAGACAGAGTTATTGACGGATACTACCTCAATAAAACGGGTAGTGATGATTATAGTCTAACCAAGTCCACTCATAACTCATCATTTGGATATTCCGACCATGCTCAGCAACCCTCCCATGATTTCATTGATGAGCCTAAGAAGAATTCTTCGGAGGAGTTGCTGATTGCCTTCATGGAAAAAACTGAAGCTTACATAGAGAGCTCATCCCAGAGGTTAGACAGGCTAGAGAAAACCATGGAGGAGTTGAGCTCACACATGAAGAATATGACCACTCATATCAGTCAAATTGCTCACGCTGTTACCATCCAACAGCACTAATTCAATTTTCGGAGGAGATGATTGTGCACCCGAAAGAGTGCAATGCCATTGGTCTGGATAGTGGTATCAGTAAAGAAATTCTATCTATACCCGAGAAGCAATCCAAAGTAAATCATGGCGAGGATGACAAAGGTGTGGTTGATGAAGAAAAGAAAGAAACCGAGGAAGAAGTGACTGCAAGATTGAAAAAGAAAAGGCCACGAAAGAAGAATAAGGTGGCCAAAATGCGTGGAGTTCTACTTTTTCAAAGCTCCATGGTGAGTCGGTGGATGAAGCAAATTGATAGGGTTATTCATGCGATAGTGGAAAAGAGTAATGATGCGGATTCCATCATCCGGTTCAGAATTAATTGAGAGAGCTTGAAGACGTCGAGCCAACGACGATAACCAAAGGCACTATAGGGGAGGTAACCCCTAGTAGGTAACTTTTAGATTGTTTTCGTTATAGTTTGTCTATTATATAAGTCTCCCTTCTCCACCAACTTTTCAAACTTATTCTTTGCATAGCCTTGAATAAGTTTGGGGGGATGATATGGTGGATAGTGAGCCTTATGATGTACTTTACTGCTTTATTTTTATTTTAGATTGATTAGTTGTCTTTTGTTGCTTTTATTTATGTTTTAGGATAGATTTTTTTTGCTTTAGACCTCTGAGTTGTATTGGTTTTGGGTTGTTGTGGAATTGAATTTGAACTTTGTTGAATTTTGGTTTCTTGGGGTAAAGACTAGTTGTTAATGATAAAAACATCATCCATCTTTTAAGCCATCATGATCTTTGACTTGAAAGTTTGAGTAATAGGTGCATAAGTAACGAATTGCTTGTTTGCCTTGATTCATGCTACTACCCGAGTGAGATTTCAGCCTTAATCTTTTCATGTGTGATGTATCATCAATCGTGCTATATGTTTCTAGAACTTTTTCATGGTCTTCTTAAGTCTACAAGTGATTTTAGAAGGAGGAGATGACGTTAGGCCATTTTTGTTAGCCATATCTTTATCCAAACACTAACCGTGCTCATAACCTTTTGTTAGCCAATTTTGAGCCTGAAACCTTTATTGTTGACAAGCTAATCAATTGGGTTGGGAAGAGCTGGATGAATATAGTGAAAAAAAAATATCTTTAAGATGTGGTGAAATTGTGAAAAGAAAAAAAAATAAAAAATGGAGGTATAAGCTAGACGAAGTCTAGAGAGAAAAAAAAAAGAGACAATTTTTGGAGGTATAAGCTAGACGAAGTCTAGAAGAGTTATTGGTTGGGTTTCTGAATAAGTGGGGATCGGATGGAAGGAAGAAGTTCGACAAAGTCTTACTTAACTGAGATTTTTTTTGGGAAATGGTCTTTTGTTGGGAATTGTAATATGTGGGTACTAGCAATTATTTAATCAAGATTACACTCTAGTTTACAAGAAAGTACTATCTAGCTATTACAACTAGAAATAGGAACCCTAGCTAGCTCCTTCATATTCGTAACAGCCTGCACACTGAATATACGTGTTAGTAACACCAAACAAGATCCTACTAGATCTAAATATATTACACAAGAAAAACAAGAGTCAAGAAGAACACATAATAGATCAAGGTCATGGCTCAGCCACCCGTCTATAGAGCATATCTATTCTCCAGAAACCAGACCCATGGAAGCACCATCGAATGCAACTAGTGATTAACCTCACACCGTCGATATCAACACCACACGAATCCTTCACACCGGATCTAGAACCACAGAACACAACCTCGCACCAGATCTCTCACACACAAACCCTAGATCTCACAAACCCACCGGCAACCGAAGTAATTGCCTTCACTAGCAAGACCACCAGTCAATCACTCAAAGAAACCATGATAAACCGAAGAGAAACCGCCGGGGAAGTCATCGAAGAAGAAGAGAGAAGAGAGAGAATTCACTGAATCGAGTGAGTAGAGAGAGAGAGAATCGAGAGTAAATGGAAGTGGAAGGGTTGTCTCACACATAACAAACACACAACTCAATCCAACGGTCCCAAACCACAATCCGCGTGAGGATCCACGTGGCACAATCAGACGGTAGAGAGGAAGAGATTTGGGCTCAGCCCAAATAATTCTGCATGGGCGAGAATTAACTAACAGCCCAAATAAGGTCCACCAACAAATATTCAACAGTACATTTTGCGCTCATGACTAAAAATAGATGAAGTGAAATAGATATTCGTATCATCACCCCATGGGAAGAGGTGGGTTTATTTGGTTTAGGTTATCCATTACCACTGAGAATCTAATCTCTTCGTAGGATTTAGGGAGAGGATGATTGTCTGGCAACGCCACATCCAGCCTGCCATGATATCAAATTTGGAGCAGCGCTGGAGATGTGGTGGCAGGCTGCAGTGGAGGGCGGAGATTTGGGCAAAACTAAAATAGAAGGAAAGTTCCCCCATCTGATCAAGCAGGGCATACATTCCACCACTTGTATCGGTTGCGACATCATATTCACGATGTACGAACGACATGCGCGGCGGCTGACTGGCAGTGAAAAGATGTCGGTCCCAAACTGGTCGAATAAAAGGGGCCGATGCTCCGCGAGCAAGTTCACCCACGGCGGACCCAAACTGGTCGAATAATAGGGGTCGATGCTCCGCGAGCAAGTTCACCCACGGCGGACATAAATTGGGAAATGCTAGTAGAAGGAGAATAAATTAAGAGAGAGAATAAGTATATTGGGCTTTGCCAAGAAGGAAGATAACTCAATTGTAATGAGACAACTCAAAAAAGGAATATAAGTCAACACTAATGAGACAAATGGAGTAACTTATAAAACTACTACATTTTTTGTTTGTTTCAAATGTGTGGGAAAAAATACCGAAATATCGATATATAAGATTTATCTTACCAAAAATATTGTATTTTTGGTATACTCTGAACTTTTCTACAATATACACTTTTCGAAAGATTTTAACGATATGAATTTTAATATATATAGTATTTATCATACTGAAAAATTGGTATACACCGTAAATTGAGGTGTATACCACAATTTTTTATATACCATGTACAGATATGTCGATATCAATATTTATATCATGAATTAATGGAATACATTTTTCGTTATAACAGCAAATGAAACAGTATTTCAGTATATAACTACTTTGATATGTTATTCGGTATATGTTATGAAACCGTATAGCAGTAAATTTCAGCACCATATTCAGAAAATACGGTATGTTATCGATATTGAAAATGTGTTGGCCTAGTGGTTGCATGGTCATTGCTCCAGACCGAAGATCTTGCGTTCGAGTCTATCGTTTTGAAATTTCTGTTTATTTATCCATAAACAAAGAGTACATATTTATAGACTTATTTAGGACCCCACGCGGTTCCACTTTATTCTGCGATCCAGGGAAGAACCAACAAAGAAAACTCGAAAATAAGCTTAGAGCGATGAAGATATTGGAGTAGTAGTGATCATGAGCTGGAGATGTTTCTCGAAGACTTTCATGGATTCCAGAGGTAGGCAAACCAGAACCACGATACCATCCATAAACCCTAAGTACCAAGCTGCCTGAGTAATACCACTCGTCCAATTACATCCTCTAGGCACCCCACCGTAGGCCGCCGTGCCCCACCCAACATCCATTTGATCTAATCCCAAGTGCGTTAAATTCGACACAGTGTAAGTGTTCCCAGATGTCAAACTCAGCGGATCTCGTATCACCATCAGATCCGCTGAGTTTGACAACTCACAAGCAGTCTCTGCTTCGTATTTCGTGCTCCTCACCAACTCCACCGCGTAGTGCAGCGGATTCTTTGACAGCTCACCAGCAGTCGTCACCGCCACCAATAATTTTAAAACGTTGCCGTAGTATCCCACCGGAAGCGGCGGATTTACATTCTTCCGGTTATCCATAACGCCTATGAATTTCATCTCTTCGTCGGGTTTGAGGGATAGAGCGATTGTCTGGCAGCGCCACGTGCAGCCTGCCGCGATATCGAATTTGGAGCAGCGCTGGAGGTGCGGTGGCAGGCTGCGGCGGAGGGCGGAGATTTCGGCGGAGGTGAAGAGGAAAGAGCGTTCCACCATCTGATCCGTCGGCACTGGGGTTCTACGAGTTCCGGCACCGTATTCAAGATGTGGGATGCTGGAAGTGAGAAGATGTCGGTCCCACACCGGTCGAATAGAAGGGAACGTTGCTCCGCGAGCAAGTTCACCTACGGCGGAGTGAAATTGGGAAAAGCCGACACCGTCGCACATTGTGTGGTTGAAACAGTTGGAAAAGATAAATCCCCCACATTTTAGTCTTGTAACCTGTTAAGTGTTCGTATTAAAGGAACAGGAAAAGAATTAATTTTAAATAAACAATTATAACAATTAAGAATTTAAATTCATTATTATATTTTCTAGACTAAATATTGTTAACATATTTTTTTTTGGTATGTCACGACCTAAGTGAGACGTTTCCTTTTTTGGCAACAATCACCTCACTCCTCTCACCTACTTTATCCTCTTATCTGACCTAATTCTTACTTTTCTCTCTCTTTTTCTTTATTACTTTACTCTCTCTTTTACTTTACTATCAATAATTTAATTCACTAAACACCACTACCTAAATTCTTATGCCAAAATAGGAACGTCTCGCTTAGGCCGGGACGGAGGAAGTATTTGGACTATCAATCCTAAAGAATATGCAATTTTGATTGAACACAGATTTTAATGTACAATTGGTAAGCAGGAGAGAGAAGAAAAGAAGAAGTAATTAAAATATTGTTAGTAGAGAATAAGTCTCACCTCAATTAAGAGAAAAAAAGAGTTTTCTAATTAAAAAAATGCATATTCTTGTAAAATAGACTAAAAATGAAATTGTGCATGTTCTTCTGGTACAGATGAGGTATAATATAGCAACATAACAGCAAAATAGATTAACGACAAAATATAATCCCAAGTGAATTTTATTAATTTCGTCCAAAAATAATTTAGCCATGTCATCAATTTGAAATATGTATGTCAAATCAACAATATATTGAAAATAGAAACTCGAAATATTTTATCATGAGAAAATAGAGAAACTATGGAAAATCATGGTTTTGCCAAAATGATAAATATTATACCTGAATGAACATAGTGGAATATCAACTATTATTCAAGGTTGAAAATAATTTAACTGTCATCAATTCCAAATATGTATGTCAAATCAACAATATATTGAAAATAAAAAACTCGAAATAATTTATCGTGAGAAAATTGAGAAAATATTAAAATTTACGGTTTTGCCAAAAATGATAAATATTGTACCTGAATGAACATAAGTGGAATATCAACAATTATTCCAAGGTTATTTGGCACATCAAGAACAAGGTCATCCGAGTTGGGGAACGGTGGATAAAGGGAATCTCCGAAATAATGTAGTGTTGCATCCGCGTCGGCCTCCACGAATACTACCCCTTGCCCGGTGCATTCTACCACAAGCTTTCGACCAGTGTGTTCCCTTAACCGCCCGGCCAACGGGTAGTAAAAAACCAAGGCTTTGGCAATAGCCTCACGAATAATCTTCACTGGATCTTTCCCTTTCATGGATGGATTATTTTTGTAGAAATATATTGTTTTAACATATCTTCGGAGGAAGATTTGGTCATCTATATCAGAGAGAAATTTAAATTCATGTGGTGTGGACTCTGCTGGACAAAGAAGCTCAGGTGTTTTTCTGGTTACACTCAATGTTAATCTTTTGGTAGACTCCATGCTTAGGAAACTAAACTCATAGTTATGCATATTTATAAGGTTTCATTATTGTTCTAGAAGACTGTGTTTATTCTTATATCTTGTTCCGTTGTTTTTTTTTATAAATTTTAATCTGTCAGGTATCTGGGCATGCCTCAAAACTATTTATCCACTCTGATATGCATCTGATCATATGGATATCCTTTGCACATCATCTAATTTTCTTCAAGAATCTAGAATATAGTTTATATTATTTTTATTATTTATTTCTATAAGTTGTTTACATTTTACTATATGTTTGTTGGGATTTAATTTATTGCTCTAAATTATAGGAGACCTTTTTGTATCACACATATTTTAAACTGTATGTATTCTTGGATTATTATAAAGAATAAAGAAATAAAAGCATATTTTTATCATTCTTTTTTTTACAGTGATAATAAAATAAGAAAGGGAAAAGGAGAATAAAGTAAAAGGAAAATAAAGTAAGAATGAGAACAAGAAAACAAAGTAAAAGATATATTTTTTTTAGAAAAAGAAAACATCTAAGTACTTAGGTTCGGATGGAAGGAATACTTATGAGCATCATGGAGTTATAAAGTTGGCAGTATGTTAGAGTAGTGTGGTGGACATTACTTATATAAGAAATAGACGAGGCTGGATCATTATTATCTTTTATGATTTCTTTTAATGTTTTTGTATATAGACCTCTATAAAAAAAAAGGTCTATTGTGGTTGAAGAAAGAATGAAGAAAATTGAGATTTTGAGTTGTGTGTTAAAACTGATGTAGTTCATTTCCTTAGTAGTATAATATTTTTATGTCCAGTCATATTTTTTTATTTACTTTTCTTTATGAAATGGATGTACTTGAATTTAGAATTATTTATAGTTAATCAATTAAAAAATCGAACGCCTACTCTCAATTTTTAGTTTCTTGTCTATTACTATAATTTTGTTGTAATTTCCGGATTTTGTTTGAAATTTTGAATATAGCATTGTAATAGCATTAATTCGTGTATTCCTGCAAAATACGGTTCGATAAAATCTAGAACAACATATAGATACATTTTGTGCAATGTCATGTGCAAACAGATGAAGTGTGTTATTTCTTAATGATGTCTATAATATAAAGTGTTTAATTATTTAAACTAACTTCCTATAAATATAGAGACAGGAGCGATAACTAATTGTTAATTTAATGAATGGTTATGTTTCATTGTTTAAGAATTTGACGATGATATTGTTTTAAATCCAGAAAAGGGGATTTTCTAGTGTTAGTAAGCAAAAAAAGAGACAAAATAATAAAGATAATTAATTATTCTTTCCGTCCACCATTAAATGTCACAAGTTGATTCGGATCGTGTCTTAAGAAAATATAAAGGAATGCGAAAAAAGTTAGTGAAACGTGAATCCTACTTTATTATAATAAAATGTGATTAAATGATCAGTTAATGGAGTATGTGATCCATTATTAAAGATAGTAACAAGTAAATGTGATAAATATTGGCGGACATTTTAAAAAAAGAAACCAGTGACAAATAATGACGGACATTTTGAAATAGAAACTAATGACAAATAATAATGGACCGAGAGAGTAAAACACATGTCTGTCCAAAAAAAAATATAAAAGAATAGAAAATGCTCTGTTTATATTTATGGAAAAGTCAATGAATATCAATTAAACAGATTTATAATCCCTTTAAATATTATGTACAGTTGGAAAAATTATATTCACTTTGTCCATCATTTAAATATATGTTTGGACTCGGCACGAATTTTAAAAAATTATTTAATTATATAAAATAATAGTGAGTTAGTAGAATATACTATCTCCGTCCATAAAAAATAGACTAATTTTATCATTTTGGATTATCCACCAAAATTAAACTGATTCTAACTATAAAAAATTTTCAATAAATACCCTACACATCATTCTAAATGCGTATTAAATCCTATACCATATATATAATTTTATGTATTTTTTATGGATGAAAATAATATCAATGTAGTAAATTAATGGAATATTATCTATTTACTAAATCCATGGGCGAACAGATAAATTGTGTTGCTAGTAATTTTGTGCGATGTCTACAATGCGGAGTTCTTATTATTTGCACCAACTCCCTTTATATACATAGACAGTAGCCACCACTATCGTTAATTTAATGCATAGTTAAGATGCGTATCATTTAGGGATTTGAATTTGATATTACTTTGAAGTTTAAATCCATAAATGGGGATTTTCTAGTGTTAGGTCGAAAAAAAAGAGAAAAAACCACAAAGATAATTGTCCGTCCAAAAGAAAAGAATAAAAAAAAATAGAAAAAGGTTTGATTAACTTTATTGAAAAGTCAAAGCATATCAATCACATAAATTTAAAATATATCTAGGTATCCTATACGTGAAAAGACTTTGATACTTTTTTTAAGGGAAAACAGAAAGATGGAGTGTCTTCTATTCAAAAACAATTTTTTTAAGACAAAACAATTACATAAATAATGGTCTAAAATGCTAGCTTCTTGAAGAAGTTTTAAAACACAATTAAATAGTGCACTATCATTAAATATTTTTTATAATTAAGTTATTAAATTTAAATATTAGTTAGCCTTATATTTAAGTTAAAACTGAAATTATGCTAGGGAGTTTAGTTAGATTTAATCCTTTATTACAATACCTTTCTTCTAAATTAATTCACAAGCTAAACTACGACACAAACCCATTTGACAACTTTAGGTTGTATGGTTCCAACTTCTAGTCAATATGACAGTTTTAGAAAAATTCCCATTACTATGGTGAAATCTGTGGGTGTCATGACTTTTGTCGTTTCACCTTTGTAAACTCTATGGTTTTATGATTGATTTATGACTGACATTATGGTCATGCTCCTTTATTTCCCTTCACGCAAAACCATAGAGCAACACACACTACAAAACATTCTCCTTTTAAAACATTTGTCCAAATGTTTTTCTTGAGTTCGTGAAGTAGGTGTTGAACTCGCACCAAATTCATTTTTGCAGCCAAAGAAAAAGTCTTTGAGTGGCTACTTTATATGTCGGAGAAAAAGGACATAGATTTATGATTTTGATTCTATTTATAGTAATGTGTCGGGCTAGTGGTTAAATGGTCATTGCTCCAGACTGAAGGTCTTGTGTTCGAGTCTATCGTTTTAAAATAGGGGTGCGTTATATTGCTAAGTATTTAAGTTGTTAACTCATCAATGCAGTGTATTAAAAATGTCAACACGGTGACATCAAAATGACAACACATAACATCAACACATTATATTGAAGTTCAACAAAAACTATTTAAGTTGCTAACTCTGCTAACTCATCAATACAGTGTATTAAAAATGTTAACACAGTGACATCAAAATGTCAACACATAACATCGACACATTATATTGAAGTTCAACAACATTATGTATTGACATTTTAATATCATCGTGTTGACATTTTTAATTCATTGCATTGATGAGTTAGCAAGTTAGCAACTTAAGAAAGTTAGCAATTGATCACACCCCTTTAAAACATCTGTTTATTTATCCATAAACAAAGAGAACATATTTAGACTTATTTATTTTGCGATCCAGGAAAGAACCGACAAAGAAAACTCAAAAATAAGCTTAGAGCGAGGAAGATATTGGAGCGGTAGTAATCATAAGCTGGAGATGTTTCTCGAAGACTTTCATGGATTTGAGAGGTAGGCAAACCGGAACCACGATACCATCCATAAACCCTAAGTACCAAGATGCTTGACTAATACCAGTCGGCCAATAACTTCCTTTGGGCACCCCACCGTAGGCCGCCGTGCCCCACCCAACATCCATTCGCTCAAAACCCACGTGCGTTAAATTCGACACAGCATAAGTGTTCCCAGCTATCAAACTCAGCGGATCTCGTATCACCATCAGATCCGCTGAGTTTGACAGCTCACCAGCAGTCTCTGCTTCGTGTTTCATGTTCCTCACCAACTCCACCGCGTAGTGCAGCGGATTCTTTGACAGCTCACCAGCAGTCGTCACTGCCACCAATAATTTTAAAACGTTGCCGTAGTATCCCACCTGAAGCGGCGGCTTTATATTCTTCCGGTTATCCATGATGACTATGAATTTCATCTCTTCGTCGGGTTTGAGGGAGAAAGCGATTGTCTGGCAGCGCCACACGCAGCCAGCCACGATTTCAAATTTGGAGCAGCGCTGTAGGTGCGGCTGCAGGCTGCGGCGGAGGGCGGAGATTTCGGCGGAGGTGAAAAAGAAGGAGCGTTCCACCATCTGATTATGATCCATCGGCACTTGGTTTTCACCAGTTCCGGCATCATATAAATGTTCATGATGTGGGATGCCGGAAGTGAGAAGATGTCGGTCCCACACTGGTCGAATAGATGGGAACGTTGCTCCACGAGCAAGTTCACCGACGGCGAAGAGAAATTTGGAAAGGCCGACGCCATCGCACATTGTGTGGCTGAAGTTGTTTGAAAAGATAAATCCTCCACATTTTAGTCTTGTAACCTGTTAAAGTGTTTGTGTTAAAGGAACAAGAAAAAGAAACATTGTTATATTATTCAACTCTAATTGACCAAATGTTGTTAGTATTTAGACTATTATTCCTAAATTTACTGATCCCATAAAAATACGGGCATATGATATATAACACGAGAATTGAGATAAAATTGGTAAAATAAGAAAGAATATGAAAAGGGTAGTTAAAGTATATATAAGTTGTAAATAATTTAATTTATAAGGATATAAATTGAAATAACTTTTCATAAATAAAAATTCTAATATTATCATGGGACGGCTAAAAACAAAAAGTGCACACATATTATTCTAGATTAAGGATAACGGAAATTCCGGTGGAATTTTATCATTTTCCTCAACACACTTAGTAAAAATTTTATAAATATGTATGACAAATCAACAATATATTAAAAACAGACACTCGAAATATTTTATCATGAGAAAATTGAGAAAATATTGAAATTCACGGTTTTGCCAAAAATGATAAATATTGTACCTGAATGAACATAAGTGGAATATCAACTATTATTCCAAGGTTGTTTGGCACATCAAGAACAAGGTCATCCGAGTTGGGGAAGGGTGGATAAAGCGCATCCACTCCGAAATGCTGCAGCGTCGCATCTGCTTCGGCCTCCACGAATACTATCCCCTGGCCGGTGCATTCCACCACGAGCTTCCGACCAGTGTCTTCCCTCAACCGCCCGGCCAACGGGTAGTAAAAAACCAAGGCTTTGGCAATAGCTTCACGAATAATCTTCACTGGATCTTTCCCTTTCATGTATGGATTATTTTTGTAGAAATTTATTGTTTTAACATATCTTCGGAGGAAGATTTGGTCATCTATATCAGAGAGAGATTTGAATTCATGTGGTGTGGACTCTGCTGGACAAAGAAGCTCAGGTGTTTTTCTGGTTATAGTAACACTCAATGTTAATCTTTTAGTTGACTCCATGCTTGGGAAACTAAACTCATAACCTGTATATTTATAAGGTTTCATTATTGTTCTCGACGACTAAATTATAAGCGATCTTTTTGTATCACACATATTTTAAATTGTGTTTATTCTTGGATTATAATTATGAATACAAATAAAGGGGAGTGTTAAGGTGCTACCACCTCTTAAAATAATATCATACCACCATTCCTAGCCAATCATTTGTACACGTGGACGAATAATAAGCTGCCATGTGGCAAAAAAAAGGGTAAAAAACACGGCCAGCAATATGCAACACTGTATACAGCTATTTTTCTCGGACAGCAATATCCAACACGCTATACAGCAATCTATAGATTTTTGTGTAGCGTTTATAATATTGTTGTATATGTGGTGTCGCGGTGTCACTTTAAGAGTGTTGTCATTTTAACACAAACCTACATATAAAAACATATTTTTATCATTTTTTTTCTTTCATCTAAGTACTTAAGTTGGGACGGAAGGACGGAAGGAGTACTTATGAGCATCCTAGAGTAAAAAAGTTAGGCAAAATGTTAGATTAGTGTGGTGGACATTACTTGTACAAGAAATAGGGAGGGCGGATCATTATTATCTTTTATGATTTCTTTTAATGCTTTTGTATATAGGCCTCAATAAAAAAAAATGACCCTTGTGGTTGAAGAAGGATATTGTGATTTTGAGTTGTGTGTTGAATGACATTTCATTTAAAGGAGATTTCTATTTTCATTTATCCAATCACATTTTCTTTTGATTTTTCACAAAGTGTTAGAAGAATATCCGCAATTTTTTTTTCACTTTATTCCTTTCCTTTTTACAATAATTATGGCTTAATTAGGTTTTACCCAAATTTCTAACATACTGCACTAATTCTTCTGTTCCTGCAAAATACGCTTCGAATCTAGAACAACATACATAGTGGTTGAGGGTTGGTGCAAACAGATGAAGTGTGTTAATTCTTAATGATGTCTACAACGTGGAATGTTTAATTATTTAAACTACTTTCCTATAATTCTATAAATCTAGAGACATGAGCCATCACTATCGTTAATTAATGCATGGTTATTGTTCTTATCGGTTAAGAATTCGACCATGATATTGTTTTAAATCCAGAAAAAGGGATTTTTCTAGTGTTAGTAGGGAAAAAAGGAGAAAATATAATAATGATAATTAAAATCATTCAAGAAGAAAAGAAGAAAAGGCATTACTTACTTAAAAGTCAAAGCATATCAACTACACATATTTATAAATCTTTTAAATATTCATGTAGGGATGGGATAGATATGATCTAGACTCAGCACGAATTTAGAATTAATAGTGTTTGAGTGAAAAGTTAGTAGACTATAGCTCTCATTTTTCATATACTCTCACCGTTTCAACTAAATTGAATCGTAGATTCCCTTTGTTTTATAATAAATATCACATTTTCCTTTTTATTTTGTCTCATAAAATATATCATATATTTTTTTGGAAAAAGTTTACTCTCATATTAATATAAGTATATTATTTTTTTCTCTCCACTTAACACACAAAACAATATCTCCTAAAATCACTTATGACTACCAAATATGTCATCTATTATGGAACGGATGAAGTAGCCTTTAGGCCCAACTAAATTGTGTTATTTCAATTTTTTGATAAAAAAAACATCTAATTATTTTGTTGTTGTATTTCATCATTTACTTTACTCTATCTTATCTTTCCTACTTTATTCATCTTTACTATTTTATTTTATTTTTCATTTAATTCATTCAACATAATTTCTTAATCGCCATACTTAAAAGTTTTGCTCCAACTTCGTTGGAACGGAGGGAATATTAATTTTGTAATTCCTCCGTCAACAAAAAATTAATCTCACTCATGAAAACGTCACGATAAATTGGTAAGTAAGAGATAGAGTAAGAGAAAATGGGTAAAATATGGGAGAGATGAGAAAAAGTAAGCGCGAAAGAGAAAAAGTGAATAAAGTATAAAAAAAAAAAAAATTATTTTTGTAATGACACTATTTTTCGTGGACATCTTTAAATAATAAAATAAAATTACTATTTTATAGAAAAAAAAAAAAAAAAAAGAGAAATATAACATGTACACTTCCTTCACTAACTCGTAGTGCAAAAGGACATTTGGAACGTTGAATGGGTGAATAGGTCACTCCTTGTTCGCTGCAACTGATATTAAAACTCCCACATAATTCAATTTTGCAACCAAAGAGAGTCTTTGAGTAGTCAATTATATATCTGCGAGAAGAGACATAGAATTTTGATTTTTGATTCTATTTATAGCGTTCGATTCCATCGTTTCAAAATTTCCATTTATTTATCCATAAGGAAAGAGTACATATTTATAGACTTCATTATGTTCCTATACGGTTCTACTTTATTCTGTAATTTGGAAAAGAACCGATAAAAAAAACTCAGAAATGAGCTTATAGTTACAAAATATTAGAGCGACGATGATATTGGAGCAGTAGTGATCATGATCTGGAGATGTTTCTCGAAGACTTTCATGGATTTGAGAGGAAGGCTAACTGGAACCACGATACCATCCATAAACCCTAAGTACCAAGATACTTGACTAATACCGGTCGGCCAATAACTTCCTTTGGGGACCCCACCGTAGGCCGCCGTGCCCCACCCAACATCCATTCGCTCTAATCCCAAGTGCGTTATATTCGACACAGTATAAGTGTTCCCAGCTGTCAAACCCAGCGGATCTGGTATCACCATCAGATCCGCTGAGTTTGACAGCTCACAAGTAGTCTCTGCTTCGTGTTTCATGCTCCTCACCAACTCCACTGCGTAGTGCAGCGGATTCTTTGACAGCTCACCAGCAGTCGTCACTGCCACCAACAATTTAAAAACGTTGCCGTAGTATCCCGCCAGAAGCGGCGGCTTTATATTCTTTCGGTTATCCATAACGCCTATGAATTTCATCTCTTCGTCGGGTTCGGGAGAGAGAGCGATTGTCTGGCAGCGCCACACGCAGCCTGCCACGATTTCGAATTTGGAGCAGCTCTGGAGATGCGGTGGCAGGCTGCGCCGGAGGGCGGAGATTTCGGCGGAGGTGAAAAAGAAGGAGCGTTCCACCATCTGATTCTGATCCATCGGCACATGGGTTTCACCAGTTCCAGCATCATATAAATGTTCATGATGTGGGATGCCGGAAGTGAGAAGATGTCGGTCCCACACCGGTCGAACAGACGGGAACGTTGCTCCCCGAGCAAGTTCACCCACGGCGAAGAGAAATTTGGAAAGGCCGACACCGTCGCACATTGTGTGGTTGAAGTTGTTTGAAAAGACAAATCCCCCACATTTTAGTCTTGTAACCTGTTAAGTGTTTATATAGCAATACCAAACGATATTGTTTATACACAATTAAAACAATTTAAGAAAAATAAATTCATATTATTTTGTTATTTGGACTAGTAAGGTTCTATTAGATTGACAACTATCTTAAAATAATAACTGACAATTATGTCAATAACCTATGTTATGTATGTCAACACGAAGGCATTTGTATGTCAACTAAATGTAGTGAACATAGGTGTGTCTTCTGTTGACATGTAACTATAGATGTCAAAAAAGACATACCCACGTCATATTTAGTTAGCATACAGATGTATTCGTGTTGACATTTGTAATATAAGTTGTTGACATAGTTGTCAGTTATCAATTTATGAAAGTTGTTAACCTAACAGAACCCTGGACTAGTATTCCAAAAGTATAATACAGCCATAACTACAAAATATATTAACGATAAAACATAATCCCGAGGAAATTTTTTCATTTTTGTCCGTGAATTTTATCATTTCCTTCATCACGCTTAGTAAACAATTTACTAATCATATCATCAATTTGAAATATATATGTCAAATCAAAAATATATTAAAAAACAGAAACCCAAATAATTTATCATGAGAAAATTGATAAAATGTTGAAATTCACGGTTTTGCCAAAAATGATAAATATTGTACCTGAATGAACATAAGTGGAATATCACCCAATATTCCACGGTTGTCTGGTACATCAAGTGTAAGTTCGTCCGAGTTGGGAAAGGGTGGATAAAGGGCATCTCCGAAATGCTGTAGCGTTGCATCCGTGTCGGCCTCCACGAATACTACCCCTTGGCCTGTGCATTCAACCACGAGCTTCCGACCAGTGTTTTCTAACAACCGCCCGGCCAACGGGTAGTAAAAGACCAAGGCTTTGGAAATAGCCTCACGAATAATCTTCACTGGATCTTTCCCTTTCATGGATGGACTCTTTTTGTAGAAATTTATTATTTTGATATATTTTCGGATGAAAATTTGGCCATCTATGTCAGAGAGAATTTTGAATTCATGTGGTGTGGACTTTGCTGGACAAAGCAGCTCTGGTGATTTTCTTGTAACACTAAACGTTAATCTTTTGGTTGACTCCATGCATAGGAAACTAAACTCATAACACGCATATTTATAAGCTTTTCATTCTTTATATCCTTTTTGTATAAATTTTAGTATGTCATGTATCTTGGGGCCCACCTCAAAATTATTTATCCACTCTGATATATATCTGATACATTTTCTAAGAATCTAGAATATAGTTTATATTATTTTTATTATTTATTTTTATAAGTTGTTTAGATTTCGTATGTTCGTTGGGATTGATTTATTTCCCTAAATTGTAGGCGACATTTTTGTTTTTAAAATTATGTGGATTCTTGGATTATAATAAAGAATAAAGAAATAAAAACATGTTTTTATCATTTTCTTTTACTGGAAAATAAAGTAAGAAATAAAAAAGGAGAAGAAAGTAAGAGGAAATAAAATGAGACAGAAAAAATGAAAATAAAGTAAAAGATGGCGTATTACTTTTGTCAAAAAAAGAATAGTACTCCAAAAAAATATTATGTCTCACTTAGAACGAAAGGAGTATTTATGTCATCTCCAACTATACTTTTTGGTGTAGAAATCTTCTCCAATCATACACCAAACTCAAACTCATTTTTGGTGTTTTTTTAAAATAATATCAATGCAAATATTATGTGAGACAAAAACTCAATAATGGTGTAAGTTTTGAATTTTGTGCAAATAGTTAAAGTAAATTTTTTTTTGATATGGCATATACTGAAAAATGAGTTTGAGAGTTTGAGTTTGATGTAAATAATTAGAGAGCATCGTAGAGTAATAAAGTTAGCATTATGTTAAAGTAGTGTAGTGGACATTATTATACAAGAAATAGAAAAGTGTGGATCATTATTATCTTTTATGATTTCTTTTAATGCTTTTGTATATAGACCTCTATAAAAAAAAAGTCTCTTGTAGTTGAGGTTGAGGGATATTGAGATTTTTGAGTTGTGTTGAATGACATTCTGACCAAGGCCTTCATTTTGAAGGAGATTTCCATTTTTCTTTATGGAATTACACATTTTCTTTTGCTTTTCACAAAGTGTTAGAAGAATTCCGCAGTTTTTTTCATTTTCATTTCTCTAACATATTATACAAATATATATTTGAACTCATCATAAATTTTAAAAAAAAATTATAAAATAAATAAGTGAAATATATATTAGTAGAATGTATATTTCATTTTTATAGTATTAATTTTATAGTACAATATGAATGTAGTATGTTGGTAGAATATGATATGGACTTACTAAATAGATATAGTATAGAACCAGCATAGGCCAAGCCCCCGCTTGAGGGGGGTTTGCTGGAGCTATCCGACCATTTATATAGAGGAAGTGAGAACTGAACAGGTGAAAAAGGGGCAGAGAGGAGAGAGAGATAGAAGAGGGTGAAAGGGACGGAGGTGAGAGAATACTTTCCTAGGGAGTGGTTAATACTCCATCCGTTCCACTTAAGATTACACGTTTTCTTTTTTGTAAATCCCAACTAAGATAGCATATTTTCTTTTTTGAAAACTTTCTCTCTCCAATTAATACATCCAACCACTTTTTCCCACTCTCATTAAAATATTTTCTCTCTTTGTGTCTCTATTTTAATACTTACACCCACATTTTCTCTCTCCAATTAAACACATTAACCAATAACTCATAAAATCTTGTGTCAGCCAAGGAATGTGTTATCTTAGCCGGGGCTGAGGGAGTAATTTTTTATCCTTTTGTGCTATTGAGTGTCAGACACAGTGCGGGTATTTTTTATTTAATTCATTCTTAACATGTTTTTGGCATGTACTACTATTTGAGTAGGGATTTATTTGTGTAAGAGTATTCTATATTTCAATATCTTCAATTATTATGATAATACACATTTTATATAATAATAGGTTATATTAATTTATTGTATCTATAATTTATACAAAGTTTATACATGAAATACTTATATTTTATTAATATTATTTAGCAATACTGATACATTATCACATAGCTATGTACGTATCTATATTTGTATAAAAAAGATTATTTCTTTTTGGTTTTTTAAAATGTAAACTTTTGAAATGACACAAATTTTAAAGTAAATTTGGTAAAGAAAAAGCGTGTTAGTGGAAAATGAATTTCATTTCACTAGAGAGAAAGAAATTCTTAAAATAAATGGGATGTCGGCACTGCACTGCCTAACTAAATTTCAGCCCCGGCTTTTTAAAATTTCTGGTTCCATCACTCAGTACATGCATTATGCAGTGTCATTGGCGAACGGATGATGTGTGTTAATTCTTTATGATGTCTACAATGTGGAGTGTTTAATTAGTTGAGTTGCCACCACTATCGTGAGATCAATTATTTGAACATAGTTGACATAACTATTTAATTATTTGAAGTAGCCACCACTATCGTTAATTTAATGCACAGTTGACATAGTTCAGTTGCGTATCATTTAAGGATTTATAGTTACGACTCGACTCGACTCTTTGCAACAATTAAATTACAAAATAATATTTCTTCCGTTCCATAGTAATAGAGTCATTTTGGTACGTTCCATAGTAATAGAGTCATTTCCCTTTTTAGTAAAAATCAACCCATTTTTCCACACCTACTTTTCGATCTCTTACTTTTTTCTCTCTTCATTTCTCTACCTTTTTCATTTTCCATTTTATTCTCTCTTACTTAACTCACATAACACAATTTTTCTTAATCTCCGTGCCGAAAAGAAACGTCTCCATTACTATGAAACGGAGGGAGTATATCAAATCACCTAACCGGCTCATATATAATTTAGGGGCACTGACATTGCAACGTGGCTGAGACACGGCCATGTCCATATCACGAGGATGAAGCTATTGGAGCGGTAGTCATCATGACTTGAAGATGTTTCTCAAAGATTTTCATGGATTCCAGAGGTAGGCAAGCCGGAACAACGAATCCATCCTTACAGCCTAGGTACCAAGCCACTTGAATATTACCCGCCCAATAAATTCCTTTAGATACACCACCATACACCGCTGGGCCCCACCCAACGTCCATTTGCTTGAAACCCACATGCGTCAAATTCGACACCATATAAGTGTTAGCCGCCGTCAAATTAGGGCGATCTCGCTTCACCATCAGACCCGCCACCGATCTCAAGTAATCACCAGTCTCTGCTTCACGCTTTGCCTTGGTCACCAACTCCACCGCGTAGTGCAATGGATTCTTTGATAACTCACCTGCAGTCGTTAATGCTACCGGAAATGCTATAACGTTTCCATAGTACCTGATAACACGTTGCTAAGTCACGGGAAAGAATGATAAAATTATTTTATTTTCCGTTTTTAAGTAATCGTCATATTAAATCAATGCCTAGCAAATAATAAAGATAAGACTAAAAAACATATTTTGGATTAATTCATGACTAAAATTAGATGAAGTGGAATAGATATTTAATTTGTATCATTACCCGATTGGAAGAGGTGGGTTCATTTGCTTTCGGTTATCCATTACCACCGAGAATCTAATCTCTTCGTCGGGTTTGAGAGAGAGGGTGATTGTCTGGCAGCGCCACACGCAGCCTGCCACGATATCGAATTTGGAGCAGCGCTGGAGATGTGGTGGCAGGCTGCAGCGGAGGGCTGAGATTTGGGCAGAACTAAAATAGAAGGAGCGTTCCACCATCTGATCAAGCGGGGCATGTGTTCCACCACTTATACCAGTTGCGATATCATATTCACGGTGTGCGAACGATACACGTGGAGTCTCCATGGCGGTGAGAAGATGTCGGTCCCAAACTGGTCGAATTGATGGGGACAATGCTCCACGAGCAAGTTCACCCACAGCGGACATAAATTGGGAAATGCCGATACTGTCGCACATTGTGTGATTGAGACAATTTGAAAATATAAATCCCCCACATTTCAATCGTGTTACCTGTACAATGTTGTTTTGAGCAATATCAAAAGACGTCGTTTTATACATTTTGAGACAATTACAAAAAAAAAACAAAAAAAAAACTTGATTATTTTCAAATCTTATTAGATTGATCAGAATTTCACTTAGCTTCATTATTTGAATGACTATTTAATTTACCTTAAATATTACTATTAGGATAAGATACTAGACTGTCTCGCATGGTGGGAAAAAAATACTGAAATATACAGTAAAGATATAGATTTTCCTATACAACATTTACAATATTTGCTAAAAATTTGATATATATGTTATATTTAAAATTTATATAAAAAATAGTTAATAAGTTAAAATCTCTAACCTTACTTTCATATTTTAGTTCAACTACCCCCAACCCCAAACACACACACGATGCAAATCAAGTCAATTGTATAGGTTTGGTTGTAGTGTAGTTTCTTTTAATCTTTTGGACATTATTTAAATAAGTGAAATTTTATTTTAAATATTTGGCTATAATAGAATTTTTTGGGAATGAAATACAATTATTACGGTATGCCGTACCTTATTTTGGTATACCGTACTCGGTATGCCATACTTTATTTTGGTATACCGTAAAAGTACGGTATTTATTGCGATATGGTATACCGCATAGAAGGTATGGTAACTGTATTGGAAATAATCATACCGAATTTGGTAAGGTATAGGTATGACATTTTCTCATACCGCAATTTACGGTACAGTATGCGGTATGACATTCTCGGTGCGGTATACCGCACCGTGCTAACCCTAATCAAAAAGATAAAAATCATACCTGAATGAACATAAGTGGAATATCACCCAATATTCCATAATTGTTTGGCACATCAAGAGTAATGTCATCCAAGTTGGGGAAGGGTGGATAAAGGCCATCCTCTCCGAAATGTTGTAGCGTCGCATCCGCATCGGCCTCATTGAACACCACCCCTTGCCCAGTGCATTCGACCACGAGCTTCTGGCCAGTGTGTTCCCTCAACCGCCCGGCCAACGGGTAGTAAAAGACCAAGGCCTTGGCAATAGCCTCACGAATAATCTTCACCGGATCTTTCCCTTCCATGGATGGATTCTTTTTGTAGAAATTTATTGTTGTAACATATGTTCTAAGGAAGGTCTGGTCATCTATATCAGATAGATGTTTGAATTCATAGGGTGTGGATTTTGTTGGAGAAAGCAGCTCAGCCGTTTTTTTAATAACACTCAATGCTAATCTTTTGGTTGATGCCATGCCTTTTTTGGTAACAAGATCCTTAATATGCATATTTATAGGACTTTTGGTTCATACTATTGTTCTTTACTAGAGGTCATGTTTATTCTTATCTTGTATGATTATTCTTTTTCAAAAAAAATATAGCATTTGACCATATATCTTGGTCTGTCTTCAAAATGCTAAGATTATAATGTCTTACGATTATCCATCTCACCATCATCAATATGCCTAGGATGATTCAAAATAAAATTTGTTAAGAGAGAAAAAAGTAGAAAAGAAGATGAAGTAAGAGAGATAATGTGTTACCTTTTGCTATTAAAAAAAATGTTTCACTTATAATAAAACAACCTAAAAAGGATTAGACGGAGGGGGCGTATTGTATCTCACCATTGTCTTTATATAATGCATTGAAACTCATGAACCTTATGATGTTATAGCTAACACACTGTACCCTTTTGCAAATTTTGTACTTCTGTTAAACTAAAACTGATTTAATTCTTTTGATGATAATTCAAATTTGGTATTTAGTTTTTATCAAGTGGGTGAATTTGAATTTTGAGTTATTTAGTTTAGTCATTAAAAATTTATATTTGAGTTTCAAATTTGAATCTTTGGAATGATACTTGCGTTTCCTACAATTAAATTATAGTATTGATTTAGTTTCTTTTTGAAAAATTAGTTCTCAATTCCATCTTGGTTTTAATTATGTTAATTCCTAAGATATTTTCTTTTTTCTTTATTGAGTGGTTCATATTAATTGTTTATTCCTATCCACTGGATTCTCGTGGATATGATTTCAATTTTTTAGAAACTCATTCCCTCTAAACATTAGCCCTTCTTTCATTTCGGTTTGTCTAAAAAATTAGTCCACTTTTATTTTAATCTTTTTTTTTATAAGATGAATTCTCCACTAATTAAGAATACTTCGATCACTCCTTTTTTTTTTTTTTCTACTTCCATTTTACCAGTTTCAATAAAAATCCTTGTCATCCCCAACGTCAATATTTATGGGACAAAGTATATAAATACGGCTCTGACAAATTAAATAGGTACTACTAAGTACATCGTCCTTCCCTGAAATGGCACTTTCATGCTAGCTGTCAGTCTATTAATTTGGCTTCTCTTGAGTCACAATCCGGATTGTCACCTTATCACACATTAAATGTAAGAAATGTAAAACATAGTTGGTTGAAAAATTAATGAAACGTGGAACTCATTTTATATCGATTTTATAATAAAATGTGAGTGAAATGAGTTAGTGGAATTTATCATTTATGGTAAAAATAAAGTGATACTCTTAATTGGGGGTGGACAAAAATGGAAATTAGTAACTCTTATTCGGGGATGGAGGGAGTATGTTACTAGAAATTGGACATTACTAACCGGTACTCCCTCCGTCCCAAGGAAGATAACCCCTTCCTTGGCCGGTACGAAATTTTATGTAACTTTATTTTATGTGTTAAATGGAGAGAGTAAAGTATGAGAGAGGGAATCAAGTAGAGATAAAAGTGTTTTCATTTTTGATAATAGATCATTTTAGTTGGGACAAACCAAAAAGGAAAGTGGGTCATATTCAATTGGACTGATAGAATAGTTTATTTCCATTTGAATATGAAGCAAATTGTGACTGTATGTGCAAATGAAACAATGCAATAACACGAATTATGTGGTTCGATCTTATTCAACAACACACCCAAGGAATTAATTACAACTACAATGTGATGAAAATAGGATAAATTAAACAAGATCTACTCAAAAGTTAGAAAATATCAAATTCTTGGGAGTTAACTCTGATTTTCTTCTGATTACTTATTTCTTTTGATTATTTAATATCCAGATTCTATTTTATTTTAGTTATTTGTGTTCTTAACGTTTTCAGTTATCTAGCCAACAATTGAATGATTTGTTGTATTGGTGTGAGATTCAAGTGAACAACAATGCATAACTAGGAATACTAAACACCTTAATGTGACACTCTCTTCGTTCTATAAAATATATCTCACTTTTCTTTCTAGTTTGTCTCATTAAATATGTCATATTTCATTTTTAGAAAAAGTTCTCTCTCACAATAATATAAATATTATATTTTTTCTTTCCACCTAACACATAAAATAAAATTTCCTAAAATCATGTGCCGTTCCACAAGTGTGACATCTTTTGTTGAATGGAGGGAGTAAAATCGAGAGCTTTTAGACAAAGTGAGAACATTAGATCTTATGAACTAGTTAGTTCTAGTATGTGATCTACAACCCACCTAATTTGAGAGAGGGTTTAGGTCATGTATGCAATCGTCCTGGTAAAACTTGAGTCACAAATTTATTTGATACTGTATTTAAATTTATAGAAGAATTATTGAAATCAATATCTTAGATTTCCCTTCTTTATTTGATTCAATCTCATTTTCTACATTTGCTCTCTATGTTTTAAAATTTAATTCATCGTAGGTCGTCGGTATGTCAGATAGTATTGACTATGGAAAGTTTGAAACCCCGAGTTATCGTTACAAATGCAATATTATTTACATGTATGCATGTGTTTCTTTATATCGGTTTCAGCTTAAAGTAAGAGAAAAGGGGAACCGATAAATAAGATGTGTTAGTATATCGTGGGGGTTCATATTGTAAAATATATGAAGGATTATTATTTGTTGAAAACTTTTTATATTTACACTTAATCCAATTATAGAAGCGACCCAAAATAGTCAAACTATTTTTTTTTTACAAACGGAGTATATTTCTCGCATTTTGCATTTCTAGTCATATTTTCATGTTTCACATTTTAGAACATGTTGTGGATATAGACAGATGTGGTGTCACGACTTTATTTAATTGGGGTGGTAACTAGTACGATTGGGATGTTCACCAACATGTCAGAATAGTATTAGTTGTGTACAATTTAATTATAGCTTTTGATTTATTATTTATGTTTTTTATTCATTTTTTATTTACTTTGCTACTCTCTCTATCTCGGATAATTCGAGTCACTTTGATCGGGCACGGATTTTAAGAATTGTAATGAAAAGTGGGTTGAAAAAGTTAGTGGAATGTGGGTCCTACCTTTATATATTAGTTTTATACTCCCTCCATCCCACAAAAGATGTCACACTTGTGGGACGGCACGAGATTTTAGAAGGTTTTATTTTGTGTGTTAAATGGTGAGAGAAAATATAATTTTTATATTCATGTGAGAGTGAACTTCTTCTAAAAATGGAAATGTGACATCTTTTGTGGGACGGAGGGAGTAATAAAATGTGAGTAGGAATGAGTTAGTGGAATATGGGGTCCACTACCAAAAATGGTAAAAGTGAAATGAGACAAATTATGTGGAACGGACGAAATTGAAAACTGGGACGAATTATTCAGGACGGAGGGAGTATTATATTGTGATTTATTTTTCTATTATTGAAAAGTAAAAGCATATTTTTAAAAAAAAATCCCTAAAATGAATTGATATTAACTTTTTTATAAGCCGTTTAAAATTACACTTCATCGTTTTAGCTATTACTAATATCTAGATACTGGTAAGAACAATTGTAAAATTAAAAAAGTGTTGCATGTTCTAATGTTTTATTTAGACAATTTGTTGTGAGGACACCCTCTTCAAATCTCCTCCCAACTAATAGGGTTTATAGCTATAAGGGTATACTCTGGTATCACCATAGATAAAATTTAGATACTCGTACAAACAATAGCAAAATTAAAATAATGTTGCATGTTCTAATGTTTAATTTGGACAATTTGTGACTTCATTTCTCCTCCCACTAATCTCCTCACACTAAATAGAGCCATCGCCCTCAATTGCACGCTTTGTGCCCTCAATTCAATACTAATCAAAATATTGATCAGAATGATAGTTGTACTTGTATCCACACTTCATGATTTTTTACTGTTGTCAAGAAAAAAACAAAAATGTACTCCAATGGGTCCAATTAGAGTCCAATGGGTCAAATCAGAGTCCAATGGGTCCAATTGCCCCACCATATAGCTCAACAATTTTAATAACTATTGGACCGGCATTAATTTCTCGGGTTTACAACAATTGAACTGACCAGTCCGATCCGGTTTTCAAAACCTTGACCCTAACAATTACTAACACAATGTTGAGAACCCAATGCAATGTCAAAAATTTTAAATCTACATTCTTGGACTATATATATTGAGAAGAAAAAACAATTGTAAAGTTGACAATTTAATTAAGCATAACACACGATCATCTTCATTAGTGAAAACAAAGAAAATGACTAAAAAGAAAAAAGCCACAAATATTATCACGCTTAGCGTGTATAAATTCTGCCATAATTCTGGACATAAAAAAGCTCATAAAAAGGCCATTAAGGGACTAAAATTCTAGTGAAATCCTCCGGCAGTCATGGCCTTAGTCGCCACCACTTCAGGAGACGGCGACGGAAGCATCGTCAGTGCCAAGACCCCGCTGATGGCGGCGGCCACAGCCCCGACCACGAACGCTGGCAGGTTCCCGCCTCCGAAGAGGTCGTCCCACGGCCCACTTGTGACAGAAACCAACATCTGCAGGAAAGGAAAATTCCAAAAGTGTTGAGAATCAATCCACACTAACTTTCTGATAATGTGCTCAATCTTGATAAGATGGCATGTGATTTCATCAATTCTTTTTGTTTCTTTTGCAATCATACAGAAGTCAACTAGACAAACAGATTTTTGGCAGAAGTGGAGGATTTTTGTTGATGCATTATTGGGATAAAGTGGTGTTAAATTATTACCTGTGGGATGACTATTGCAAGGTTAAGAACTCCAAGTGATAAGCCTGCAAATATGATAAAAATATAGTTTAGAATATAGGAATAGTATATTTTTGTAGAGCATGACATTAATTTCTTGGATTATTTACCTTGTCCTGAACCAGAATTACTGGAAAATATAGATGCCAGAGCAAATGGGATGCTGTAAGTTACCTAAACAAGAACAGTAAGATAAGTTATTTGAGAGAAAAAAAAGAAGAAAAAGGCATCTTTAAAGATTATGATTAGTAGAAGTCAAGAGTCTCTACCAACCTAAGCATCCAGAGCAAAATCCAAACTTTTTTTTACATCTCCATTCCTAAACATCATGGAATGAAAACTTGCCAACTCACACATTCATCATCCAACATTCATCATGAGGTTTATTTCAAAATTGTGTATATGCAAGATGAAAGATCACTATCATGATCTAACTGTATTACCCAACCACCAACTTCCTAAAATTAACTGTAATCATCATTTCTAAAGGACTAAACTAAAGTAATCAAGGAAATGGCTCTCCCACTCAGTTTAATGTGTGCTTATGAGGTGTGTCTTTTTCACAATCTGCACTTTTTCCAAAAGTCAACATCCATCTCATCTCAATCCATACAATCATGCCAAGTAACACAGACATCATTACAAGAGGAATTTTTAAAATTCTTCCCAGCTAGAGATATGGCCATGGTTTGTTTCTTCATTATGATGTTGAAATAGTGCTAAAACTACAATTATTGCTATTTTGTTCCTCACACGAAAGGAGCAAATAGCATTTACTTTCAACAGATTCTGTGTGAGACTTAATCACTTTCATTAAATTAGGTTAGTATTAGCCAAATAGTAGATATAGATGCTTTGACAATATGAAAAAACACAGCCATATTTATTCCTTTTGGTATATATATGGCTATGTGCCAAATTTGATCACTATGTTGAAATTGTTTCTCTCCTATGCATAGCAATCTGTCTCTATTTTTAAAAAATAATTAGGCTGCAATAAGAAGTTAATTTTACCATAAGAAATTAAACATACAGGTAAACAGTCACTCTTCATAATAAGGCTAGTTTCTTTTTTTATCATAAAGTACAAAGATGATTCTTTCCTAAAAGATTATACCATCACGTGACCAAACAAAATACTACCTACTGCAAAATCCATTATCTAAACAACCAATATATTATACCGCCAATGGTTACTTAACCATGTGATGGGATATAGAATAAATAAAAAAAAGTTTAGTTTTTCACGTTTTTCATAATCCATGTTGAAAATCAACAAAGGGGAAAAATGATCTCATGGATGTTTAAAGATAATTTTTCACCAAATTACATTAATTAGTACTCACTTCGTTCGCCACTAGGAGTCTTATTTTTTACTAGCTGGAGTCTCAAAATTGTTTGACTTTATAAGAAAAAGGGTAAAAGAAGTTAGCGAAATGTAGATCCTACATTTATAGTAATAAAAACAAAATGGACCATTTACAGACGAACGAACGAACAAAAAAAGAAAAATGAGATATTTAATGCTGACTAGGGAGTAATAAAAACAAAATGGACCATTTATTGGTGAACGAATGAGCACAAAATGAAAAATGAGATATTTAATGTTACTAACTACTACCTTCGTCCACCAAAATTTGTCCCACTTTGACCCTGCACGGGTTTTAAGAAATATAATAGAAAGCAAGTTGAAAAAGTTAGTGGATTGTGGGTCCTATTTTTATATATTAGTTTTATAATAAAATATGAGTAGAAATGAGTTAGTGAAAGACAGGGTCCAATACTAAAAATGGTAAAAGTGAAATGGGACAAATTTTGGGGGACGGACAAAAATGATAAAATGGGAATTGACGGTAATTTCATTTTAACATGTAGCAACATCTAATAATCACTTCATGCAATAAATAAGCAAAAATTCAAATTCAAACACATGCAATCATTAAAAAAATTAAAACACCAACTAAATGAATGCTAATGAACTAATTAAAGAAAGAAGAGAAAAACTCACCGAAAGAGGTATGCCGAGGACTGCAAATAGCGTCAAAGCTCCGATCTTGACGCCGGGCTCCGGCGTCTGCAGCGCCCCATCGGCGGCATAGTGGCGCGAGTGCTGCGCCGTCTTCGTGATCACCACCGTCATCGCCAAACCAACCGCCAGCAAGAAATTGGCGCCTCCCCAAATCTTCTTCACCCCAACAAACCCCCTCGCGCAGAACTGCACCCCGAGCGACGCCACCCCCAACACCACCGAATTCAGCATCAGCCCCAGCGCCCCGGCGCGGACGCCGCGGTCGTACAGCTTGCCCTCGCCGACCTTGCCGCCGTACACCTCTTTCCCCATCCAATCGGTGTCGAAGAGCAGGAACGGGAACCACGCAATCCAATTGAAACACGTCACTAATAAAAGGATCCACATCGGCTTAGGGAGGTCCTTCAGAGCACCGAATAACTCCCCAAACACGGGGATTTTCGGCTTCTTCAGCGGCTCCGAAATCTCCGCCGCGGAGGCGGGGATTTCGGTGACGAAGGTGAGGGCGAGGACAGTGAGGATTAGGAGCAGGGCGATGGAGATGAAGAAGCAGGATTTTAAATTCGCGCAGTAGACGTCGCAGGCGTTGGTTTTGGAGAAGGGGAAGATTCGGTAGAGGTGAGTGTAGGAGCCGGCGGCGTAGCCGAGGATGTTCCCCACCGCCATGAAGAAGGAGAAGAGCGCGTTTGATGTGCTCATCCTCCGCGCTTCCCCGCCGGATAAATCCGCCAGCAAAGCCCTGCACGGCCCCTGCAAATTCCAATTCAATTTCACAATTCGATTTCAATTCGATCATTGTAAAACCCTAGAAAAGGGAGGAAATTCAAAATTCTGCAGAAAAACTCAATTAATCGATACAATTCAAAATTGAACCTGCAACATGTTGTTGGCGACATCGAGGATCCAGAATCCGACGACGAAGACCGCGATTGCCCTAGGTTTCGCGACCTTTCCGGAGGGATCGCCGGCGGCGTGGCCGATATCAGCTGCGAAGCCGATGAGGAAGACCGCGACGGCGACGAGCGCGGCTCCGGCGGCGATGAAGGGGCGGCGGCGCCCGAAGCGGGAGGTGCAGCTGTCGCTGTAGTATCCGACGATTGGCTGCACGATCAGGCCGGAAATCGGGCCGCAGAGCCAGATGTAGGCCGCCCAGGTGTGGGGGATTCCGAGCAGCTGGACGTAGGGAGTGAGGAGGGAGAGCTGTAGGGCCCACCCGAACTGGACACCGGCGGCGATTGCGGCGACGAGGACTGTGATTTTTATCGGAGCAGCCGGCTGCGACGGCTGCTGCACCTCCATTGATGAAGGAGCGGTGTTTTTAGACTCCATTGAGAAGTGTGTATCGATTTCTCAGTCTGTAAAATAGATTTTAGATGATGATTTTGTGTGTGTGTGAATCTGGTGCATGCGTATGTACAGGATTGTGGGAGAGAAGAGAAGCTCTGAACTACTGTGAAACTGAAACAGAATGGGTTCCTTTTATAACTATTTTGGCGGGTAATGAGGGGGTGGGGTGGGTGGGGGTGGTTTATCATTTTATCCATATCGGAAAATGCAAAATATTAGGTAAAATTTAATGCATGTGATAATCATTTAAATCTGAATTTCTTATTCGCTTTTGAAGTTGATCGAAATCGAAATTCATATGAAAAAATCACTTCTGAAATGATAATATAATCATACCACTTCCATCTTTGAAAAATATGAATATTCAGTTTGTCATGAGTTTTAATATATAGTACTCCCTTCGTTTCAGTTTTATAGTCACATTTTGCCATAAAAGTTCGTCTCATATTTATAGTCACATTTAGAATTTTCCATATTTGGACATAAAATTTTATCCCATTATTCACTAAAATTACACCCAAATGTCATTATCAACATAAAAATAAACCAAAACAAAAATAAAAAACCAAAAAGTCAACAAGGGACCCACCTTCAACCAACTCACTTAATTTATTACACACTCCTTCATCTCACTTCATTTATTACACACTCCACCATCTCACTCTTCCATCTCACTTCATTAATTACATACTCCACCAATTCCTTAAAACTCGTGTCCTAACTAAATGTGACTATAAATGTGGGACGGATGGAGTAATTGATAAATTAAAAGAGACATAGAAAAGAAAATAAATTAAAATATTGTTAGGGAGAATGGATCTCACCTCGTAAAAGAGAAGAGAATTTCTAAAAGTAGAAATTTCATACTTTTCAGGAACTAGCTATAAAAGAAATACTCCCTCAGTCCCCCAAATTTTGTCACAGTTTGATTAGGCACGGATTTTTAGAAATGTAAAGGAAGGTGGGTTGAAAAAGTTGATAGGATGCGTGTCCTATCTTTAAAGTATTAGTTTTATAATAAAATGCGAGTGAGATCAAGTTAGAGGAGTGTTAGGTTCAATACCAAAAATGGTAAAAAGTGAAATGTGATAAATTTTATAAGATTAATAAAAATGGAAAAATATGACAAAATTTAAATGACGGACCGAGTAGTTCATACTTTTGATAGAGTATCGTTTATATAAATGATTTTGTTGTAATTTGACATCTGAAAATAGAATGACGCATCGTATTAAATAAACTCTTTTTGTTGTCATTCATATTTGAGCTATAATTATTTTTGGCGGGTAATGGAGGGTAAGGTGGGGTGCTTTATCCTTTTATCCATGTCGGGAAAGGGAAAAATGTAGGTAAATATAATGCATGTGAGAATTGAAGGTTAATTTTTTGTTGAGATCAATTTTAAAATTTAGAATATAAAAATTATTACTCCATTTTTCAAGTTTGTGTACTAATTGATATGGAGTACCATAATCAAAATTAAACTGATATGGCAAAATCAACTTTATTTTGATTGATCTATTTAAAATATAATGAAATCCTTTAATTTATTACGAAGAATCTCTACATCACATCATTTTTTATTTATAATTATTTTGGGGCGTGTAGTGGATGGGGTTGGGGTTGGGGTATTTAGCCTATTATCCATATAGGAAAATGAAAAAGAGAGGTAAATTTGAGGCATTTGATAATTGAAGGTTGTTTATTTCATTTAATTTATCAGATTTAGTTTAGGTTGAATAAATGATGGTAAATGGAAAGTAGGCAGATAGTTAGATTTGTCCTTTATTTGTTTCATGGATTATTTTATTAATATAGTCATAATAATATTTAAAAAAAAGTTCAGCAAGAACTTAAAGTCAACACTCATGTGTATCAATTTAAAAGCCTGAATTTAAAATTTTGATTTATCTAAATTGACATTTTAATATTTTGATAAGTAAATCTCACACTCTGGTAACTTTATTCACTCTTTACACATTCTTGAAAACGTGTTTTAAGTTGAAGTGCAACTCCTTAGTTGCAGTTGCACAAAGAGAGTAATCAGTAAATATTTAATTTCAACTTGGTTTTGTGATTATTGATTTTCTTAGATTTTTTATATAATTTGTAGGTAGAACAACAACTTATGTCTTATAAGAATGGTGCTGTATTGCTCTCTATAAATACGACAATATAATACAATAATATCACAAGTAACGTAATTTATGAAAATGTAAAATATATAGAATTTGATTTTTTGGAGTAGGCACGACTTTAAAATTGCAAGTCTCATACTATTATACAGTAATAAATAATTGTGAGATTGCGTTCTCTTCATAATTGTACTTAAATGAATTTTTTAATCCACATAATGTGCGATTGTGCTCTCTTCAAAATTTTGTAGGAATATTTTTTTTAATTCATACTGATATATGATAATTATTTTCTTCATAAATTTGTATTTAATTGGATTTTTTAATTCATGGTGATATATACTGAATATTTTTTTCATTTTTTGGTACTTAATTGGATTTTTTTAATTCACGATGATATACATTTTTACTGGTTGAATTTTGCTCATATTTTTTTATAGTATCCACCCGCGCAACACGAACTTCAAAGGGTTAAAATAAATCATCAAGTTTAATCAATTGTCTAATACTTTTAGATTTGGAAGAAATTGTGTAGGTTATTTTTTATATATAGAAATAAAATGCTTAAACTATTGAGGGTATTGAGCAAAAGTTCAACAGATCGACTTATAAAGCTATGTAACAAAACAAACACACACGCATAAAAACCAAATCCAAAACACCCCACAAATTTCCATTATCTTCCGAGACCGGGGGCACCCCGACAAACCAAGAACACAAAGGGACAAGAGAAAAAAAGCGAAGCAACCAAGCAACAGTAAAGGAAAAAACAAAGCCAAAAACAAAGAAAACATCATGGGCTCGCACGTCCACGTGAAGAGGAGAGCATACCCGTGAGGACACGCTAGCCAAATTCTGTATATGATATAACAGATGGGATATACTGTGTGGATAAAATGTTCCACTATTTAAACGACGTCATTTAATACACTTGGCAGTCATATCTTTAATTTTTACATATGTACACGTCACGTTAATAAATTTAGATATGTAGCATGCCGGAATATTTTTCCACGAGACAATTAAGTAAAATATCAAAGTTACGATAATTCTTCTCCAGTCTGAGAGAACTTCATGATTTTTTTGGTAATTTTCTCTAAAACGGGTACAAATTGTATTGATACCCTAAAGACTTGAAGAATTTATGCCTTTTATAATAGTAATAACTAATTGATCAAACTCAAATTCATGATTATATATATGAACGTCGTTTTACCGACCATGTCACATGCATTTTATATCTTCTATGATTGTATCAATATTTCAAACTCATGAAACATCAAACTCAGTCTACAATAATTGAGCTCAAGTACCGTCACATATGCATAATTATTTCAATTTTTTTATTATTATTTTCAAATAAATCAAATTTTATATTTTATCCAAAGTGGGTATAAAAGCCATACATATATTCTCGAGGAATAGTACTGCCTAACCAAGTGACTATCATGTCACCAGGTTCCATCTTTAAAGCCTAAATTATATCCTAAAGTTATATCAAAACATCTCATTTGATTTATTTTACTTTTATTGGGACTATGTTCCATTTTTGTAACAATTTAATAGGTCAGAATAAATCAATTGAAGAATAATACTACAGTTATAAATCTTAAAGGACGGCCTATATTTAATTAGAATCAGCATTTTTGTGTTTGGATAAAAAGTGATAAAATTATACCTTGTTATCTAATGCACCGACATGCTATTTTTCCCCCATTAATTATTGTTTACTGATAGATTTTGGAATTATTCTATTTATGCATGGAGATTGGAGCCCTACTACCAGCCAGAATCTTTGTTTTTTTTTTTAAAATAAATTTTATGATATTATATTAATTTATTTTACATTATGCATGTGAACAAGACAAGATATTATGTAACTCAAATAACGACACTTGATGATTGAATTCTTGTATGGTAGCTACCACTATCACTATTTGATATTTGTTGTGTTTGTTTATTTTTTATTGCTTTGTATTTTTCCAAAACCATGTGCGATATAAAGTTGGAACAAGGAAACACATTCCAGTTATGTTATAGATTGTATATTATTTATTTATAGGGAATGTCTATGGAAATTATTAATAATATAAAGAAATTGTAAATATAAAACTTTAATTTCTAATGCTAAAAAGCAAAGTAAAATTCATAAAATTCTCCTTTGATTAGGAGCTACTATTATACCAATAATCTATAATGGATGCGGCTGACGAATAACACCGGGAAGTGTGTTGTCTTTTTGCTTCTGTTTTTTTGTGTTATTCATTTCAATTTCTTTGACAATGGTTTTAGATAGAGCATTTATTTTTGTCTATACTTTGATTTTATTTATTTTTATGTTGCATCTATTTGGAATTACTTTTGTACTATTACTAGGTCGTTTGCTATCTTTTTTTCTTAGGATTGTATAATAGATGCAAAAAAAATTACTTGTGCCATCAAGTAAGGTATCCACAAAATTGTACTTTTACTCTTTTATTTGTATATCTAGTTAAAACAACTTTTTTGTTTGATAATATATTTGACATTAATGTTTTATAATTTACGATCAAATGAATGTATGCTATATGTTTAGTATGTTATTGAATTATCCACAATGTATAGTGAAATCATAGTAGTTTAATTAATCTACTAAAATTTAACACAACTATCTTAGATTATGTATGATAATAAAAAGTGGTATATAGAATCATGCAAACACATATAATACATAGTTCGGTAAGAAATAATTCTTGTGTATCAAAGCAAACAAAATATAAGAATGTCATCATGCGTTCGGTTATAAAGATTCCCTTTGGTATGTATACATTGCATATGCCTTGCAAATATTGTTAAGTGGTATAATTAAAGTGACATAGTGTTTGAATTTTGATAAATCTATTATTATAATTAAGGTGCATGATATTCGAATTTGATAAAGTGAATGGGTCACGAAGTTATAATGTCTATCGATGGAATATATTTGTGGAGGCGTGGAAGCATATCATCTAATCGGAGGAGATATTATCTAATTAAGTCTCATCTAGATTTTGATTAAAGTGGATGTCTTTTAGGTAGTACATGACATAACTCAATCTGAATATATCTTAACTTCATTAGATTTAGTGGTGTTTGAATTTTAGAGAAAAATTATTTGGATTTTGAAAAGTTAATAGGAATGGTATTATTAATTCAAAGAAAATAAATACGTGTTAAGATGCAATTAGATCGTTGTAAAGATAATTACAAATGAATTCAATTAATTATCGATCGGTAAATCCCATTTTTGTAGTGAAAAACTTATAGTATTTAATTTACTTCACCTTGTACAACTTAGATCATCATTGGAGGAGGACTTGATTTTCACATACATTGAAATAATATTCTATAAGCATATTATCACAAATCAATCTTCTATTATGTTCAAAGCACCCTACTTTTTCATTTTTTAAGAAAGATAATCTAATCTTTTTGAGGAAGCTAAGACTATAGTTTGAACTTTGAACTATATATAATTAATGAAAAAATTCTTTAATATCTTTGACTTCCATTAATTGATTCCTTTAGTTGAGTGACGCAATTACGTATCCTCTTTTTCGCAATTTTTTCAAAATATACTCATATATGTGAAAATAAGTAATCTAATCGATGGATTTTAATTAAAGCATTACTTATGAAGGTTGGATTGAAATTTTAAATTAGAGATGTGATCATGAACTTGGAAGACTAACTTTTAGAGTGAGAATATCGAATAATAACAAAGAACATAGAGTATACATTTTGTTTAATGAAAAAAAACAAACATAATCCAATAAATCTCAACTAATGATCAACTTTTTAACTTCACTCATACTTTAACCATGCAAATTATAGAGATGAAGAAACCTATCACCCCAAACCATGTTGATTCCTCAAAATCATTTTCTTAATTTCTCTCTTCAAACCAACAACCATACTTTGATCATCGAGCACGAAATTAAAAAATATATCTTCACAACACACAGAAGCAGTGTTATAAACTTGAATCCTTTGAGTGGATATCAAGCAGACTACTAAAGCGCCAAAAATGCCGTCATGTCATATATCCCGTCAGAATTAATCGAAAGAGGTTCAAATACGAGAAATCTCATGTTTTTAGTTTAAGAAGATTTTTATTTGAACCCTTGTATATTATTGAAGGCTATAATAGAACAGTATATACATTGAATGAATATATATTATCGAAGGCTATTATAGCACAAAATATACATTGATTGATCTTCAAATGTTTGGATAACTGCGATATGAAACACTATTCAATGTAAGATTTGAGCACTTCAAAAACTGCTACTACAATTTATTATACGTAGTAATTGTATCAAGATTAAGCACAGGCTATGAACATGTTAAACTTTGACTTATAAATCTGACAAGCAGAGGCTACCAACACAATCTTCAAGAAATGTTCTTGATTTTTTATTTTTTTATTTATTTTACATCTTGCAAATTCGAATGTTCTTAATTTCTAATTACGAGATTAAATTGATTCTATATTTTCTAAAATTAATTTTATCATATAAGAAAAATCAAAACTCATAAATAAATAAAAAATAGCAAATGATAATTATCCCGATCAAATAAAAAGGAATATACCCAATTTAATACTAATATTTATAAACTCAACTTTATATCCTGCTATTAAAAATTATCCCAACATGCTATATTATGAAAAAACTATTTATATGTGTAGATATGACTGTTAGTATTTAATTTTCCACAGTGACATGAATGCCATTGGGATTTGGTGACACTATAATCCAATTATTTGCTTTGTTCCATCCGACAAAAACATGTATGGGTAGCACTTACACGTCACTCAGCTATTTAAAAAATATTTAAAATTGGTATATATATTATTCTTATTCTTTGCAATATTATTTATTTAATAAAGATGGAGGGTAAACATAAGATACTATTCTTTTTTTCTTTTCATGGTAATCAAGAATATCAACTTTTAACAATGCCACTTCAAAATAAAAGGAATTAAATCTTTTTATATCTAATAAACAAAGGAGGGATAGGTATTCGGATCAATCATTTTATCAAATACGGTACTAATAGTATTTTGTAGTATTATTAATTAATTAAACCCTAACGAAATTTTGAGATGAAGCCTAAATGGGACCTGGCAAAGCATCTTGTCAGTCTTCAAGGTTCTATCACCCAATATAATTTATCCTAATCTCTACTAGTTTTTATTTATTCTACATAAATATTTTGTCAATTTATAACAAATGTTAACAATTGTATCTATCAATTTCATCTCAATTTTTTTTTTAAATTATCAATGTTATTAATATTCTTTCAGTATGTATCAATTTTATCATCCATATTTCACTCCAACGATCGTGACATGATGGATAGATGGTGACTTAATAATTTTGTTCCAAATATATTTCCATACTTCACTAGATATATAGTTAAATAACTCTATTTAGATAAAGAGGTATGATCAATTGTTAACTTTTTTAAGTTGTTAACTCTGCTAACTTATCAATGCATTGTATTAAAAATATAATACGATGACACTAAAATATCGACACATAATTTTATTGGTATTTCAATATACTTTGTTGACATTTTAATGTCACTTTATATTGATATTTTTAATACACTGATAAATTAGCAACTTAAAAAGTTAGCAATATAATACACCCTATTCTTAAAAATTTTTATATATTTATAATATTCTTATTCATTGTAATTAAGGATAGCTATATTTTTGGGACCATTGATACTTTGTAAAACGATCAAACAAAAATTTCCGCTCAATGCTCTACCAGTGATAAAATTACGGTTCCACCCCTACACAATAGAGAATGCTTGCTCCATTTATCACAACACAAGATTAGTTTAGAAGGGCAGAAATGGAACTCATCAACAATAGGCTTAAACAAGTTTAACTCATTCTGTACACATACTGATGGAAACTACACTCACTTGGTACTGAACTGACACAAACTCCGGTGAAACGTCGTCGGAGCTTGCCCGTTTTCTCGATCTCGATCGCACGGGGAAAACCAGTATACCTAAGATACGACTCTCCATGTACAACACGCGCTGCAACGGTTCTTCCTCCCAACCCGCGGCTTCTGAGGGGACGAGCTCGTGTGCGGCATAAACGACGCGAAACTGCAAACTAGAGACGAGCGTGCGCGGGGAAAATGCATCACGAAAGCATGCCTTGAGGCTTCAATTCAAATTGTGTCGACTCTGTCGATCATGTCCAACGCCTTGATCCGGTCGATGTCAAAATTAATGATTGGGACCGAGGAAGGTCTTCGAATCGGGAAGGGATCCCTCTCCCTCGTGGTTTCATGTGTCGGAGAATGGCTGTTGCTCTTCGTTAGCCGGTGGTGCTTGGAAAGACTGGTTCTTGATTTGCTGAATTCTTGGCTCTTGCTTATCCCGGGAGTCAGCTTCCGCTTGCTGACGTCTCGGAGCATCTCCTGGTCCTCGATCGACAGCGTTGAGGAGGGCGAGCTCGGTATCGGGCTCGATAGATGGAGCGTCTTCTGGTTTGGGGACCGGATCGGGGATTTGACGGGCGATTTGAGCCCACCGTTTGCGGCCCTTGATCGGCTAATGAGATGATGCAGCCATAGTACCAAATCAAGAATGTAAGCTTCCGTTTTCTCCTTGTCCGCGTGATAAAGGGTTTCGATACGGAGCAAATCCGTCTGGCCGGCTAGTTTGTTGTTCATCTCGGATCTGAATAACACGAGGTGTATATAGTCAAGCACGACGAAAGCATTTGAAATCTTCGAAAGATGAGCGTCGTTAGAGATGGCCTTACCCGGTATTCGCCCATTCGCCAACCCAACCAAAGCCGTGGTGAGCCCTGTTTCCGAACATGGCACATAGTCAACATACAGATCGAAAAACAAAATCAAAAAGGCTGTAAGGGTATGCAAGATGCTCTATTAGATGACAATTAAGGCCAATATCACTTTCTAGCCCTTATGTATCTGTGTTTTTTTACAAAACATCGTGCGTGTTTTAGGAAACGTGATACACGTTTCTACACGGACATCAGAGAGCTCGTCCTAGATTTGAAAATGAAGTCAATCTATTGGATTCAAATTGTGTCATTCCTGAAAGATTGAGACATTCGGGCTAAGAAGCGATATTTATTCTACAAACTAATGGCCGGTTAAGTTTCAAGAAATGACAATAGAGAATGTGGCCAGGAGAGCTATCAGTCAGTTTAACATGTAAATTAACCATGTAATCCTATACGTTCGTCTTAAAGACTCTCAACACAGCGTCAAATCCAAGGGAAAAAATTGGGACGCAGCGAAGTTTATTAAACGAGAGGAGCATGGTAGTTTTACTTTGTTGTATTGGTGGCCATAGGCACCAGCCATTGAAGAGTTTTCTCCATTTCTTCTTTGATTTGTGGGACAGAAAACTGCAGAAAGAATGAGAAGAATCACACAAATACGTGAAGATCACATGTAGGCATTCGGAACCAAACAATCATTGTTTCGAACCAAACAAGAAAAGAAGAAAAAATACCTCTTCTTTGAGTTGAAAAGATTGCAGTCTAGAACGCAAAGCACACTTTATAGTTGGTGGCAGTCCTTGGTATAGAGCGTCTCTCGTACTTGGTGGCACCGATCCTGATCTAGTGACCTGGATCGAAAATTGCAGGCGTAGTTCAAAATTAGGCACAAATTGAGTAAGAAGACAGATAGAACGATAGAAGCACCCGTTAAGAAAGAGGAGAACTAGAACAATAGAAGAAGAATAATGAACGGACTCACGAGTGTATCAATCTGCGTTATGATATTCGCATAATGCAGTGCAAGTCCAGCAGATCCTAACTTCTGATGGCGGTCTTTTGTCGGCTTGTATCCATCTTTAACAGTAATTCAATAAAACAAGTGTTATAAACACTAAACATAGATTTAAGGAAATATGTGAAATACACAAATTGAAGCTCAGAAAATGACAATACGACAACCCAAAACACACAGCAATTTTTTGAAAAAAATGAAAAGCATTTCAACGCATATATAATTTCGAGGTTTGTGCATTACCACTGGAACCAAATGCAGAATGGATCTCCAAATGTAGATAATGAACGATGTCCACGAGCTTCTCCATCACCTTAATTAACATAAATAAAGAATAAAGAAATCAGTTTGGTATGTGAAGAATGGTTGTAATGTCCAAAAATAGGACCATATTTGTTACATATAAGGCGAGTTGCTGAAAAAAGTAAGCTTTGTTTCTCGTGTATAGAATGCATTTTGAGCTCATATAAGAGAAAAGAGCCTGGAATTGCAACCTCCTCCAATATCTTGGACCATAGAGACTTCTTTTTCAAATTCTTCACATGCTTCTTTTGACTCTTCAGCTCTGCACGTAGAATCGCGAGGCTGTCGCCTTCATGGGGAAGGAGAACAATTTCAGAAGGAAAATACAGAAATAGAAGAAAAGCTAAATAGAAGGCTGTGATTAGTAGTAGAATACAGCAACAAGAACAACACAGCAGACTCAGAAAAACAATATCTAAATATTATGGATAAGGCAAAGAAAGAGCATAAGCATATCAACTTGACGAGACCATCAATGAGAAAACTTGCCATCTGTGATGTTGGAAACACTAATACCCAAACGGTTGTCATTTAAATTTGCAAAAAGGTCAACTAAGTTTTAAAATCAGGAAAAATCCACTTAATCTCTTCATTTTATATCTAAATTCCCATGTACACAATAAAACTACATTTTTGGGTCTTTCAAAGATGTAAGACATGATTTTAAATGAATCATAAATACCTCTGTGTGCAGCGTTTGAGTTATCCTCTTCTTGAGCTTTGCGCCGACAGTCTTGTTCGAATCTATCTAATGCATGCATTTCATGGTATAGTTCCTGCACAACACATTAGATTAGGTGATCATTTAGAAGCTCACAATACCACTACAATAGTCTGAATCTCTAATAAGTAATTCAGCAATTTCTCAGGTCTAATTTATGTCTACTGGGATGATGTTCTAACGGTCTGCTGTAAGTGTGCTGTTTATGAATCTATGTAAATGTACAAATACGATCAAGTAACATTTCTGTTGGGAAAAGCAAAACGACAAAACCGGAACATTCAGTGAAACATTTAAAATTTCAAATTAGTTGCAAAGAAAGAGATTTTACCGAGTGGAAACATAGATATAAAAACACAAATTTAGGATTACATCAACCAAATAAGATCCTAATTGGTTCAACAGAGACAGATATCTCTCTTTTATATCTAAAACGCAATACAGTACTTTGGTTCTCCTTTAACTCAAGGAAACATCACCGATAGATATCATATTTATGGGGATATTAGCTTCTTTTTAAGTTCAGAAGCCTTGACACATTTCATAAGAACGACTTTCAAGCCATAGTCTATCATAAATTTATTATCAACGATTCCACCACAATTAATCATCCAAATTCCAAAAGCAGACAAAAGGAAGTTTCATAGGCCGAGCACAAGATATTGTGTTAAAAGGGAGAAGTAAAAAGTAGAGTGACTGGCTGTGATAATATAACTTACAGCAGTGTTCTGAACCAACACCATCAAATACTGAATCACACTTTCCGCTTCTTCTTTCAATTGCTTGTGAGGTGTGAGTTCTGACTCCAACCTAAACGCGTAGAAATGAACTAAATATTATATTGAAACTCAGTTGTTGTTTAAACAAAGATACGAACAACAAACTGAGAAAGGGTATCTGCAGTTACTTCTCAAAGTAACGGTCCAAGTTGTGCCACTGAGGATCCTTGCACCGATTCCCAAAGCGAATGACCTCTCCAGAGAAAACTTTCAATTCATCCCTGATTATATTGAGAGAATTAGCACATTAGTGGAAAACATATCAGATAACTGTTTTTAATATTTACACCTCTTGTCGGCTGCAGCAATTCGTAATAGTTCATCCATATCCCTCGATGTTAGACGCTGTATACCCTCAGAAGGGAGCACCACCTCCTTCAGATGTCTTATATTCTCTTCCGCAAGTGAATTCATCAGATTGGCACCTTTAACAATGGTATTCGCCACTTCAAAAGCCAATATCGATATTTTGATTCCTTTTGTAGCTATCCCAGATGCAAAACCACTGCTAAGATTCAAATTAGTCATGCTACTACCAAGAGTATCCAACACATCAACTGCTTTCCCTAGGCCGGCGTGGCCTGCTCTGCCCAGAAGCGTACTCATTTCTGAAACCTGAGAGTAATACGAAAGATTTTAGTTATTTATCAGGTATTTTAAAGAATAAGCACACCATACACCTGACATGAACGCATAATATTTTCCATACACCATTGACAAGTACAACAATACCATAGAATGTAAATTCTTGATTCAAGTTTTGGCATGATAGAGCAAATATAATCAACAGATTGAACAAGATAACAAAGAGTTACAGTAACTATTTAAGCACATACCTTTGTCAATGCAACCTGCTTTGTTCTCGTTGATCTAGATTTATCAGATAACGCCCTAGACAACCGAGGTATTCCATCATTGATATCATCCATGCTTGTTCCATGTGGAGTAGAACTCAGCTCTGGAAAGGAGAATGGTTCCCTCGGTTGCTTATCCATAACTTCCACATCCCTCGGAATGTTCTCTTCTCGGATATCCAGTCCACGGGATTGATAAACTAGTCCATGGCCGTAACCGAAGCGGCCATTAACATGAGGAAGTGCACCACCCAGAGTAGTCTCATCAGTGGCCCTTCTCGAGCAAAGCCCACCCATTGTGTCCGTAGTAATTATAACCCTATTCGGCAGTAATCATCTAAGCAATCCTCAAACACAAATCAAAGCAAAACATCCCCCATCTCCCACTAGCCAACAGCTGAGGATACGCTACTTAAAACCAATTTCACAGTGAAAGTTCAGCCCCGAATTACACTCACTCCCAACGATATAGCCGGATTAAAAGCTCTCACGACTACAACCGGAACAAGCTCAAACTGCAAGAAATGGGAATACAGAGCAAAAGGTCACAACTTCAAGATCACTCAGCTAAGGAGGTAAAAGCTAAATTATTCAGGCAATGCACGAACCAGTAAAGCTATATAATCTCAGAACAACAAAAAAAATAATGTCCCACAAAATTTTTTTTAAAAAGTATTAGATGCAAGTCAAACAAATAAAGCCAATCATTAGCATACTCAAAACTAGAGCGTCTAAAGGCAAAACAAATGAAAAATCAAACCACAATTGAGAAATAAACCATATACAAGCATAAAAATCCAATCTTGAGCTCATCAAATCAAACCCAAGAAACCCTATAAGTAAAGAATCAAAGAAGAAAACAAGTATTTCCCACTTGTACAAATACAGGGCACTTTCCCAAGAGATAAAGGCAGATAAAGATGATGACTTGGATCTAACAGAAGAACAAAAAAAAGATTCTTGGCCGCGTCTCTTTCTACTCCACGATGAATCCAACGCATAAACAAGTCAGGCAAACAAAAGGTTGCAATGATGAATAAAAAAAATTGTAGAAATGGGGAAAAACAGAAGATGAATTACAATTGATTGTAGAATGAGTTGAAAATGAGCAGCTTGAAACCCAGGTAATCAAGATTGAACACAAAGGTGAAAGAAACGATTTTTATGGTGTCCCAATCTTCAAAGAGGTTGCTCTTGGTGGTGTGAAGTAGTGATACTGATTGCTGCGGAGTTTCTGCTACGAACCAAAATGACCCAAAATTCAAGATTGAAGAACTAGGTCAGGGAGTAGAGAAACCTCTCTCTCACACTCTCTCTCTCTCTGGTCAAAACTCAAAAATCAACAAGTTAAATTTGCATAGTTGTTGTTAGAGTAAAATTTCAGTCAAGAATAACTGCAAATTTCCAATTTTTACTCCCACAATTTTCTATCAAATATGGTGTTTATTTTTCTACACGTGATACTTTACTGTTCTTCAAGTTTTTTTATTACTGGTTTTATTGTTTTTAACATACAATTGGAATGTGTATTTACGCTATTTTATTAATTTATAAATAAAAATAATAGAGTGGTCAGTGTCTAAAGCTAAAAGTTTTATATTCGAGTCTATCCCGCTGCACCTTTTAAAAAGATGTTACTATAATTTAGATAGAGGTGAATATTTGAATTACTAGGCGATCATTGTCCGAGGTCAAATATCTCGTATTCGAGCTTATCGTGCAGCACTATTTGAAAATTTGTTATAAAGATGAATACTGAATATAAATAAAATACTAGTATATCTTAAAATTGATTGGATTGGTAAAATTTACTGAATTTTTGAGTAATTATTTTGCAAATTTCATTACATTTTTACTTAGAGAATTACCTTATGTTCTTTGTGTTGCCTTTTTTCTGCAAAATAAAATGGGATTAGAGATGACAGAGCATTTTTATGAGTGAAAAAGTTCAATTCTAAGTGTACATCAAAATTACAACATGATGTATAAAATGATTATTTCCTTTTGTTTATAGTCTACTTGTAATAGTATACTGTGATGCATTAATTTCATGATTGTATTAGACTTTCCTACGACAAAATAAAAGCAACCAAATAAAAGAAAAAGAATAAACTATCACAAAGTCTCTGTCTTAACCGAGAAGATGCCCACAAAAATTAAATCAAAGATCAAAATTTTTGACCCTTTCTTTGAGTTATTGACTTATTGCACGACCACTAAAAAGTCTAAAATCAAGAAAATGATCGATTATTGAGAATTTTAAGCCTTCAAATAACATAAAACAAACTTGATTTTCATAACTTTTAAGTATTATTTAAAATGGTTGATATTAACTCTTCGTTACCCCATTTACCCTATCGACTGATCTAGGTTGGGTTCGATAGGGTTGACCGACTTCCCAGTCAATTCGGAAATTTTGAGACAATGGCTTCGATTTAACGATATTTCACATCTGCATCGATCCTTTTTTGTTTATTTAGTAGTGTAATTTCATAATTCAGATTGCTACGAAAAGAAAAAAATGTTTCATTTGCCTAAACGGCGACAAGCGAAGGCAACAAGTCATCGACGACCTTCTTCAATTCGAATGGATCTATGGTGACTCGATAAGTGCAATCTAGCGCAACCAGTTAATGTGCACTTCATAAGTCATTTTTCAACTAAGAATTACTATATGTTTGGATTTTATTTGTTTATGGTCAATAAATTTTTTTCCAAAGGGCCTATGATTTTCAAATTGGGGCAACCTCGGATAACAACATTAAATTCCTCGAAAATTAAAGTGCAGAGATCTTATCATCTCATTCTCAAGAATCTCGAAATGGTGCCTCATATTTTTTCAAGATTCTATGCTTAATATTTTTGGCACATCAATCCATCACAATGGGAAGCACTAGAGATATTCCTATTCATGCCTAAAGTCATTGAACACCAATCTTTCTTGATTTGATGAACTACAAAATCTTGAATAGTTCTTCAAAGCTTAATAAAAAATAAAATTAATGTAATGATCAAGAAGTAGCATACAATGAACTGTGATTCAAGAATTCGATTAGAGTAACAAATATTTATATGAGGGAACAACTTTGTAGAAGGTTGTTAAATTGACGTAAAAGTATTAAATTTAAATAGCAAACATGTACCTTAAATAACAAAATAGTAGTATCAATCTTTATCGAATTGGCAAGGTCTTGTTGTTGAGCTTACTGTGATGACAAAAACAAAATGAAATTAAACCATGATATATTGACAAATTAGAAGTACAAACATAAAAGAATTATGAATTAATTCTAGAAGAGAGAAAGGGAGAGAACCGTGATATGATAGTTAATTGGTTAATACAAATATTTCAAGAAATAAGGCTGAAAGTTTGAGTAAAAGTATCACCAATATAACTGTGAATTATTGAAAATACATTTCCTAAAGAAAGAGAGATGCAAAAAAACAAAATAAAGTGACCAGTAAAATGGACTTTTTAGAACCACGAGTAGTGCTTGAATCCTCTCTTTTGGTGAGAATTGATATAAGAACTGTCTTTATATACACATTCAAATAGGAAATGCCGTATAATTTACAAATTTAATTTTCATCAGATTGAATAAATCTCCAATTTCGTAAGGAAATAAAATTAGATTGGTATGCATTTTATAATATACATAATATAGTATTATGTATTACCCTCATATTTTATTTGTATATTTGATATTGTTTATGAGATTTCAATTCAAATGAGAATTAACAGGATTTGCATAGTGGTGCAGCCATGATCGCCAAAAGAGAGACAGTTGCTTAATTTGGAGGTCTTTACTTAACAAAATCAGTCTTTCAAGAATATTTTTTTCTAACGCCATCAAATTATCAAATACTCCGTATTGTTGTTATTTATATTAACCATTAATGTAAATTTTATTTTTATGTATTAATTTTATAATAAAATATGAATAAAATGAGAATTCTATTTTTATATATTAATTTTATAATAAATATGAATAAAATGAGTTAGTATAATACCATGCATGATGTATTCAAAGAAATAGAAAAATAAAATGAAACATTTAATATGAGACATTTTAAAATCTGAAAGTGTAACAAATAAGACAATTTTTTTTTTAAACAACGTTCATTTTGACTATATAAAATATAGTGGTACTTTTTGCTAAAAGTAGTGTGTCAAGTGTATAGAGAATAGAGCAGGAGAGGTGAAGACAAAACAAAATAATAAGACATGATTTTTTTACCAAAAAAAAATGACTCAATTATCTTGGAACTTTCCAAAACTGAAAAATGACTCACTAACATGAAACAAACGTGTTGAAATTAAAAATAAATTGTAATTAGTTGTTATTGTTTTTCTTTTATTGGATAATGTTTAGCATTTTATTAGTTAGTGTTAGCTTTCTCCAAAGCCTATATATTAGGCCTTTATTGTATTTTGCAGTGTAATTTTGACTAAAAATGTAGTCCATTAATGAATTTTTCGTTTCTTTCCCGCTCGACAGTTTTCCCCAATTTAACAATTTATTCATCCTCCATTGGTGGAGGTTTCTTCATCCAATTTCTTCTATATTTTCAACAGGAGGGAGTGCCGCCAAACTTCAATTTATTCAAATACTTCATCCGTCCTCAAAGAATATGCACTTTAGGTTTCAACACGGTTTTTAATGTAAAATTGGTAAAGAAAGAGAGAGATAGAGAGAAAAATAATTAAAGTATTGTGAGTGGAGAATGAGTCTCACCTCTTTAGAGAGAAATGGCATTCCAAAATTAGAAAGTGCATATTCTTGTGGGACGAACTAAAAAGGAAAGAATGCATATTCGTATGGGATGGGGGAGTATCAAATATTTTACTTATCACAATAAAGAAAAGAATACAATAGATGCCTTTTGAATTAAAATACTTTTTAAGGACCCGACCCGAGTGGACTAGGTGTGTGAGACACCCGGTCTGGGTGGTGGTGCTATCTTCTCGGGGTCTATTGACCCGACCGGGTGGGATGGACTTGGCATTCACTTGCTTGGAGTTCCTGAAACCCATTCTCCGATCCTTCTTTTATTCTTGCAGTTATGCACAGAGATTAAGTTAACTTATATTAATGATTTCACTGTCTTAAATGAGTTTTATCATAGAGTTCTCAATCTATGCACACATCTTAATTGAATTTAGAGGATAAAAATTACTAAAAAACAATACTCCGTGTTTTCTTATACTCAGTGTTTTCTCAATCCATTCCTGCTTCTTTGACAACGATAACCTCCAAAAACCCTGTTCTTGAATCTTGATTGGCGTGAAGTGCTTGGCTTTGTGAAGGTTAATTGAGTTCGCCATGGCTGACCCGGACCCCGACGATAGATGGTGCAGGTTCGATATCTTTTTCATTTTTAGATTTGAATAGATGGCCTTTGATTGAATTCTGAAGTCTCTCGTAAACTTAAAAATTGATCATAATATCATTTATGGTTGTTTATGATTTAATATGACCCACAAAATCGATAACGACATAGCTAAACCGTAAATCCTAAACTGAAATGTCAATTAAATAAATAAAAGGATATGGTCTTGATTATAAAAATTTAAAAATAATAATAAAAAAAAATACTAAGTACTTCACATCCATCTCATTTTATTAGTTATACATTCGTAACGATGTCGTATATATAATACTCCAATTTCAAATTAGCCACATTACTGAAAAATCAATACTGACAACAAAGTGTATTATATTGATGATCAAAATTTATGTTTATAGAAAACTCTAGAATTAGGAAATTTTTATGTTAATAGAAAATTCTGAAATTGGGCAAAAAGTTTGTGATATTAGTAATCAATTATTTACCGTACATAACTTTATTTTAGCCATACAGTTCTGATTTTGACAATAAATTTTAAATTTCATGAAAAAAAAAATAAAAAATCGAGCGAAAGATTTTATTATTCGAAATCAATTACCCAATCTAAAGTAATTGCGAAACACCTAAAACCCTAAACCCAAAAGACTGATGAATTTCCTCTCCGGCGCTAGCTCCTTCCATCTCCGCCGCTACCGCCGTCGCCACATCCTCCAACTCCGCACCCTATACGACGGCGTATCCGCCTTGAAATGGCCTCGAGACCGCGGCCTCGACCACGCAGTGGAGCGCGACAAGCTCCTCAAGCCCCTCCTCAATCTTAAAAACCTCATCATTTCCGAGCCCTCGAAATCGATTCCGCTCACGCTCATTACCAAATCGAAGGAAGCCCTAGGAATCCCATTTCGCCCAATTGAATTCATCCGGAAATATCCTTCAATTTTCGAGGAATTCCAGCCGGGCTCCCTCAACATCCAGCCCCACATCAAGCTAACCCCTAATGTGATTTCTCTCAGCTCCGAGGAAACATTGCTTCACCAAAGTGTTGATTACAAGCAAGACGCCGCGAGCCGCCTCTTCAAGCTGTTGATGGTGAGTAGGATTAATAAAATTCCGATCTTTGTGTTGGAGCGTTTGAAATGGGAGCTGGGTTTGCCTCTAGACTATGAGAAGGCTTTGATTCCCGAGTTTCCGGATTACTTTAGGGTGATTGGTGGGGATGGTGATGGTGATTTGGGGGAAAATGAGAAAGTGCTTGAATTGGTATGTTGGTGTGATGAGTTTGCTGTATCTGAATTAGAGAAAAAGAGGGGAAAGAGCGGAAAGATTGAGTTTTTGCTGCAGTTTTCAAAGGAGTTTGAGATGGATAAGAAGTATAAGAAGTGGTTGGATGAGTGGCAGAAGTTGCCGTATGTATCGCCCTATCAGAATTCGATGCATTTGGGGTCGAAGACCGATGAGTCGGATAAATGGGTGGTGGCAGTTTTACATGAGGTGCTTAATCTGTTTGTTGGGAAGAAGGCGGAGAAGGAGAGTCTGCTTTATTTGGGAGAGTATATGGGGTTGAGGCCGAGCTTCAAGCGTGCGTTTTTGGAGCATCCGGGGATTTTTTATGTGTCGAGTAAGATTGGGACGCACACTGTGGTTTTAAGGGAGGCTTATAAGAGGGGGATGTTGATTGAGAGACATCCTTTGATGGGTATGAGGTCGAAGTATATTCAGCTGATGAATGTAGTGAAGGATGATGATAAAGCGAAGAATGCACAGAAAAAGAGTGGTGCTGATGTTAAGAAAAGTGAAGTGGGGGATGCGGAGGGAGTGGGGGAAGATGGTGATGTAACTTATGATGAGAGTGATGATGATGACGATGTTGGAAATGCGGGTAAAAGAGGGAGGCAAGAAGTTGAGGGAAGAGTCTCGGAAAGGAGGAATACTAGAGATGCTGTTAGGACAGCAGGTAGTGACGATGAGGAAATTGTGTTGGAAAGTTCAACAAGGTCTTCTCGGAGAAGAAATGCTCGTGGTGGTGAAATGCGTGACTCCTCCTCTGACGATGAGAGTGATGAATGTGAAGAGGGTGATGTGGTTGTAACCAGAGTGAGTCATGAAAGGAAGGGTAGAGATTTCGAAAGAAGGGATGCTGGAAGTGGTGGAAGGAGGTATAACGGAAGAGGCAGTGAAGAAAATGTGTCGAGAAGGTCGACTAGGAGAACAAATGGCCGAGATGGTGATGATAATGAGAGAAATGGGACCAATAGAGGGAGGCATGAAATGAATTGTAGAGATTTCGAAAGGAGGAACACTAGAGGTGAGGGAAGGAGGACAAATGGAAGAGGCGCGGAAGAGAATATGTCAAAATTTTCAACAAGGTCTTTCAGGAGAACAGATTCTCGAGATGATGATTCTAATACTCGCAGAAGGTTTACAAGGAAATCAAATTTCTCGGAGAATAGGACTCGTTCTGAAACAGGGCGGAGATCCACATAGCGGAAACTCAAACTGAGCAACATCATGTATTTGGTTTGCTTTTGCATTACAGTTTATGATTATTCTTGTTGGCTTGAAGCAAAACAGTTGTTATTAGTTCTTGTGTTGTTTTTACGCATTTATGTGGGCTGCGGGATGACGAATAATTTGATATCAACTACTTCATTCAATCTAACAGAGGAAACCAATTGCTTATTGTTTCTGTGCTAATTGTGCATATATAGTTCTGTCTTGGTTGATTCATGTATGTGTAGAAGATTAGAAATTGAACCATAATCCATAATGTATTCCTTAGGTTTATCATTTCTTCAGTTTCTTGGATCTTTTTGACTTGCATTTCACAGCATAGGAACAGAGTTCTCTAGAGATTGGTTAAGCCTTAGCTGCAGTTTCATTGTTGAATCTTGTGTGTATTTCCTTGCACATTTGGATTTTGGCATTATAAACTGCATGTTTGATGTTGACACAGGTTACTTGGTTAGAAGCTCTTGGGATGGAATCATGGAATTGAGATCAAATACTAAACTAGTTATGATAAAAAAGATAAATTATTGGGTCACCAAAAATCTCCATGTTTAAGACTAGTTATGATTAATCTACACAAGCTGCAAGCAAACCCCTATTCAAATTGATCAGTCAGTTGAGTACAAAGTGAACGCATCTCTAGCCTGGAAACGGAGCTAAAGGCATTTCTACAGGGACTAAACATGCCAATTCAGAATCTCATACATTTCCAGGGAAGGGAATAAGATAGCGGACCATCTTGTGAAGCTCGGAAGCAGAGAGGACCATCGGATCATGTTCGATCAAGAAACTGCCCCACCTTGCATTAAGGCTTTGGCTCTCATGGATAGACTCGGATTACCAAACTTCGGATTCAATAATGAAGAGGACACCACTGAAGCTTAACAAGAAAGGGCAAGAGTACATGGGTGCCGAGCTCTCGCGCCAGACCCTGTCCCCTCTTTACTCGAATGAGCTCTCACCGGGTATTAGGACAAGGGAAGGACTCCTCGGAAATCATGTCAAAGAGATCAAAACGTAGCAGGTCATAGGCTTGGATCTAGGGCCTATTTATGTTGAATTGGAAGTGACTAATTTCTCTCAATAAATTGCATATAATGATAGTACTCTCTCCGTCTCAGTTTAAGAGTCATGTTTTGCCATTTCCGCCCATCCCAGTTTAAGAGTCCATTTAGATTTACTATATTTGGACATAAAATTTAATCTCATTGTTGATGAAATTTACACTCAAATGCCATTACTTTCATAAAAGTAAAACAAAACAAAATCTTAAACATACAAAAAGTCAAAAGAGTCATCTGCTCAATATGGAATCCATTTCACGAAATTATTATAGTGATCATGCATATAAATGTCGATGATATAGATATCGATATAGATAATAGATTACGACTTTGTTGATATCTCTTTAAAGTCAAAAGAGTCATCTACTCAATATGGAATCTCATTGCTGCATAACAAATGTGAGCGTGTGTGAGCGACTAATACCACGTAGGCTAATTTCCATGATTTTAGATGTTGTTACAAACCCACAATTATCTTTCATTTATTTCCATTTCATCAATATCGTCATTTATTTTCTTTTTTATCTCCTTTTTCCTTTATTTACTTTTCGTATCCTTTCTTATAGTATATACATCATAAATGCATAATACATGTGTTTCCCTAGGTTTTTATTATAATTTTCATATATGCTTGTTTGAGGTTATTTTTTTTAGCCTTTGTTCATATATGTTTGGAAATGCTTATACAACTTACACTTTTTTTTTCTACTTTGTTTATATCATTGTACTTGATTCACTTTTTTACATAGTAGTAGTATGTAATAATTTGATTCTTCGTATTTTAATTGTCTCTTGATTAAATCTATGTTTTTTTAGTCGTCTCTTGATTAAAATCTATCTCTATGCTTTTAATTTTACCAATTAAAAACCTTGCTTATCATAAAATTCTCATTTTTTTTATTCTTTTACACTATTTTATCATCAAAAGTAGAGAGTAATAGAAAAGAAAGCTAGTATTTTACTTTTTTCAGAAACTAACAATGAAATAGTGTAATTTAGGCGAAAAGAGAGAATATTAATAAGAAGTATTGACATTGTGGTAGAAAAGCTTATTTACAATAAGAACAAGAGGCATAAAATCGGAAAAAGAAAAGATAAAAAAGAAATTTAATGATATTGATGACTTGGAAAATAATGTACGACAATTGATTTTCTGTTAACAAGCATCTAAAATTAAGGATAATTGGCTTTCTGTTAACAAACATCTAAAATTAAGAAAATTAGCCAGTGTCGCTCACAAACGCTCATAATTGTTGTGCAGCAGATCTTTTCTCTCTCTTTAAATATATAAAGTACTAATATTTGATTTATCCTTATAGATTCTTTTGTAACCGATAAAAAAAGATTTGGTATTATCCTTTATATGCACAACACAAATAAATTAAAGGTATAGGATTGTGGAGTCAACTAACAATGGTGAAAAAGCTACGGAGGCGACTCGACACGGTAAAAATCTATCATTATTGATTGTTATTTGTACGTAACGCTTTAATGATTTTGATGAAATTATGTTCTAGATTTGATACAATAAGCATAACAAAAATACTACTACAATCTTGATCTAAATCCTTGTAATTAACTGAATCACTTTCAGGGTGATCGAATTAGTATGCTTCCCGATGATGTATTAGTGTTGATACTATCTTCGTTGAGCTTGAAAGAAGCTACAGCGACTAGCATACTTTCCTCTCGATGGAAGAACTTGTGGAACTTAACACCCAAACTAGATCTAGATCTCGATTGGACAGCAATACTAAACAAGCGGAGAAATTATGACATGAACAACATGAACAACTTGAGTTGCGAGTATGTTAGATGGGTTGATCGCCTACTCACCACGCTCCCGAAATCTTCCACCACTAATCTTGTCAGATTCAGAGTGTTGTTTGAGTTAACTTCATTTTTCACGGTATATATCGATGATTGGGTTAGTTACGCCGTGAGTAGAAAGGTTGAGCATCTTGAATTGATTTTGGACGCGTGCTTACCAAGAGAGTATTACTCTTTCCCTTACAAAAAAGGGAATTTCCCCGAAAATCTGAGGTGGCTGAAGAAGCTTAGTTTGCATTGTGTGAATGTGAGTGGTGAGACTGTGGAGTTTTTGTTGAGGAAATGTCGTCTTCTCGAGCAACTGTCCCTGTCCCAGTGTGGAAAGGGGCTTTCGTCTCTGGAGATTGTTAGGACCTCGCCAGTGTTCAAATGCCTAGAAATTAGCCAGTGTTATAGTCTGAACTCAGTTGTGGTTCGTGAATCGAAGGTTGTCTGCATCAAGTACGCTGGTGTGGGTGAACCACGTTGTCGTTTCAAGCTCGTCGATGTTCCTCTCTTTTCTCAGCTCTGGATTCAAGCGGAGGCATATACGCGGTTGTCTTATATTATTAACATCACAGACATTATAAACATGTTTGATGATGTGCTTCCACAACTACACATGCTCAAGATATACACTAAGTCCAAAATTTCCCTCTATGTAATATAAACTTCTACTAATTGGTTTGATTTTCAATAAATTAGCTGGATTAGTATTATATGTTTATTAATATGATATACATATCATGTACAGGACAATTTGCACAAGATGATGCCTAATCTTAAGGAATTGGTGGTGGTGGTTGGGAGTGATTACGGTGACAAGTATTCTCTCGTGCCAATAATACGTTGGTTCAGTGTGGCTCCTTGCTTGCAAAGATTTGTTCTAGAGGTACGTATCTATTCATTTTCCAAGTGCAAATTGACTAAAAAACCATAAAATTTAATTTGATCAAATTCTAATCAATTGCGTAGCTTTTAAAATTGACCAATTATATATCATAACTTTTACATTTTCATTAATTGTAAAATATTTGGACGAAATTATGCATGATGTTCCAAGTGGTCGTGAAATAAAGGTGGCTGGTCTTATTTTGGTCTCAAACAATCAATGAGAATTATAAGAATGTCAAAGTTATGATATTATGAGTTCTACAACATACAAAATATTGTCCAAATTTCTGCCATCAGATAATATTGTCCAAATTTCTGCCATCAGATAATTAAGAAAAATGTCTAGTTGACCATTGTTTAAAGTTATAGGGGATTAACTAGAATTTGACATGATTTTTTCGGCCATTTGCCTTTTACAATATCTTATAACTTATTCTTTGTAGTTATATAATGGTAATGGATAAAATGATTAATTTGTTAAGTAATGATTATATAGGCGCCACACCAAGAGAAGATCAAAGAAGAAAAGAAGGTGTCGAGGGCTCCTAAAGTGTTTTCTATTGATTGCTTGCTTAATGGTAGTGATTTGGAAGTTTGGGATATTAACAGAAGAAACGAAGTTCAGAGAGCTTATTCTCACATCAAGGAAGTAAAATTTGTTGGGTATCGTGGTGTGTATAATCATATTCAAATGATTTCACTGTTGGCGCACCAAGGTTCTGCACTAGAGAAGATAATTGTGGATACACGATCTTTCGAACTTCACGAGAATATGCCGTGGGATCGCATTTCTCGAAACCAAAACGAGGATGAAATAATTGCAAGGAAGCGTGCAAAGAGCGAACTTAAACATGTTACTTCAGGAATAAATGTCAGCATACTCTAGACTAGACTAAGGGCTTGTGAATTATGATTATCTCAAAACATCAAATTTATATCACGGGAAGCTTGAAAAGATCAAGCAAAAAATAACTATATGCCCCGATGTTGGTCAATAGCATCGCTTCATTTTGACATAAAATAAGAAATCTATCACTTGTTCCATTAGTGTCTATGATTTCCTAAATATATTCATTATAATTATTACTAAAGCGCCAATAAATAATCCAAAATATTCTATAAGCAATTCAATATACCTTATGTAAAATCAGCACACGTGTTATCTTTTAAGGGTGTTGTTTGTATTGAACTGATTTTCCATTTGATTGTGTTATTAAAAGATACATTTTACACTCTTATTTATAGGACAAGATCATTGAATATGCCTAGGAACTTATGAACTAGGAACTCTACCATATTAATGATATATTCCCTTGAGTCCCTAAAATACTCTTTCCCATAATCTTGAGACTATCATATTTCCTTTCCAACACTCCCCCTCAAGTTAAGTAATGGGATTCCCGATGCTTAACTTGCCAAGTACATTTGCAAAGTTCTTCGTGCCCACAGCCTTGGTTAAGATATCAGCTAGCTGATCTCCAGATCGAATGAATGGAAATGCAACTATCCCAGCCTCAATGTTTTCTTTGATGAAATGTCGATCAACCTCCACGTGTTTTGTTCTGTCATGTTGGACTGGATTCTCTGAGATACTAATTGCAGCTTTGTTGTCACAAAAGAGTTGGCAAGTTTTTGGAGACAACAGGCCTAACTCGTTCATGACCCTTCTCAACCATAAAACTTCAGTCAGTCCACTTTTAATTCCCCTGAATTCAGCTTCTGCACTAGATAATGCCACGACCTTTTGTTTCTTGCTCTTCCACGACACTAGATTTCCACCAACAAATGTAAAGTATCCCGCGGTAGATCTTCTG